>NC_133779.1:14773826-14797176 GCF_003597395.2 Chelonoidis abingdonii | reverse complement strand
CCCCCCCCCGAGCCAGCTAGTCCTTGCCCCGAGGCCGGGTGGGCTCCGGTGCCCCTAGAGGGGAAGGTCTGAACCCAGCCATGACCCAAGTGCTTGTCTGGATCCCTCGATCTAGTGGTTCTCAGCCAGGGGGCCGCGTT
The DNA here is from genome assembly GCF_003597395.2 of Chelonoidis abingdonii. Classification (NCBI taxonomy): domain Eukaryota; kingdom Metazoa; phylum Chordata; order Testudines; family Testudinidae; genus Chelonoidis; species Chelonoidis abingdonii. The sequence continues at coordinate 14,797,036 of NC_133779.1, read as the reverse complement.
TCCCGGGCGTCCGCCAAGGTCTTCCCTGGGGTCCCTCAGCCCATCCCGAGGTCCACCTGGTTTTAGAGCAGGGGACAGGAAAAGCGCCAGCGAAGTCCGTGCGAACTAACATTTCGTGCAGACAGGGAGTGGTGCCGACGGCTCCGTGTACCGTCCCCGGGGGAGGTAAGTTCAGGATTTCTGTCCCACTGGGTTTGTTTGATAAACATATGGTCGAGAGGCGGCAGTTTTTCAGTAACACTGCGGCTGGGGCACGGGTGTATTTTTAGATCTGATTTTGGAAGCAGCTCGTTTGTGAGCGAGGCGAATCTTGGGGGTACCCAAGACAGATCGGCCTCCTGAAAGGGCTACAATCGTCTGGAAAGGTTGAGAGCCCCCGGCTCCATCCTCTCTGTGGATTCCTTCCTTTGCTCCCTCTTCCCATCCCGCCCCCGCCCCTCCTTTTCCCAGCCCCACACCCGGCCCCTCTGGAGCGCCAAGCCCTCCGCAGCTGGGATGGGCTGGAGGGCTCAGTGGGGGACACCGGGAGACCTCAGCCCCTGCCCCATCCCAGGTTTCGGTGGGTGCATGAGAACAGCACCCGGCTTGCTGTTCCTGTCCCCTGCGTGGAGATTCCGGGGAGACTGGCTCGTCTTTCGTGGGGTGACCATTTCCCCCATGGCACGGTGAGTCCGAGCGAGTCTGGGGCCGTCCCGGCTGTATCGGTTTCATAGTGAGACGTGTGAGTCTGACTGGGTGTGGGAGGGACACTCCCCTCCCCGGGGAGAGAACCCAGAGGTCCTGGCTCCCAGCCCCCCGCTCTAACCATTAGACACCACTCCCCTCCCAGAGCTGGGGAGAGAACCCAGAAGCCCTGGCTCCCAGCCCCCCTCCCCGCCAACTACTAGCCTGCACTCCCCTCCCAGAGCCCGGGCTAGGACTCCTGGGTGCCATAAATGGGGTGATGGGGGGTCAGATCCAGAAGCCCCCAACACACGATTCAGGGCTGGCTGCTCGGGGTGAGTTGGGTATCGACTCCAGATGGGTGCGGAGCGAAGGATGAAGGAGAAATGGAAGGAGGGCTTGCCTGGGCAATGATCGTGTGAATGAGAGAAAGAACCAACGAGGAAATGAGGAAAGACGTGAAACTCTGAAAAGGAAGAAAGAAGGGTTGTAAAAGGAGAAATGAAAGAATTAAAAAATAGGGAAGAGAATGAATAAATTAATTAGCACAAAAAGATGATTAAAACTGAGAGGAAAGATTGAGAGGGAAATTGACATGGAAAACAGCTACGAATGAATGACTGAAAAAGCGAAAATAAGATGAAAAGTGAGAATGAATCAAAAATGTAAAGTATGAAAATGGCAAATGAAAAAATAAATTAGCTAATGGATGGAGAGAGAGAATGTGTTAGAAAAGCAAAGAATGGGAAAAAGAGAGCAGGAAGAATAGAAAAGAATTAATGAAAAAGAAAATGGATGAGTGAAAAAGAGAGAGAGAATCAAAACTAGAAAAGAGAGAATGAATGAAAGAAAAAAGAATGAATGAAAAATAGAAAAGAAATATAGTATGAATGAATGAAAAAGAAAAATGAGGAAATTAACTAGACAATAGAGAGTGAATGAAAAAGAGAAAATGAAAAAGAGAAAGAATTGAAAATAGAAAAGAGAATAAAAGAGTGAATGAAAGCAAGAAAAAGAATTCATGACAAACTGAAAAGAAATGAATGAATGAAAAAGAAAGAAATGAAAAAAGAAAAGAATGAAAGAGTGAATGGATGAAAGAAAAAGAATGAATGAAAAATAGCAAAGGTAAAGAATGAAAAAGAAAAATGAAAAACTTAACTAGAGAATGAATGATAAAGAGAATGAAAACCAGAAGAGAATGAATGAAAGCAGAAAAGAATGAATGGAAATTTGAAAAGAAATGTTGGATGAAAAATGAAGAAATGAATGAGAAATTAGAAAATGAATGAAAAAGAGAAATTGAAAATAGGAAAGAAAGAATGAAAGCAAAATAGAGTGAATGAAACAGAATTGAAAAGAAATATCGGATGAATGAACGAAACAGAAAAATGTGAAGACACTAACTGGAGATTAATGCAAATCAGAAAAGAAGGAATGGAAAAGAGAAAGAGAACACATGACCCAAGGAAGGTGGAATGGAAAACTGAAAAGAGAGGATGAAAAGGGACAATGAATGAATGAACAAGAGACGAGAGGGAATGAAAGACTGAAAAAGGAAAGAACGAATGCAGTAAAACAGAAAAGGGGGGAAGAGAGGATGAAAACCAGAACATTTTGGATGAGAAAGACGAAGAGAATAAGTGGGAAATGGGAAAGAAAGAATCCCTGTGCTGGGGTGGGGGTATTACAGTATAACCCCCCCCACACACACACACAATGTCTTTGCCAGCTGCTGGGGTGGGGGCGCTGGCAGATCAGGGTGGGGGCCCAGGGGCACCATTTGCTCGTAGTTTAACACTCAAGGGTCTCAACCGTTGTTGCTTGTTGGCTGAGCTCAAGGCATCCCCCAGGGCTCTGTGCACCCACTAGCCCCTGGGGGCCGTCCTCCTGGCCCCTGCATTTGATGGACTTCCCTGCACCCTGCATCTGCTCCCCCTCGTGTCAGGGGCTCTGGGTGCCCCCCATTCCTCCTCCCTCTGTGCCCGGGGCCCTGTGTACCCCTTCCCCCCATACCAGGAGCTTTGTGCTGCCTCCCACATGCCAGGGGCTCCATGCCCCCCACCCCTTGCGCCAGGGCCCCCATTCTCCTCCCTATGCCCAGGCCTCAGTGTGTATCAGTACTTGGGTATTAGCTGCGTCAGGCTCAGGATGTTAGTACCAGTGCTTGGGCATTAACTGCAATATATTCAGGATTGTACCATCAGTACTGGGGTATTAGCTGAACCAGGCCCAGGGTGACAGTATCAATACTGGGGTATTGGCTGGAGCGGGCTGGGGAGACGTTATCAATACTGGGGTATTGGCTGGAGCAGGCTCAGGCTGTTAGTATCACTACTGGGGTATTAGCTGAACCAGGCCCAGGGTGACAGTATCAATACTGGGGTATTGGCTGTAACAGGCTCTGGGTGATAGTAACAATGCTGGGATATTAGCAGTAACAGGCTCGAGGAGACAGTATCAATACTGGGGTATTGGCTGGAGCCGGCTCGGGGAGACAATATCAATACTGGGGTATTGACTGGTGGACCAGGCTGCCGGGTGACAGTATCAATACTGAGGTATTAGCTGGTAGTAGGCTTGAGGTGACAGTATCAGTACTGGGTATGGCTGGAGCCGGCTCGGGAGACAATATCAATGCTGGGGTATTGGCTGGAGCGGGCTCTGGGGTGGACAGTATCAGTACTGGGTATTAGCTGTTGAGCAGGCGGGGTGACAGTATCTCAATGCTGGAGGTTTGACTGGACAGACTCCTGGTGACAGTATCATGCTGGGGTAATTGGCGTGGCGCGGGCTCGGGAGACAGTATCAATGCTGGGATGGCTGGAGCGGGCTCGGGGAGCCAGTATCAATGCATGGGGTATTAGTGGCAGCGGGCTGGGGAGACATTCAATGTGGGGTATTAGCTGGAGGGGCTGGGTGAACAGCATCAATGCATGGTTTGGCTGGAGCAGCTCAGGGTGACAGTATCAGTACTGGTGATAGCTGGAGCAGGCGGGGCGGTGACAGTATCAATGCTGGGGTGGCGTGGTGCGGGTAGTGGAGGGTATTGACTGGACCGACTCCTGGTGCAGTTATCAATGGCTGGGTTTGGCTGAGCAGGCTCGGGGAGACAGTATCAATGCTGGGTATAGCTGGAGCGGGTCGGGGAGACAGTATCAATGCTGGGGTATTAGCTGGAGCGGTCTCCGGGAGACAGTATCCACTATGCGGGGTATTAGCTGAGAGCGGTCGGGGGTGACCACATCCAATGTGGGTATTGGCTGGGCAGGCTCAGAGGTGACCAGTCAGTCTCATACTGGGGTCTTAGCTGAGCCGGTCAGGGTGTGGCTGGGGGGCGGGTGGAGGGGGAAATATCAGGGCAGAGGAACTAAGACCGTGGAAAGCTGGGCTGAAGGTGGCAGAATCAAAGATGGTGGCTAATGCTGTAGGAGGGCGTTAAGGTCTGTTCTCCTTTGGTCTCACCCTTCTAGCAAGGGATAGAACCCAGGAGTCCTGGCTCTCCCTCCCCCTCCCCCTCCTGCTCTAACACAGAAGCGGGGCCAGTGGTAGTTGGGAGAGAAGCTGAGCCAGGACTCCTGGGTTTCTACCCTGCTCGTGGCTAGTGGTAGTAGTGAGGGGCGGGGCTGGGGAGCCAGGACTCCTGGGTTCCATCCCGGGCTCTGGAGGGGAGTGGGGTCTAGTGGTTGGAGCGGAGGCGGGGCTGGGAGCCAGGACTCCTGGGTTCCATCCCCAGGTCTGGGAGGGGAGTGGGGTCTAGTGGTTGGAGCGGAGGCGGGGCTGGGAGCCAGGACTCCTGGGTTCCATCCCCGGCTCTGGGAGGGGAGTGGGGGCTAGTGGGAGCGGAGGAGGGCTCTCTAGAAAACAACATCCAATTTCACAGCTTCCCCCGGCCGTTTCCCCTTCTCCCGTCGGACGTTGAACGAATCGGAGCCGCGCGGAGGTAATAAAACTCTGATTTCAGCAGGGCCGTCGGCTCGCTTGGAGCCCGAGACCCCGGGGCTTGTAAACGGGGCAAAGGGGCGGGATGGGGGGGTCTCGTAAACCCAGGACCTAACTGAAAGCAGACAAAGCCCGGGTGATCCGAGGTCTGCGCAATCTGGGCCCCGCGGGGACAGGCCATGGAGAGGTGAGACGCCGGCCTGGCTGCATTTGGGGGCAGGGGGGTCGTGCCGTGACTTTTCCGAGCTGGAATGAAGCCGGCAGAGGGGCGGGGGGTGCTGGGGGGCAGCAGGTCCCCCTGGCTTGCAGCGGTTTCCATCATTCCCAGGGTTTGCAGTTTGGGTCAGTGGCTCCCCGCACCGGGCAGGGGAAGGGCTGGATGCCGGCGGTGAGCGGCCAGGTGGGGACGGCAGAGCAGGACCGACCCCGGCCGGAGCTGGGGGCGCTGCGGACGCAAGTCTGGGTTTAAGAGCCTTTGCGGGGGGGGGGAAAGCCCACGGCCTGGAGCGACCGAGGAGCGCGTCGAAAGGGGAGTAAATCGGCAGAGTCCAGAGGTGGGAATATTAGCAAACAGTGACACAGCAGCCCAGCTTCGTTAATAATCATAATTAAACACAGAGCAACTTAACCTTCTTCCTGACATAGTCTGCAATGTGCAGGAACATCCTGAACCCTCTTAAAAAACTCCATAGGGGCGAGCAGTAGTGATCCTTGCGAGCCGAGTATTCATAGCGCCTGAGAAATGTGTATTCGCAATGACACAGACCGAAAATCTGCAACAACAACAGGCTAAGAAAACCCAGATGAATATGAACAATAGGAAATAACCTAGAACTGTTCATGCTAGTGATGATGATGATGATGCTCAGTCTAATAGTCATAACTATTACACAGGAGAAAACACACAATATGAATAATAAATAACCTAAAATTGGTACTAAGAATGATCATTAGTATTAGACTAGAATTCTTCATCCTAATTGAACTGTTACTAGGGATTATTCTGGTTCCACTCGCATTCAGAACAAGTAATTAATGAATTAATAGCCTAGAATTGTTAACAAGAACCATTAGTGCTAGACTAGAATTCATCATAATCGCTCAATAGTTTAGGCTTGTTGAGAAGAGTGATTACTAGACTAGAATGAATAACACATTCAGGAATAGTTTAGAATCATTGCTAATCAGAATGATGATTAGAATGATTATTCCTACTTATATGTAATAAATATCCCAGAGATGCTAATATTAAAAAATGAGCTGGCATTGTTAATATCAGTTATTAATAAGCTACAATGATTAAGCACTTATCGTTAGGTATTGATCTATGATTATCACATTATTATTGTACTAATCTGATTATTATTATTAATAATAATATTGTACTAATCTTATTATTTATTACTCATTAGAATGCTATTAATAAGTAATTGATGGCATATACTTGTTAATAGATAGCCCATGATGGTTAATACATAATTAATAGTCAGAGTAAAATCTAATACATTTATAAATATCTATTAACAGCATCAAACTATTATTAATAGTAAAAAATAGCTTAGAATCGTTCATAATAATCAACAATCACTTTAGATAGTTAATAATAATGACAGAAGAAGAAGAAATGCCTGCGATGGTGGTTACAAATTTGGAATAAACAGTAATGTGAGGTCAGAACAGTACCGATAATTAATAATCCATTTGACTAGGAATAGCAACGAGTTATTGTACTTTAAGATTTTTACTAATAAATTATATTTTAGAATGTTTATTAAGCTTAAAAAAAGAGTAGCCTAAGCTAATTGTTAGTAGAAATAATGGGTTATAATAAATAATTAGATTATGATGGTTAGTAATAACATCTGTGCATAAGTGATTAGAAAAATATTATGAATAATAAATAATTAGCCCATGATTTTTACTAATAATATTAAGAATTAGTCTAGAGGGTTAGGAGCTGCATTAGCAAATAGGGGTGTATGATTGTTTATAAGAATAAATAGCTTTTGATGGTAGGTAAAAACGTTAATGGATAAGAATTGAACATAAGTAACTACAGCTTATATTGGTTAATAATACATTAATAAGTAGTGAATAAGTAATCTTTAGTAATAGGCACTGCTAGGTCATAGAATATTCATCTGTAATAATTTGAAGGTGGTTAGTGATATAAATTGTATCTGAGAGTTGTTAATAATAATACATTAAAATTAGTTAATACTTATAAGTGATAATAAATTACCTCTGATAGTTCAGAAATCAAACGTTTAATACATAATAATTTACATCTCTTAGTAATAAAAGTAACACATTATCACTTACAGTTGTTAGTAAAACACTAACAATTCGCTGTAATTAATAGCCTCTGATAGTTCCTAAACATCACTCTATAATAATTTAAGTTAGCTCATAATATTAATAAATTGTAACTTATACTTGTTGATAAATTAATAATTAGTTTAGAGTAGTAATTAGTAATAATAGTCACAGATAGTTAATAAAATATTACTCGATAATGTAATCTTATTAATAGTATTTCTTATCTTTAACGGTGTTAATTTTAATTAATAAATAACCCTTGGTAGTTCATAAAATAATAATCTATAATAATTTGATTGCTAGTAATAACATTAATAAACTATAGCTTAGAGATATTAATAATGAATAATTAGTTCTAATAATTAATAAATGTCCTCTAAGATACCATTACACATTAATCTACAATAACTAAAAATTGTTAGTGACAATGTTAATAAATTGTATATTAAAATTGTTAATAGTCACACTTGAATAGTGAATAGTTAATTAGTTAATAAGTATTTATATATTGGTGATAATATTCTTAATTAATAGTTTACTGTTTCTGGTGCTAATACTCAAGCCATAGCTTATTTCATTTACTCAGATGTCTACAAATTGCTTAGACTTGCTAATTGCGGTAATTACACATCCTGGCCTGGCCTTGTTTCCTATGTGCCCTGTTCAGCAGAGACTTTCCTCCACATGCTCCCGTGTGGAGCCTGAAGCTTGGAGGTAGAACACAGCGCCACAACCTTGTGGGGTGGGGGCAGAAACTTTTGGCCGTGGGCACAGAGCAAGAGAGACGGTCACTGCACCGAAATCACAGGGCGAGCTTGCTTGTAGAACCAATGCTGGCTGCTCACTGAGAACGGGGCTCATGAATGTCTCGTGTCATCATATGATGTTGAAATTGTCGTCAGTCATACAGTCAATACATTGTGACACGATTCCTCCCTGGTATTGTTTTCCGTTCTTACCTGGCATCTCTCTTCCTGGAGGTTTGCAGCCATGGTGGGGTCTGTTCTGTGCCATCCTCTGCTCATCTCTTTGGGGAGGACGGGTCCTTGGAGCCATCCAGGGCACCACATCGTTCATCCAACGGCTTCTTTTTCTGCCGTGTGTTCTTCTCCCCTTGATTTCCGGTGCCTGTCAACATGCCTCGCCTGCCAAACCTCGTAAAATGGGCCCAACAAATCTAATCTTTCCTCTGCTAAGATCTCTGGTAGCATTTGCCGAGTCCCAGGCTTCTCCCATGCTTGTTTGTCAGCTGCTCCGTCCGCCCGTAATATTTGCAGAATTCACCGATAGTGCTGTAAGTCGACCGATTGTAACTGCTTTGGTGTCATTTATTTGAATGTCCCCATTTCACGGCCATGATTTCAGTTAGGCCAGTTTCAGAGGCAGTTTATTTATATTAGTTAATTTGCATTGATAATACAGGGAATACGTAATTACTTACGATTCCTTATGGCTGTTATCATCTTATATCACCCATAACTACTTTCTATCACTTATTATTTAAAGTATTTCTATTATTAAACTATTTTTGGTCATACAAAGATACGTAATTGCTAATGATTCATTTTAATTTATGTTCTCGATACTTATTATTTCAGTACTTTATTATTCATTCGCATTATTATTGATTAAAATGGATAGTAGTAGGCGCTGTGCATAATTGCTTTTAAATAAGCTAAAATCAAACTCTACTAAGTTCTCAAGCAACATTTTTCTTACCTTGTTTCTATGTGACGGGGCCCCGATCTCAGTGACTCTGTGTCTGGACGGCACCCGGCCCAACAGGGTCCCGATCTTGGTGACTCTGGGTCTGGGCGGCGCCTGGCCCAACGGGGCCCCGATCTCAGTGACTCTGTATCTGGGTGGTGCCTGGCCCGACAGGGGCCTGATCTTGGTGAGTCTGTGTCTGGGCAGCGCCCGGCACAACGGGGCCCCAAATCCGATCTCAGTGAATCTTTATTCCATGTGCTAGTCCAGAGCAGGAACTGAGAAGCATCAGAGTGCGACCACTAGCGAGTTACCATGATACGATCCCCAGAGAGTTCGGGCAGCGCAGAACAATGTTTATCTTTCCCTCAGCAGGGGTAAAATTCTCACTAGAGCGCTGGGAAATGTGAGCCCAGTAGCTCGTGGAGCCGGGGAACCAGTCAGTGCTTTGAAGATTTAAAGCATTTGGAGACCAGACGCACAGCGAGTGTCACTTGGCCGTAGCGCCACTGGGGTCACTGGGGCTGCTTGACCCCAGCTGAGGGTCTGTGACAAAGCTGTTCTCTAGGGAACAAGTGGGCACGGTCCCTGTGCTCTGCTGAATGTCTCCAGTCCTCAGGGTGGTGCCGGGGCAGCCGGGTTAGAGCAGGCAGTGGGCATGGAACAAATCCAGGATCTGCACCCGCAGCTTTCACCCCCCCCACCCAAAGTCCGAACCTCAAGAGCTGGGTAATGAGGAACTATTCACTGGACGTATCAGTCAGTGCGGGGAAGTTGTTACCAAGCAGCAGTTTTATTGTTCTGCTTATGTATTTACGTGATTCAGTCTGTCTATCTGTCTATCTATCTATCTGTCCATCCTCACACACCTCTTCTATCTATCTGTCTGTCTGTCTGTGGTGCCCCCTATACTCACATGTGGATTTTGGGTGTTTGGAAAGTTGTGGAGGGGCCTGTTGAGGGATGAGTGGATGGAAGGCGGGATGTGGATGGGCGGTGGATGGATGGATGGAAGGCAGGATGTGGATGGGCGGTGGATGGATGGATGGAAGGCGGGATGTGGATGGGCGGTGGATGGATGGATGGAAGGCAGGATGTGGATGGGCAGTGGATGGAAATGGAAGGCGGGATGTGGATGGGCGGTGGATGGATGGATGGAAGGCGGGATGTGGATGGGTGGAGGATGGATGGATGGAAGGCGGGATGTGGATGGGCGGTGGATGGATGGATGGAAGGCAGGATGTGGATGGGCAGTGGATGGAAATGGAAGGCGGGATGTGGATGGGCGGTGGATGGATGGATGGAAGGCAGGATGTGGATGGGCAGTGGATGGAAATGGAAGGTGGGATGTGGATGGGCGGTGGATGGATGGATGGAAGACAGGATGTGGATGGGCGGTGGATGGATGGATGGAAGATGGGCTGTGGATGGGAGGTGGATGGATGGATGGAAGGCGGGCTGTGGATGGGTGGTGGATGGATGGATGGAAGGCGGGATGTGGATGGGCGGTGGATGGATGGATGGAAGGCGGGATGTGAATGGGCGGTGGATAGATGGATGGGTTGTGTGTGAGGAGATGAATAAATTAGATAGAACCGCCCTAGAGCCACTAACCACTGAGGAAACTTGTTGGTTTCTGATGTCAGCTCCCCGGGGTCAATCCGGAGTCACTCCGATTGCAATGGGGGCAGGGCCGTATTCTGATCTCAGCTCCCTGGGGTCAATCCGGAGTCACCCCAGTTGTAATGGGGGCAGGGCTGGATTCTGATCTCACTCCATAGTGGAACAGCTTCTGATTTAAGTTCAGTCAAAGGGATCCAATCCTGCTAACATACAGGGCGTAAACCAGATCCCTCCCTTCCTAAATCTCTCCCCTGGAACCTGCCTCTGAAAACCTGACTCCTAATGCTGGAGAGGAGAAGCTGCAACATTTTTTGTGTGAGGGGGGAGAGGATGAGAAGCACAGCTTTGGTGCCATGGAAACAATTTGTGGATTTGGGTCAATTTCACTCAATTCTTCCAGTCCATTTTCTAACCAAATCATTTTGCTTTTTTCAGTTGGAAGCATCTCTTCCTTTAGATATCGCCTGATGCTTTTAAAAACGCTCAGCATTAGAGCGAGACGTTTCCTTCGACCTGAATCCAAACCAATTCCAACTTTTGGGTGCAATCAAAATGTCACCAAAAAAGATTCATTTTTTGCAACTAAAAATAAATTTCCCCTCCCCCTGCTTTATCAGAAGAACCAGAAAGTCTGTCTGTCACCCAGCTCACGAGAGGAACAAATGTGAGGCCCTAGCACAGTTATTCTCATCCAGGAGTGCACAACCCCTGGGGGTACACGGAGCTCTGCCAGGGGGTACATCAACTTATCCAGAGATTTGCCTAGTTTTACAACGGGCAGCAGAAAAAGCCCTAGCAAAGTCAGTGCAAACTAACATTTCGTACGGACAATGACTTATACAATATTTATATTCCAGCTGATTGATTTTATAATCATATGGTAAAAAGGAGAAAGGCAGCCGGTTCCCATCTGCTGTGCTGCTTTTGTGCTCTTAACTCTGATTTTGGAAGCAAGTGGTTTGTAAGCAAGGTGAAACTTTGGGGGCGTGCAAGACAGATCAGACTCCCAAAAGGGGTTGCATCATCTGGAGACTCTGAGAGCCTCTGGAGTAGCTCATGGGATTTTCTGTAGGCCTGGGAGTGATCTTCTGCTAAGTTGAACAAAGAGAAGGCTGAGGTGTGACTTGATCCTAGCCTAGAAGTACCGACATGGGGACCAAAGATTGGATAAGGGGCTTGTCGATCTAGCACAGGTCTAACGTGGCTGGAAGTGGAAGCTGCACAAATTCCGACTGGAAATAAGGTGGAGCAAGGAAGGTGATTAGCCATTGCAGATGGAACAATTCCCCACAGGTTGTGGTCCGTTGTGTAGCTAGTGGGGTTCAGGGGAAGCAGCTGCTTCCCCTCAGCACGTTTTCAAAAAGCGGCGCCTGCTGGGCCGGAACTGGCGGCAGCACGGCCAGAGGAGCTATGGGGGGGCGGCAGGCGTGGCCAGAGGAGTGAGGGGGCCGCTCCTCGGCCATTGCGCCCCACACTCAGCACAGGGAGCCTGACCAGAGGAGGAGCCAAGGGGGGGGCGCCTTTTCTATATTTGCTCCCCTTGCACTTAAAACCTGGCTACACCACTGGTTGTGGTGGATTCTCCGTCACCGACAAGACGAGATGTTTCTCTAAATGCTTCGCTCTAGAGAACGTTCTTGGCCCTGCGTTATCCAGGAGGTCAGAGTTGATCAAAACGGTCCCCTGGAGTCTATGACTTTTTCTGGTGGTGTTGGGGGGGCGTTGTGGGACTGTTTCTAAAATAATTTATGCTCCCCATTGCTCTGCCCGATAGGGGGACCCTGGAACATCTGGTTCGGGGTGAGGGGGAACATTTTGGTGTCAGAGCGTGAAATGGAAAGGCAGCAGGGAAGCTGATGTGAAATTTGCTCCTTCCCCACGGCTCATCTTTCTTTTGAGGCACCAGGCCATTAATTAGCAATCCACTTGCCGGTTCCTTCAAGGCCCAGGCCCGAGGTTAGAACCAGGCTGGGCGGGTAGGATTCTGCTCTCACTAGCTCCAGGATTTCTGGCAGTGTAAATGAGAAGAGAATTGGGCCCGAAGGAAACCAGGTGCAAAGGTCTTCAGCTGGTTTGGAAACGTATCATTTCACACCTGGAGAAAGTTATCTGGAATGGGGGAACAGGGCACATTTTTTAGCTGACACAAGTCTTTTTTCTCCCTGTGAAAGTCAGTGGATCTACGTTGATTTACACAGCGCTGACGATTTCGCCCGGTCTTGGTGGCCAAGAGGAGAAATAGCTTTAACTCGGCCATCGGTTGTGGTTCTCGTGCGTTAACTGTAACACCAGCAGAGTGCTGAGGAAGTGGGTTTTGTCTCTGTGAAATCCAAGAGGCCTGTTGCCTAAAAAAAAAACAAAAAAAAGGCCAACTTAAAAAAAGCCATCTTCCTTTTTTGTGGATCAATGGACATGATTTATGGGGGCGATTTTCAGAAGTGGAAATTGAGTGTCTAGCTGCTGGTTGCACCTGTGATAACCCTCTGCTGTTTGGAGCCGTTTGATCTACCCCGGCTGAAGATCTGATTCTTTTTAAACGACTTTAGCGGCAACAATTGTTTTTCACTCCGGTGCACGGCAGTCTGATTTCCAGGGCTGGTTGGGAACGGGACTTTGGTTTGTGGGAGATTCTGACATCCGGGGGAAAGCGGGGCAGGGAGGGGAGGAGGGAGCCTGTTCAGAGTCTCAACCAAAAGCTGAAACTTTGAAATTTTCCACAAAACACAAATTCTGAATAATGTCAATTCCAGGCCCAGGCAGATGATTTGTTTTGAAAATTTTGATTTTTGATAAGGTTAAAACTTTCCATATTGACGTGTTTCTTTTGATTCATTTTGTTTGGACTTTCATATTTCTATGTAGTCTTAAATATATATTCTGGAGATTACATCTTAAATATATACATAGTTTACATATTACTTTAGATCTTATATATATATAACATTTTAGAGCTTAACATATATATAATATTAGAGCTTAACTATATTTGTATATATAATCAGATCTTAAATATGTATATTCTATATATTAGAGCTTAAATGTATATTTAAGATTGTATGTTAAATCTGTTATATTAAATATATAAAATATCATATTAAAACAAACAGAAGGCTGAGAGGGGACTTGATCACAAAGTGCAAGTACATGAAAGGTTGTTACAAGGAGGAGGGAGAAAAATTGTTCTCGTTAACCCCTGAGAACAGGACAAGAAGCAAGGGGCTTGAATTGCAGCAAGGGCGGTTTAGGTTGGACATTAGGAAAAACTTTCTGTCAGGGCGGTTAAGCACTGGAATAAATCGCCCAGGCAAGTTGTAGAAGCTCCATCACTGGAGATTTTTAAGAGCAGGTTGGACAAACACCTGTCAGGGATGGTCTAGATTATACTTAGTCCTGCCCTGAGTGCAGGGTACTGGACTAGATGACCTCTCGAGGTCCCTTCTAGTCCTACGATTATATGATTCTATGAATACTGCAGTATCATGTAAACACAATAACAATATATTAAAGCTAAAACAAAATGCACCAAAATAATAAACTCAGAACGTTTCAAATTTATCAGAACATACCGAGAAAGCTGAAACAATTCGCTTGGGCATCTCTGTGTCTAAAATTTCCTTGAAATTGACACATTCCCCCACAATAATTTCGATTTCCACAAAACTGCAATTTCTAAGAGAAAACAGATCTGGTGGAAAATATTTGTGACCCTTTCGAATGGCAAGTTTGTGTTGTTCTGATAACAAAAGTGAAGACACGCAAGTGTTTCGTTTCTTAAAGGATCCATTTTTTAAATTTAGTTCTACCACGTGAACAAATTAAGAGATTTAAGTGGCGCACCTCAGGAAATCCATCCTTTCATCACAGAAGAAACACTGATGGTTTGAGAAGAGGATGTTATATTTTTCCTACATAGCAAAAAGCTTGAATCTGCACTTTGGGGGCACAATTGGAGTTCATCTTTTACTCTGGAGCTGTGACTTGTGCTTGCATCAGAGCGAAAAATATATTTAACGCCCTCACCATGCACAAGTCCTGTGATTGTAAGTGGGACTTGCCATGAAAACAGGTGCAAAAACGGTCAGAACTAATGCGGCAGTTGAGTGGCGGGTGTTTTTTGTAAAATCCACGCTGCCTGTTGCTAAAAAAATGGCGGCAAATTTCAAATATTCTCTTGCAGTTTGTGGGGTCTGGGCTGCTGCCTTATCACTGATGCTTTAGAAGGAGCTTACTGATTTGTCCTCATTCCCCACAGCTGAGGGCCTGGTCCTGTAGACTGGAAAAAAAAACCCGTACATTTAACTTTGAATTCTGAAATGGGACAGCAAGTCCCAAGAAAATTCAGACAGAAGCATCTTTGCTGAGTGAATCCCCGATCCTCAAGACTGATCACAAACTTGGGCACAGTATTTCAAAGCACATGTCTGGCTCATTGGTTTTTTAGAAGCCCGAGTTTGGGGATTTAGGTATTTTTGAAACCCTGGGTAAATAAAAACTTCCCCTTCCCATTTTGAATTCCTGGATGTTATCCAGACTCTGATATGTTGGGGTAGTTTTTAACAGAAGGCCGTCCCTGTTTCCTTTCACTTGATTTCTATATACGAGGCAAGTATCGGGGTTACCCGTGTTAGTCTGTATCCACAAAACCAGCAAGGAGTCCGGTGGCCCCTTAAAGACTAACAGATTTATTTGGGCATAAGCTTTTGTGAGTAAAAAATCCTCACTTCTTCAAATGCATACAGGGCTCTGTCATGTTATTTGAAAAATCTCTCTCTGCCTACAGGAGGTTCTTCTTAACAGCCTTCGGTGATGGCAGATGGTGAAACAGAAGGAAAATCTGGAGAGGTGATGGGGGGAGGTGAAGGTTACGGGAGGAGCGGAAAATCGAATTTGGAAAGTTCTGATCATTAGGGAGGAATCAGAGGGAAAGGGAGGGGGTTTTTCTAGGGGGAGAGTTGCTTATTTTTTAAAGGAGAAGGGTTTTAAGAGCGAAGAAGACAAGGCAAATGAAAGATGAGAGGGGAAATTCTAAGTGAGCGAAGAAAAGTTTAAGTAAACTGAAAGAGGCCTTTTCAGGTTGTAAAAGAAACTTCACCAGGGCCTGGTTCCCAGCAAGTGGAAATCCAAGGAAGCGCCGTTTGTTGATACAGTGTCACCTTCATCAGGCAGTGCAGTTCTGACTGCGCCCTGGTGGATTTTTGAGAAAGAGAGCAGGGCAGTATTTTCAAAAAGACTTCAGTTGCGTGGGAGCCTTCGGTCCCGCCAAAAATCAGAAGGACCAATTTTCATAAGTGTTTAGGAGACTTTGGAAAATTTGAATCCCGGCTTTGATTTTAAACTCCCCCCACATGCATTTTGACAGGGCTGTTTCTGGACTGTGCTGGCATTTGAGAGAGAAGAGTCAGAGCCCCCCTCCCTCTGTGTCTTTGTTGCTCTCTGTTTGGCCCCTACCTCTCTGGACAGTGAAAATAATTGAGTCGGTTTCACCTGGGCATCTTGTCAATTTCACACACACACACACACACACACACACACACACACACACACACACACACACACACACACACACACACACACACACACACACACACACACACGCCCCCTTTGCTCTGGTCAGTTTCCCTCTCTGGGTTTTTCTAGGCTAATTGTCCCCTGGCCCACAGCCAGAGAAGGTTTCTAATTTCAGGGAAATAATGTCCCTTGGTTTATTAATCACACTGATGGCTGCGTGGCCCCAGATCCTGACAGGGCTAACTCAGAGCTCAGCATAGGAGCTCCTGGGAGTACACCTCTGCCGTGGGCCTGAGCAGATGTGCGTGGTTCTCTTGCCTTCATCTGAAGCAGTGATGGGCTCAGCCTGTGGGTCACAAGTTGCCAGTGGTTCTTTCACGTGTCTCCTGCAGCTCTTTGCAGCACACGATATTAAAACAGTGCGTGATTTAATTATTGACCAATCTAGGTTATTAACCCATCTGGATGTTTTTACTGTGTTCTCAACCAGCGAAGCGATCAACTTGCACTAAGTTAGTAACTCATTTGCTGCAAGAATTATAGATCTCTCTATATAAACTTAAATCTTTCCCCATCAGACTGTTTAAACGTGAATAGTTCTGTAGTAAATGAAACAATGAGTTCACACTGCTGTGGCCCTTTTGGGTAATGCTGATTGCTGATTCGGCTCCTGAGCCCCAGGGCTGAGTGTCACTGATAAGCATCAGCTCTGGCCATGGTCAGGGCCGGGATGATGGGCTCGACACGCCTTGGGTCCAATCCTGTTTCTAGGATTGCCCTGGTGGGGATCGGGTCCCATTGACTCCAATGGAGTTATGGCTGATTGACGCCAGCTGGGAATCTCGCCAGTAGTAGCCGGCTGCTGATCTGGCAGGTCACAGGGTTGGGCCCCTCGTCCCCACATGCCTCCCGGTGGCAGAACTGACAGCGCTGGCGAGGAGCATGCGGATCGGAGACATTAGCAGCAGAGACAGGACGCTGAGCAGCCGATCTCACTGCGGAGAAGCGAGGGGGACTCCAGAGTTTTCTGTAGGTGTCTATCTGTTTCCTCAGAGGATTACCTCTTTGTCTGCTCCCCAGGAGGGGCAGAGGGGAATCTGATCATGAGCTGTGGTAATATCCATCGGTTATGTGGCTGTGTGAGCGCAGGCTCTAGGAGGCCTGGCAAAGATCAGGGCAGCCTGGATCCCTGGGCACCTGGCTTAGGCATCTGACAGGGCCGTGGCATGGCCCTTTCTGCCCTTGCTTGGCCAGTGCTGGCACTGAGCCATGCAGGGAAAGTTTCAGGATAGGCAAGTGCTTCAGGTATTTGTCTCAGGTGGTTGGGTTTCCTCTTGGTTTGAAAGAAAGAGCCCTCCAAAAAAGTTTTTTTTGGGGGGAGGGTTGTTTTGTTTTTGCGTGTGTGTCGTTTTTGGTGGGTGGGTATGTATGTGTCTTGTTTTGCTGTGGTTATTTTGGGGCATGGGTGGGTGGGTGCGGTGGGTATAGTTTTGGGTGGTGGGGTTACTCTGTGTGGGTGGTTTTTGGAGGTGTGTGGTTGGGTTGGGGGGTGGATGGTTGTTGTTTGTGGCGTGGTTGCATAGGGTGATGAGTTGGTGTGTTGTGGTTGGTACGGGTGGGTTTGGTGAGTGTGGTGTTGTTGGTTTGTGTGAATTTGGGGGGGTGATTGTTTTTTGCTGTGCGTTTGTGTTTGGTAGGTGGCTGTGCGTGTGTTGGCTCGGGGGTTGTGTGGTTGTTCTCACTGCGTAGGCTTGGTGTCCAAGTTCAGTGGGCGTGTGATGAGTGTGACTTCGGGGGGGGTGTACGCGTGTGGTTGTGTACCCAGACCTGGGTGCTTGGCACATCTGTGCATTGAAATTTGCCAAGCAGCACTTGTGCCTTTTGGTGTCCTTGGTTTTTGCATCTGTGCGTTTGTGTGTTGATTTGCGTCCTTGCGGAGTTGAGGTGCCGCAACCTCACCTAGGCCCGTCCTTTTCTTCCACCCCTCGGGAAAGACAGTCTGGACTGGAAAGATTTTTTGAGCAGCTAATCAAACGAAGGCAGCTCCCCTGTGCGATTTGTTAGTGCAGAGACAACACGCTGCTGGTCATTTATGGAAACGGGGCGGGGCTTGGAGAAAATGCCACAGAAGAGCAAAAACCCCATGAATTCCTGATCCGGAGCCCTCAACTGCCATGTTCCCTGTCCCGTCCAGCCCACTGGAGTCAGAGATTCAGACAAAAATACAGAAGGGTTTCAGGGTATCGTTTACAGACCGGTATAAACAAGTCACTGTCTGTATGAAATGTTAGTTTGCACTGACTTCGCTAGGGCTTCTTCTGTCACCTGTTGTAGAACTAGGCAAATCTCTGGATGAGTTAATGTACCCCCTGGCAGATCTCTCCATGCCCCCAGGGGTATATCCCTGGGCTGAGAACCACTGCTTCAGATCCCCCAGTCAGCTGTATAACCCAGATGATTCAGTGTCACCCACTTACCCCCTGTGTCTCTCTCCCCCACGTTGCAATCTGTAGCCCTGTTATTAAGGGGTTATTAGGCACCCCGTGAACAGCGTTTAAAGATTTGTAAGTAACGCAGAGCAAGACGAGATTTTTCCACGGATCAATGGTTGCGTCTCTGCACAATGGATCGCTAAGAAGAATAGCGTTTAAAAGTTAGTTATGAGTAAAAATCAGGGCTAACGGAATAATAATAATCGCCCACATGATTCAAATCCTAATCAGTTTTAGATATTAGTTATTAACAAACAGCAACGCTAGGTTTGAACAATGAGTCACGATTGTTGCTCTACATAAATGGTTGCGAATGGGAATAGAGTTTAAAGATTAATTAGTAATAAGGATCAGGAATCAGTTTGATAAATACTTAATAATCACATACATGATTGACAAATCTGAATGGATTATAAATATTAGTAATTAATAGAGAGCAAGGAGTGGTTCTGATGATCAATAATGGCTGGCACACATGAACGATTGCTGACATCGTGAACGTCTTTTCAGTATCCCCATGAAAGAGCAATGGTCAGTTTTAATAGTAATATTTGCTGTTGGTTGTACACGAATGATTGCTGATGAGCAGAGCTTTTAAACGTTAATAATAAAGAGTAATTATAGGGTCTAATAATAACTAATTGCTACCCATTACACACTAATTGCTGCTCTCATTAATAGAGTTTGGATGGTAGGTAGGTTTTAATAATGATCTCGACTTTGGTTGTACACAATTATTAATGATATGAATTGCTTTTAAATATTTCTAATAAAAGAGAGTGATGGTGTCTGGGCAGCACCCGGCCCGACGGGGCCCCGATCTCGGCGACTCTGTGTCTGGGCAGCGCCCGGCTCCACGGGGCCCCGATCTTGGCAACTCTGTGTCTGGGCAGCGCCCAGCCCGACAGGGGCCCCGATCTCAGCGACTCCGTGTTTGGGCTGCACCCGGCCCGACGGGGCCCCGATCTCAGCGACTCCGTGTCTGGGCACTGCCCGGCCCGACGGGGCCCCGATCTCAGCAACTCCGTGTCTGGGCTGCGCCCGGCCCGACAGGGTCCCGATCTCACGACTCCATGTCTGGGCACTGCCTGGCCTGACGGGGCCCCGATCTCAGCGACTCCATGTCTGGGCAGCGCATAATAATAATGATCAGTGTGAGGCCAGCATGTCCCAAACTGAGAAACGATTGGGTGATGTTTGAGTTAAGGGTGGTCACTGGGATTTTATGGGGAAGGTTCAGGGACATGAGGGTGAGTTTAGGGGGAAGGTTCGGGGTGAGGCTGGGAGTGAGTTTTCGTGGGCCAGAGGAGATAGGGTGCTTAGAAAGGGTCCCACCCAGCCGCCTCTGCCCTCCCATGCTCCTGCGCCATGTCCCATGATAATAGTAGGTCCTACTCAATGATATATCCACTCCCAGGCAGCCCAGGCGCTCCTGGACCTGGTCTGGCTGAGGCCTCGGATCCAGGCTCAGTAAATCCCAACCCAGAGAGGCTGGGGGCTGGCGCTCGGGATGGGACAGGCCGCGGGAGTGGGAAGACAGAAACCTCCCAGCCCTGCAGGAATGTTAACAATTAGAGCTGACTTCAGCAATTAGCAATCGGGGAAATCAGAGCTGGGCACAGACCCGCAGCTCCCAGCACGTCTGCCCCACCTGGGGAGCTTCTCACTACCTCCCACTGCCCTCCCAGTGCAAAGGGATAGACCCCAGGTGTCCTGACTCCCAGCCACCCCCCTGCTCTACCCACTAGCTCCCACTGCCCTCCCAGTGCAAGGGGATAGACCCCAGGTGTCCTGACTCCCAGACACCCCCCTGCTCTACTCACTAGCTCCCACTGTCCTCCCAGTGCTGGGGCTAGAACCCAGGAGTCTTGGCTGCGAACCAACACGTCCCTCTCCAGACCTGGGGGAAGGTGTGGCCAGGAGGTTTTTCCCGCACTCCACCGGGGTGATAAATAGCTGGAGGCAGCAGCAGGATGGGCCTCAGTGTAAAATCACCGCTGCCTTGAATCAAACAGAAAAGCCTGCCGGACATGAAAGGGGCTGTGCTGGGGGGCAGGGGAGCTGGGCCCAGCACTGGAGGATGCTGGCAGCAGTGAGATCTTGAGAGAGAGAGCGGATAGGACAGGAGGATGTGCAGGGCACTGCTGCGAGGAAGCTCACAGCTCGGAGAAGAGCACTCTCAGCAGGGAGCAGTCCCCTGCACTTCGTATATTTTCCTACCCTGAAGGGGTGGGGGCTGAGTTGGGGAGCAGGGGGCCCAGATGGGGCGAAGGTGTTTACTTAACATGGAGCGCAGGAACGCAGCGAAAATCAAGAATTCGCGACGACCTAATCCCAGACTTAGCACCCCTGAGTCATCGATCAGTGTCTGAGAGACACAGGGAGGCAGAGACAGGTGTCTGGCTGGGCTAAGGCGGAATAAGAGAATTTTCTTCTGGTCACAATCAGGCATCCGTCGCACCAGGCACTACCTGGACACAAAGTCGCTGAGATCGGGGCCCCGTTGGGCCGGGCGCTGCCCAGACACAGAGTCGCCGAGATTGGGGCCCCGTCGGGCCGGGCGCTGCCCAGACACAGAGTCGCCGAGATCGGGGCCCCGTCGGGCCGGGCGCTGCCCAGACACAGAGTCGCCGAGATCGGGGCCCCGTCGGGCCGGGCGCTGCCCAGACACAGAGTCGCCGAGATCGGGGCCCCGTCGGGCCGGGCGCTGCCCAGACACAGAGTCGCCGAGATCGGGGCCCCACTCAGAGCTTAACAGACGCACACAGAGAATTCAAGCGGGAAACAGACCCCAGAAGCCCTCACTATTTAATCTCTGCAAATTTGTGGCTGCATCAGAACCAGTTCTCTGTGTGGAGTGAAAGGCCCCTGCCCCATTCCTCATCCCTGGGCCACGTGGTCCCCTGCCCTGGGGCCACATTGCAGCTGGCACCCCCTAGACGGGAAAGGCCCCTTGTCCCATCCCGGGTCCCCTGAGCCAGCCGTTCCCACTGGAGATCATTTGGGGCTCTCTGTGCAGTGGATGGGTGGGTGTCCTTTACCCCTCCAGGCCGCCTTAATCCTGCATTGACTCCAGCTGCCAGCGGACCCTCTCTCAGATCCACCCCTTCCCCATCGGCCCTGCCAGGGAAAGGAGAAGGGGGCTTGGGTGGGTTGGAGGGGGAGCGGGAATCAGGACAGAAACAAGCCGATGAGCCCTTAATAACCGTGAGAGTCTGGATTTAAAGGGCCTCTTCTCACAGCAGTCACGCACCCGGATTAGCGCTGGGGTGGGGGGCTGTTAACCTTTTCCAGGCTGGCTGCAGCCAGGACCAGGGCAAGTTGGAGCAAGCCTGGGGCGTGAGATGCCTAGATCCTAGGGGGACCAGCCGCCGGTCAGTTCCACCTGGTCCCTTACCCCTCTGGGACGCCTGGAGATTGGCATGCGATCAAAGTGATCTCCTGGACCAGGGACCGAAAACGGACATGTCCCAGAGTGGCAGAGGCTGGTTCAGGTGAGCCAGCCCCAAATTCCAGCATCCCCGGGCGGGCGAAAGGACCGGTCAGGGGAGGAACAGCAGAGAGGGGTGGGCAGGATTAGCCCAGCTGAGAGGGCTGGGGTGGGGGCAGAGGGGGCTGGATCCCAGCTCAAGGAGCATGTAAAGAGGTTGGGATCAGCTGGGCTCCACATGGCACAGAGACGGGCTGGGGTCTGTTCCCAGCGAGCGAGATCTAGGATAGATATTAAGAGGGGGCTCGCAGGGGCCGGAACAGGCGGGACAAACCCTCTTTGGGATGGGCTCGAACACCACGGTTCTGGGTCAGCGCAGGTGAGGCCGGACAGGCAGCGCACCCACCATTGCAATGAGCCCGGCTGTGTGAGCTCTGCCCTGTAGGAAGGAGCCTTTCCCCACAACCCACTGAATTCCCAGCCAAGCTGAGCCGGGGCAGAAATTCATTCCTGCCCTGCTCACCCCAAATCTGCTGAGCATTTAGACCCTGCGTGTGACACCCTGGTCAGGAAACTAGAAAGAGAATTCTCCGAGCACCAGTCCAAGCCCGACTCTGGGAGAGGAGTGGGGGCTAGTGGTTAGCGATGGGGGCCCTGGGAGTCAGGACTCCTGGGTTCTCTCCCCAGCTCTGGGAGGGCAGTGGGACTAGTGGTTATAGCGGGGTGGGGGAGTTAGGAGTCAGGACTCCTGGGTTCTATCCCTGGCTCTGGGAGTGGAGTGGAGTCTAGTGGTTGCAGGGGGGCTGGGAGCCAGGACTCCTGGTTTGGGAGGCCGCATGGTGGTGTATGTAACACACTAACTATGTATGTTCTGTACCCCTTTTGTGTCTGGTTTAGCTCGAGGGTAACACCCTACTACAGCCAGCTGGAGCTGGCAAATGGAGCTACTCCACTAGGTCATTGAGCATAAGCGCTGGCTTTGGCACCCCACAAGCAGCATTCTGCCCAGGGTGGGGAAGGTGTTAGCTGGAGCGAGTGGGTCAGAGATGGTCCCTTGGGCCCTCCCACTTCAGTGCAGAACACGTGGGGCACGACAGTGAAGGAGATCCAGCCCGCTGAGCGGTTAGCCTGTGGAACTCACCACCACTGGATATGGCTGGGGCACAGTCCTGCCGAGCGACAGCTGTTTCTGTGACCCACCACAGTGAGGGGAAGGAATGAGAAGCCACCTGCTTTCTGGCAAGCAGCCGGGCCTGGGGCGGGCCACTGCAGGCCGTCTCCTGCCTAGCCTTCCCCTCACCCTCTCCTCTGTCTGTCTCTCCAGGTGATGCCAGCCCGGCGCTGACCACCTGGCCATGCCTGGCCTCTGGCAGGGCCTGGGGGTGCTGCTCTCACTCCAGCTGGCCCTGCTGGGCCTGGCCTCCGACCCCTGCTACGATGCCGCCCGGCGGCCCCGCTACTGCCTCCCAGAGCCGACCGACCTGGCCGCTGGGCGCCTCGTCCAGGCCTCTGCCACCTGCGGCCGC
>NC_133779.1:14744167-14773621 GCF_003597395.2 Chelonoidis abingdonii | reverse complement strand
CTGCGATGGGGCCGACCCTGCCGCCGCCCACCCTGCCGCCTACCTGACCGACGCGGGCGGCGAGGCCACCTGCTGGCAGTCGGGGCCGGTGGCCAACGCCAGCCTGATGCTGGCCCTGGGAGGCCGCTTCGAGCTGCTCTACGTGGCCCTCCGCTTCTGCTCCCCCCGCCCCCACTCCCTGGCCCTCTACAAATCCACAGACCACGGCCAGTCCTGGACGCCTTTCCAGTTCTTCTCCGCCCGCTGCCCCCAGGCCTACGGGCTGCCCTCAGCCTCAGTCGTCAGCAAGGCCTCGGAGCATGAAGCCATCTGCACCTCTGCCCAGACAGACCCCACACCGCTCGTGGGGGGGCTGGTGGCTTTCATGCCCCTGGCCGGCCGCCCCTTGGCCCGGGCCTTCGAGTACAGCCCCGTGCTCCAGGACTGGGTGACGGCCACCGACCTGCGGGTGGCCTTGGACCGCAGGCACCGGGGGCTGGGGCTGCGGGGCCGGGAAGCCTCCTACGGGGTGTCGGAGCTGCAGGTCGGGGGCCGGTGCCGGTGAAACGGGCACGCTGCCCGGTGTGGGGCCGTCGGGCCCGGCGGGGCCCCCCAGTGCCAGTGCCGCCACAACACGGCCGGCCCCGAGTGCGAGACCTGCAGGGCCTTCTATTGCGACCGCCCCTGGCAACGCGCCACGCCCAGCGATGCCCACGAGTGTGTGGGTGAGTGAGGGGGGGTACCTGGCTGCTAAGGGGGGGCACCCGGGCAGCCCAAGGGTCCTTCTTAGCACAGAGACCCCTAGTGGGGACACCAGGTAGTGCAGGCCGGGCAGCCCCAGGGTGCTCCTGAGCGCAGAGATCCCGCAGGCTGGGATAGTGGGTGGGGGGAAGGGGGCACTGCAGGTCAGGATTGGGGGGCACTGGCAGAGTTGGGGCCGGAGGGTGGAGAGCCCAGGGCTTGACTGTCAGGAGGCTGTGGGTCAGGAATGAGGGGCCCAGGACTGGGAGAACTGTGGGGCCGGGGGATGCTGTGGTTCGGGACTGAGGGGCCCAGGGCTGGGAGAACCGTGTATGTGTGGGGCGGGGGCTGCGGGGCGGGATTGAGGGGCCCAGGGCTGGGATAACAGTGGGAGGGGGGAGGCTGCATGTCGCTACTGAGGGGCCCGGGGCTGGGAGAACCGTGCTGGGGGGAGGCTGCGGGTTGGGATTGAGGTGCACCGGCACCTGCATAAAGGATGGGCTGGGTTTGCTGGTGTTTGAGGTGCCCCCTGCTGGGCTGGAACCTCGACTCCCCCACCTCCACCCCAACTCTATCTCCGCAGCCTGCGAATGCAACCGCCACTCGCACCGGTGCCGCTTTAACATGGAGCTGTACAAGCTGTCGGGGCGCAAGAGCGGGGGCGTCTGCCTGAACTGCCGGCACCACACGGCCGGGCGGCACTGCCACTACTGCCAGCCGGGTTTCAAACGTGACCTGGCTCGGCCCATGACCAGCCACAGGGCCTGCAAGGGTGAGCAACACAGGGCACTGCTGCAGGGAAGCTCACAACTTTGGCATCCCCATCTGGGCACTGCTGTGGGGAAGCTTGCAATGCTGGTGTTCCTTGGCTGGGCACTGCTGAGGGGAAGCTCACAGCACCTCCCCACCCTTGTGAGGCCTGCTGCTGGGATAGACATTAACCCTGCTGGTTTCCTTCCCAGCCTGCCAGTGCCACCCCATTGGAGCTGTCAGCACCATGTGCAACCAGACCACGGGGCAGTGCCAGTGCAAGATGGGCGTCACCGGGCTCACTTGCAACCGCTGCGCCCAGGGCTTTCAGCAGAGCCGCACGGCCCACATCCCCTGCATCCGTAAGTCTGCCCCTTAAACATACTGGCTGGGTATAATGCCCTAGACAGAACTCACGTAGGCTGCTCAATACGGTAACCAGGCTGGGCCCATATATTCTGCTCAATATAGTAACCAGGAAAAGCCCATATATTCTGCTCAGTACGGTAACCAAACTGGGCCCATATATTCTGCTCTATACAGTAAAGAGGAAGGGACATTTATATTCTGTTCAATATGGTAACCAGTCAAGCCCTTTATACTCCCTTCAGTAGGGTGACCAGACTATCTTGATGTTCGGGGCTTTGTCATATATAGCCAACTGAAACACACCCACCCCCCAGAAAGTGCCTCTATTTGTCACCCTAGTTAAGTGCAGTAAACAAATTGGGACTTGTATTCTGTTCACTACAGTAACCAGAAGGGGCGGTA
Source organism: Chelonoidis abingdonii (assembly GCF_003597395.2). NCBI lineage: Eukaryota > Metazoa > Chordata > Testudines > Testudinidae > Chelonoidis > Chelonoidis abingdonii. Next base: position 14,771,380 of record NC_133779.1, on the reverse strand, counting down.
TATTCTGTTCAATATGGTAATTAGACAGTGCCCATATATTCTGTTCAATATGGTAATTAAATTGGGCCCGTATATTCCATTCAGTTTGGTAATTGGGTTAGGCCCATATATACTGCTCAATACGGTAGCCAGGCTGGGCCTATGTAGTCTATTGAATATGGTAACTGCAGAGCTTTCATTTTCCGTTGAATAGTGTAACGAGGTGAGGTCCCTATATTCTGTTCAATAAGATAACCACTTGTAACATAGTAATCCACCAATCAGATCCTGCCCAGAAAGCCCCGCCTCCTGGGAGTTTTTCAGGGGTCGGGGGATAAAATCGATGCTAATTCAGGAAGTGAACTCATATCTCTGGCTCTGACCTCTAGTTAGGGCACTTCAGGAAGTCCCGCCTGTAGGGGAGGAGCTCATTCGAGACATGACCTCATAGCTCTCCAGAGGTGTGGTATGTGGTGTAATGCACTCCAGGAAGGCCCACCTCTAACTGGGCCTGGGAGGCGGGCATTGTTAATTCAGGAAGTGACATCATGGAACTGGCACTGTCACCTGGCATGTGGCACTCCAGGATGTCCCACCTCCGGTGGTGGAAGGGGAGAGAGAGAGAGATGGTCATTCAGAAAGTGACATCATAACTCTAGAAGTGAGTCATCCATCCAGGAAGTGCAAACACTAATTCAAGAAGTGACATCATAGCTCATGACTTCAACCTGTCCTGGCAAATAGGCAAGGATCACGCCTGGAACATCTTTAGTGGCAGTCTGAGTGCATGAGTGAACCTTGCTCTCTACATGCATGAGATGGGGAGGGAGTGGCAGGATCATGCTTATTGACTCCACATGTCTCTCTTTCTCCCTGCCTTCTTCCCTCCATCCCCCTCTCCCAGGCGTTCAAGAGGTGATGACCACCACGGCTGCCTACCCCCTGGAGTGGAACACAGGTGCTTGGGGCAGGATGAGGGGGATCAACGATTGGGCGTCATCCCCCCACTCCCATTTCCCAGCCTCAGGATGGAGCAGTCACCCCCACCACTGTCCTTCCACCCGGTGCAAGACTCTGTAGGGAGGATGACTCCCTACTACTGCTGCCAGCTAGGGAAAGCTGCTTCTTTAGCGCAACTAACAGAGAGACATGGCTTTGGGGGGAGGGTTCAAATCTTGCTGGTAAGAATCAGTGGATGCCGAGCTGCAATGCAGTGTGGTTTGTGGAGCCTGCAGGTTCATGGCATGAACCAGCCAAATATGCCAGCTCTGGTGGAGAGGAATTTGGGGGGGGTGCCAAGGAAGGTGGGCATTTAGCAGATGGGGATGGAAGTGGGGCAGGCACGAGAGGTTGGAAGAAGGGAATGGGAGGAGGAGGACAATGGGAAGAGGAGGGGACTATTGGGGGATATGGCTGAACACATTTGTTGGGATACCTATAAAGAAGACCCTCCCCCAACAGAGTTTCAAGGTTCCAGGGGCTGTAGGCAGGAAGTGATGTCATAGCTAGTGCCCCATGATATATGGCACTCCAGGAAGTAGAAAATATAATTCATAGACCTAGAACTGTGACACGGTGTAGGACAATCCAGGCAGGTCCGCCTCCGAAGTGGGGGAAATGCTTATTGAGGAAGTGATGTCGTAGCTCTGGAGCTGTGCTGTAGGGTAAGACATTCCAGGGAATCCCTTCTAAAAGGTGGATGGTGAACACAAATTCAGGAAGTGACATCATAACCGCAGAATTATGTCCTCTACCTGGCACTCTAGGAAGTCCTGCCTCCAAGGAGGGAGGCATGCTAGTTCAGGAAGTGACGTCATAGCTCCAGAACTGTGTTGTATTATGGCATTCCAAGAAGTGCCGCCTCTGAGGGGAGGGGGGTCTGTGCTATAGGTTCCACCTCCAGCGGGGGTGACACATGTAATTTCAGGAAGTGACGTGATAGCTTAACAGCTGTACCATGGAGTTTCAGCCCGGCAGGAAATCCTGCCTCCAAGGAAGTAGGAATGCTAATTCAGGAAGTGACATCATAGCGCTAGAGCTGGAGGTCCCGCCTCCAGGCTGGAGCAGCAGTTGTGGGGGGTCAAAGGCATGATTTGGGATGGACCCTGGTTCATGAAAAGCAGGATGGGGTGAGGAGCCAGGGACGGGCTAACCCCACTGTACCCATGTGCCCCCATCTGTGCTCTCCCCCTAGGCACTGAATGCCAGTCTCACTGCAGCCCCTCCCACGGCCGCGTCCACATGAACCTGCGAAAATACTGCAAGAAGGATTACGGTAACATTGACCTGACATCATTATCTAATCTATCTATCTATCCCCAGCCATCCCATCTATCTATCTATCTATCTATCTATCTATCTATCCCCAGCCACCCCATCTATCTATCTATCTATCTATCTCCAGACACTCCCTCTATCTATTCATCTGTCTACCCCATCCACCTATCTGTCTCTCTCTCCTCATACATGTCCATCCTGAAGCTGGGAAATGTTATAGAAAGAAAGAAAGAAAGAAAGAAAGAAAGAAAGAAAGAAAGAAAGAAAGAAAGAATTGTGCATGAGGAAGAAGTAGATAGGGGGGTGGTGGGGATGATAGATGATTAGATAGATAGATAGATAGATAGATAGAGGGGGTGGATGGGGATAGATAGCTAGATAGCTGTGTCCCGAGATAGATGGATGTGATTTGTTCCCCAGCAACGCTCTGTGCAGGATCTGGTCTCTGCCCCCTGCCCTCGCTGTGACAATTGGCCAGCAGAGAATTCTCCCGCACTGCGGGGTTGACCCTGAGCTGGAGGCCGGGCTCAAGGCACAAAGGCCATTAGGAGTCTACGCGGTTTTCTCCCAGGGATTAGGAAGGGATTATCCAGATGAGTCACCCACTGCCCCTGGCCCCGGCTCCTGTGAGCAGCCAAAGAGCAATGGATCACACACACTCTGCACAAAGGATAGTGAGAGCCCAGCCTGCCCCACTCTGCCTCCACCCCCCACCTGTGTGTCATTCCCCCCACAACCACCTGTGTCCATCCCTCCTCCTCCACCACCCTTCCTCGCTTGCTCTCTCAGAGTCAGGCCCTGAGTGCCAGAGCCAAAACACCTTGGCAAGTCCGGGTGGCTGGCCCACTGGGCATGGTCAGGCACCATTAGTGGGAGAGTGGGGCTTTCTTCGAGGTGCTTAGAATTGCTGGGCATAGCAGGGTCTGATTGCTGTCCCTGGCTAGGAGTTGGGGCCACTTGAGGGTTTTATGGCATATATCACTGGGTATTAATCCACTTGGTATCTGTGGACATCACTGGGTGTTATTGGGTATCAGTATCTATCACCGGCTAGCACTTCATATTGTTTGGGTATCAATGAGTATTGTTAGGTATCACTGATTATCATGGTATTGTTGGGTTTCAGTGGGTATCGATCGATATCACTGGGTACTGTTGGTTTCAGTGCGTATTGCTGGGTATCACTGGCTATCACTGGATATTGGGGTTCAATGGCTATTGTAGGGTATCACTGAATATCACTGGATATTGGGGTTCAGTGGCTCTTGTTGGGTATCACAGGGTATTGTTGGTTTCAGTGCATATTGCTGGGTATCAGTGGATATTGGGGTTCAATGGCTATTGTAGGGTATCACTAGATATCACTAGATATTGGGGTTCAGTGGCTATTGTTGGGTGTCAGTGGATATTGTTGTTGTCAGTGGCTATTGCTGGTTATCTGGATACTGTTGGGTTTCAGTGAGTATTGCTGGCAGAGTTGGATATTGGTGGGTATCACTGGATATTGGTAGGCATTCTTTGGTATCACTAGGCATCTTCAGTATTGGCGGGCATTGGTGAGCACTGGGCATGATGGACACTACTGCGTATTGGTGGGTAAGTTTCACTGGGTATTGGAGTGCACTATTGGTCATTGATGAGTAACGCTAGGTATTGGTGAGTATCATTGGTTATTGGCAGGCACTGTTGGGCATCATTTGGAATCACTGAGTTTTGCTGGGTATCGCTAAGTATTGGTGAGCAGCAATGGGTATTGATGGGCATTGGCATTATTTGGTAATGTTGGGTGTTGATATGTTTAATTGAATATGGGTGAGTGTTGGTATCATTGGGGAATGTTTGACATCAGTGGATAAAGTTGCATATTGGGTCTCACTGGATATTGGTGGGCACTGTTGGGCATCATTGGGTTTTGGTGGATATTGGTATCAGCATCATTGGCTAATCATAGAATCATAGAATATCAGGGTTGGAAGGGATCTCAAGGGGTCATCTAGTCCAACCGTCTGCTCAAAGCAGGACCAACCCCCAACTAAATCATCCCAGCCAGGGCTTTGTCAAAGCCTGACGTTAAAAACCGATAAGGAAGGAGATTTCCTAGGTAACCCATTCCAGTGCTTCACCACCCTCCTAGTGAACAAGTTTTTCCTAATATCCTACCAAAACCTCCCCCACTGCAATTTGAGACCACTGCTCCTTGTTCTGTCATCTGGTACCACTGAGAACAGTCTAGATCCATCCTCTTTGGAACCCCCTTTCAGGCAGTTGAAAGCAGCTATCAAATCCCCCCTCATTCTTCTCTTCTGCAGACTAAACAATCCCAGTTCCCTCAGCCTCTCCTCATAAGTAATGTGTTCCAGGCCCCTAATCATCTTTGTTGCCCTCCGCTGGACTCTCCAATTTTTCCACATCCTTCTTGTAGTGTGGGACCCAAAACTGGACACAGTACTCCAGATGAGGCCTCACCAATGTCGAACAGAGGAAAATGATCACATCCCGCAATCTGCTGGCAATGCCTCTACTTGTACAGCCCAAAATGCCATTAGCCTTCTTGGCAACAAGGGCACACTGTTGATTCCTATCCAGCTTCTCGTCCACTGTAACCCTTAGGTCCTTTTCTGCAGAGCTACTGCCTAGCCATTAGGTCCCTAGTCTGTAGCAGTGCAATGCTCATGTTGGGTATCATTGAGTATCATTCGGTATTGGTGGGTATTATTGAGTATTGCAGGGTATTGGTATCTTAGTCTATTGTTGAGTATCATTGGGTATTGTTGGGTATTCATATCATTATCTATTGTTGAGTATCATTGGGAAAAGGTGAGGTTTGGTATCACTGGATAATGTTGAGTATTATTGTGTATTGTTGGGTATTGCTATAATTGACTAATGTTGAGAATCGTTGAGTATCATTGGGGAATGGTGAGGACTAATGAGTATTGTTGAATATCGTTGGGTATTGTTGGGCATTGGTATCATTGACTGATGGGTATTATTGAATATCACTGGGTATTGTTGGGTATTGGTATCATTGACTAATGGATATTGTTGAATATCATTGGGTATCAGTATCATTGGCTAATGTTGAGCATCGTTGTGTATCATTGGCTGATGAGCATTACTGGCTATCATTGGGAACTGGCATCACTGGCTAATGTTGGGGATAGGGGAGTATCCTGCCCCTTCCTGACCTCTGACCTCCCCCTGCAGTGCTGCATGCCCAGCTGCTGGCCATGGTGGAGTCGGGCGAGTGGTGGCAGTTCACAACCTCAGTGCTGGCGGTATATCGGCAGCGCCAGGTGCCCATCCGTCGGGGCGAGCAACCGCTCTGGGTGCCCCGGCAGGACCTGGCCTGCGGCTGCCTGCACCTCCAGGTTGGCAAGGCCTACCTGGTGATCGGGAACGATGCGGAGTCGCCCGACCCGGCACGCCTGGTGCTGGACAGGAACAGCCTGGCGCTACCCTGGCGCGATGTCTGGGCCCACAAGCTCCGTCGCTTCCAGCAGCAGAACCGGCGGGGCAACTGCCGGAGCCCCTGAAACCAAGGAGGTGGGATGGAAATACTGGGAACCCCAAGGCCAGGGAAGTGGGTGAGCCAGGCACCCCAAGACCCAAGGCAGGGTCTGTAACGCCTGGCGCAGCTCCTCCAGGGACTGAGATCCCCCATTGGCCCCTGAAACTGGGCCCATATCCCCTCCTCAATCCCCTAGACTCCCCCATATTCAGACCCTACCTCCCACGCAGGGCCCAATCCTACCTCTTCTCATCCGGCCCTACAGGGGAGCCCATCCCCACCCAGCTTCCCGCTGCCCCCTCACCCCACATTTTTGTAATCAGGTTGGGAAGGAAGGGGAGGAAATACCAAAGATGACCTTTGACCGCTGACCTACGGCCTGCTCTGCTCTTGCACTTGTACAAAAGATGAATGGAATAAAATGAGAAATTATTTTACTCACCGGAGAGTCTGTTTATTGGGAGGTGAGCGAGGTCCTGGTTAAAGTGTGTGTGGGCGGGAGGATGGAGAGGGAATGGGGCTCGGGGCCTCTCTCCTCTAGGGGGCGCCAGCTCCCATCCAGCCCCAGGGCAGGGACTGGCTGGGTCAGGGGGGTGGGGAAAGGGGTCTTTGATGTGCAGGTTCCCAGCTGCCCCACCAGCAGTGGGCGGGGAGGACACATCCTCCCTGAACCCAGCCTTGTTGCCATTGACCAGAACCAATTGTTGGGCACGGGTGTGAAATCGCCATCTGTGCCAGAGGGTCCTGTTACTGCGGGGGGAGGGGCAGCGCGTGTTCACCCCCACACAACCCCCCCGCCCCGGCCAATTCACACCTTCCTGCCCCTTCACTCCGCCTGCCAGCCCCACTCTGCCCCTCGCTGTGTGGGGCCCTGCACCGTCTAATCCCCCAGGTCCCTCTCCCCAGATCCCTGAGCACCCCAGCTCCAAAGGGAACCCTCAGGACCCAAAGGCCCTTCCTCCCCCCGAACACCAGAGATATGCACTCACAGCCCCATCTGGCCGGCTGGCTGGGACTCTCTGGCCCACTGTGTCTGCTGCACACACCCGGCTTGAACCGCTCTATGTGTCTGTCCCTCCATCCCGCTCACCCCATCTAGCCATCTATCCCCCCACACCTCCCATCTACCCATCCCTCCATCCTCCACGCCCCCGTCTATCCATGCATCCCCCTGCACCTCCCATCTACCTATCCCTCCATCCCCCTCACCCTGTCTATCCATCCATCCCCCCGCACCTCCCATCTACCCATCCCTCCATCCCCCTCACCCCATCTATCCATCTATCCCTCCGCACCTCCCATCTACCCATCCCTCCATCTTCCACGCCCCCGTCTATCCATGCATCCCCCTGCACCTCCCATCTACCTATCCCTCCATCCCCCTCACCCTGTCTATCCATCCATCCCCTGCACCTCCCATCTACCCATCCCTCCATCTTCCACGCCCCCGTCTATCCATGCATCCCCCTGCACCTCCCATCTACCTATCCCTCCATCCCCCTCACCCTGTCTATCCATCCATCCCCTGCACCTCCCATCTACCCATCCCTCCATCTTCCACGCCCCCGTCTATCCATGCATCCCCCTGCACCTCCCATCTACCTATCCCTCCATCCCCCTCACCCTGTCTATCCATCCATCCCCTGCACCTCCCATCTACCCATCCCTCCATCTTCCACGCCCCCGTCTATCCATGCATCCCCCTGCACCTCCCATCTACCTATCCCTCCATCCCCCTCACCCTGTCTATCCATCCATCCCCTGCACCTCCCATCTACCCATCCCTCCATCTTCCACGCCGCCGTCTATCCATGCATCCCCCTGCACCTCCCATCTACCTATCCCTCCATCCCCCTCACCCCGTCTATCCATCTATCCCTCCACACCTCCCATCTACCCATCCCTCCATCCCCCTCACCCCGTCTATCCCTCCATTCCCCCGCACCTCCCATCTACCCATCCCTCTATCCCCCTCACCCCGTCCATCCATCCTCCCGCACCTCCGATCCATCCATCCACCCTCACTCCTGTCTATCCATCTATCCCCTCGCACCTCCCATCTACCCATCCCTCCATCACCCTCCCCCCGTCTATCCATCCATCCCCCCGCACCTCCCATCTACCCATCCCTCCATCCCCCTCACCCAGTCTATCCCTCCATCCCCCTGGACCTCCCATCTACCCATCCCTCCATCCCCCTCACCCCATCTATCCCTCCATCCCCCCACCACGCCCCTGTCTATCCATCCATCCCCCGCACCTCCCATCTACCCATCCCTCCATCTCCCTCACCCCGTCTATCCCTCCATCCCCCTGCACCTCCCATCTACCCATCCCTCCATCCCCCTCACCCCGTCTATCCATTCATCCCCCGCACCTCCCATCTACCCATTCCTCCATCCCCCTCACCCTGTCTATCCATCTATCCCCCTGCATCTCCCATCTACCCATCCCTCTATCCCTCTCACCCTGTCTATCCCTCCATCTCCCTCCCCTCCCATCTACTCATCCCTCCATCCCCCCAGACCTCCCATCTGCCCATCCCTCCATCCCCCTCACCCCATCTATCCCTCCATCCCCCCTTCACACCCCCATCTATCCATCCATCCCCTGCACCTCCCATCTACCCATCCCTCCATCCCCCTCACCCCGTCTATCCATCCATCCCCCCCTCCATGCCTCCACAGGGCCGCCCAGAGGGGGGCCAAGTGGGGCAATTTGCCCCAGGGCCCGGGCCCTGCAGGGGCCCCCACGATAATATAGTATTCTATAATATTGCAACTTTTTTTTATGGAAGGGGTCCCTGAAATTGCTTTGCTCCCGGCCCCCTGAATCCTTTGGGTGGTCTGCGCCTCCCTCTGTCCATCCATCCCCCCTCACCTCCCATCTACCCATCCCTCCATCTCCTTCACCCCGTCTATCCATCCAGCCCCCCACACCTCCCATCTATCCATCCCTCCATCCCCCTCACCCATCTGTCTATCCATACGTCCCCTCTCATGCCTCTGTCTATCCATCCCCCTCACCCATCCATCCCACCATGCACTCCATCTATATCTATCTCCATCCACCCTATCTATCCCTGTACAGCTTCTCTCTCTCTCTCTCTTCCCATATACACTGCTCTATCTTCATCCATGTTTTGGGGGGGCAGGATACCGGGGTAGATGGGCCTGGGGGCAGGCTGATCTGTGGAGCAGCCAGGAGGTCGGATACTGAGGTGGATGGGTCTGGCGGTCTGATCTGGGGGGCAAGCAGGGGGCAGGTTACCGGGGTAGATGGGCCCAGGGGCTGATCTGGGGGGAGGCAGGGGGTGGGATACCAGGGCAGATGAGCCCCAGGGGCTGATCCAGGGGCAGGGACGGAGGGAGGATGTTGGGTTCGTCACCCCCAGCTAATCCCCCCAACCCCTTACAGAGGTGGGAGCGGGAGGGGTGTGGGCAAGTGCTGTGGGCTGGGGCAGGTGGGGAGGGGGCAGGGGGCAGGGGGCAGGGGGGGAGGCTGAGTGGGATGCTCTGTAGGTACCTGGGGGGCGCCGGGGGCTGCTGGCAAGGCCTGGCACAAACCCTCTGTATGGGGCACAGTGCCCCCGAGGGGTCTCAGAGCCAGCCCCACCGCACACTCCAGTCCCCTAAGCGGGGCCCATCGCCAGGCACAGCCTGCCCCGCGCCCCCACTCCATTTCTAGAGCCTTTTCGCCCCCTAGTGGACGGTTCCCCGCACAGCAGCCGCAGACATTGGTGCAGGGGTTATTTGCTAGTGACAGGCCGCGACTCTGCAGGCGATAAGGGGTTAATCCAGGGGAGGGGGGGTTCAGCCCCGTTCCGCAGAGAGGGAAACTGAGGCACCAATGCTGATAAGCCCAAATGGCTGGAGCGTGACAGAGGGCAGGAAGGACTCCTGGGTTCTCTCCCCAGCTCTGGGAGGGGAGTGGGGGTCTAGTGGTTGTGGGGGCTGGGAACCAGGACACCTGGGTTCTCTCTCCAGCTTGGGGAGGTGGGTGAGGATCAGGAGACTGGAACTGGTGCCCCTCCCCCTGTTAGCTCAGCTCCGCGCCCGAAGGTCAGTGCCCCAGCCCCTTAAATTTTGGGTGGTGTCTTTCCAGGGCAATTCAGCATTGTCCCTGACCCTCGGCCCCGGCCCCACTCCATGTGGGAACCCACCTGCCAGCCCCTGGCACAAGGGGTCCCTGTGTGAACCTGGCCGGGCCCACAGGGAAAGTCCAAAGCAGACTCAGGCATCACACAGGACTCCCACAACACCGGGTGACTGGGCCACAAAACAGCAGCTGAAATGCAATGCTGAGAAATGCAAAGCAATGCCCATTGGGAAAACATAATCCCGACTATTCGTACAGAACGGTGGGGTCTAAGTTAGCTGGGCTCTTGGGGTCACTGGAGAGAGATCTCTGAAAACATCCGCTCAATGTGCAGCAGGAGTCGAACACCGAACAGCCTATTGGGAACCATTAGGTAAGGGAACCATCATAAGATAAAAATATCCTAATGCCGCTATATAAATCCCTGGTCTGCCCACCCCTTGAGTCCCGTGTGCAGATCCAGTCACCCCAGCTCACAAAAGATACATTGGAATTGGAAAAGCTGCAGAGAACAGCAACAAAAAGGATCAGGGGGCTGGAAAGGCTCCATATGAGGCGAGATTAATAAAACTTGGACTTTTCAGCTGGGAAAAGAGACGACTAAGGGGGATATGATGGAGGTCTAATGAATCGTGACCGGTGTGGAGAAAGTAGGGTGACCAGGTGTCCTAATTTTATAGGGACAGTCCCAATTTTGGGGTCTTTTTCTTATATAGGCTCCTATTACGCCCCACCCGATTTTTCACATTTGCTGTCTGGTCACTCTAGGAGAAAGTGAATAAGGAAGTGCTATCAATGCCTTCTCATTACACAAGAACTAGGAGTCACCCAATGAAATGAATAGGCATCAGGTTTAAAACAAGCAGCAGGAAGTATTTCTTCACCCAACGCCCCATCAACCTGTGGAACTCACTGCCAGGGGAGATTGTGAGGCCAAAAGTATAACAGGGTTCCAAAAAGAATGAGATACGTTCCTGGAGAACAGGTCCATCGGTGACTATTAGCCAAGATTAGATGGACAGATGGATAGATAGATGGAGTGGATGGGGTTAGATAGATAGATGAGGTGTCTAAGGATAGATAGATTGATAGATGGATTGATTGATAGATAGATGAGGTGTCTGGGGATAGATAGATAGATAGATGGCGGGGAAGGGGATGGGGATGGGGATGGGGATGGGGATGGATAGATAGATAGATATATAGATAGAAGTCCTTCCCATACTCTTAGGCAGGCTTGGAAGGTTTAAGTTTTTTATGGGTGAATGTCAGTAAACATCAATTTCACTGCGCAAACCAGAAAAATATTTCCATTGATATTATAAAATCATGACTAGAGAAACTAAATCAGGAAGTATTATTAACTCCTTCTCCTAACACAAGAGCTAGTGGGTCACCCAATGAAATGAAGAGGCAGCAGGTTTCAAACAAACCACAGGAAGTGTTTCTTCACCCAACGCACAGTCAAGCTGTGGAACTCACTGCCAGAGGATGTTGTGAAGGCCAAGACCATAACAGGGTTCAAAAAAAGAACTAGATAAGTTCATGGAGGACGGGTCCTTCAACGGCTATTAGCCAGGATGGGCAGGGATGGTGTCCCACGTCTCTGTTTGCTAGAAGCTGGGAACTGGTGACGGGTTGGATCAGTTGATGATTCCCTCTGGGGCACCTGGCATTGGCCACTGTCGGCAGACAGGACACTGGGCTGGATGGACCTTTGGTCTGACCAGGTCTGGCCATTCTTAACTTCCTGCATCTCCTCATCTGCTGTCATGTCATAATTATCATCTGACCTCTCCATGGCCTCACACCACCCCCATCGTTTTGCACATCTCAATATTTCAGTGGATAAAAATGCTTAAACCGCATCATTTTGTGCCACTCTGGCCCTTTCACTCAACACAAATCTCCTGTAAGGTGCCTGGAGCCCCTCCCCTGGCCCCTCTCAGCACCTCTCCAGCAGCACAACAGGGGAAATGCCTGAAAATAAACACTGCTGTGACCCGTGGGGATTATTAAGGAAGAGTAGGGCTGGCAAGGAGCCGGGCCTGCGAATGCCAGATGGCTGTAGCCAAAGAAACACCCAGTGGGGGCACCCCTTTCGAGTCGGATGCGAGCCAGAGAGCGCGCAGGGAGCACCCCAGGGATGGGACCGTTGCTGACAAGTACAGGCCGCGGCTCTTTCCCAGCTCCCTGAAGCGCGCGGGTCATGTGTTCCATGCTCCCCTGGGCTGGGCAGCCAGCCATGGGGCGCAGTGCTCGCGCGCGCGCACACCAACACACACACACAAACACACACACACACAGCACAACACACACACCAGGGCAGGGCAGGCTGGCGTGCTCAGCACACACACACACATCACCACCAGAGCAAGGTACACCCATACGACATAGGCAACATGCGCACACCGACACACACAAACCCAAACATCCACAGGCAGGGATGGGAAACATCATAGCAACAAACACAGCAGGGGGCAGGCATGAATGCTGCACACACGACAACAATGCGCCACACCGAACAGGGAGAGGACAACAACACACAATCACCCAGGGGGCAGGAACACACACCATCACACAATACACACCGCCAGAAGGCGCAGGCACTACCACCACACAACCACATACACCCTAGCAGGGGCAAGGGGCGCGGAGAGACACACACAACAAACACCAGCAGGGGCAGTTGCTAGCACACACACCACACCACACACCACACACACACACAGACACAACCACCCGCAGAGGCAGGGACAACAGCCAAATACACCACAACCCAGAGGGGCAGGACGAACGTGCGCGCGGGCTCCCAGGGGGGCGGGAGGCACCAACTGTTCTCGGACCCTAATGCAGGCAAGCCCCCCCGGGATCCCCGCCCACTCACTAGCAGCGGCCGGAAGAAACTCAGGCTAGGGTTTGCCCGGGGAGATTCTCCCACCCAGTCGACCCGGATTCACACACGCCCATTGATGGCAGCGGCGGCCGCAGGAACCCACGTGGGCTCTTTGGGTGGGGGCGGGCTGGCCAAACGGACACAAGACAGAGCCTGAAGGACCCGGGCGGGAGGTTGACCTAGGTAAGGGCTGGAGGAGGCCGGTGCCCTCATCCCGCCTGACAGCCCCTGCCCCCCAGCCCCGCCAAGTGCCCCTCACTCCCGACCTGCAGCCCTTGCCACCCCCCAGCACACCGCCGCGTGCCCTCAACTTCTATCCGACCGCCAGCCCCTCCCCCAGCCCCCACCCTGCCCCTCCACTCCCGGAGCCTGCAGCCCCTGCCCCCACCCAGCCCTCCCGATGCCACCGGTGCCCTCCACTCTTCCTGACGTTCAACTCTCAGTCCAAAATTTGCCTGCCCTCCCTCCTGCCCTGCCGTTGGAGGGTCCCTGGGGCATTCCTGCCCGGGTGTGTTGGGATTTGAGGGCTGGAGGAGGGGGCGGCTCAGAGATGGGATTGGTAAACAGGGATTAATGGGGAGGGGGACCAATAGAACACCAGTGCTTGGTGTGCCGTGCTGAGAGTTCCCCGTTGTCCGCACCACTTCCATGGCTGTACTGGGCCCGGCTCGCTGCTGTCGAGGGCTCATGCCTTCCGGACCTCTAGAAGACGCGTTGATACACCAGTTCGGCTTCCAGGTGCGGGACAGACGTCTTACTGTCACCTCCCAAATGAGTGGAGACCCCCCTCATCCCTTACTGCCTTGTACCTCCACTTGCCAATTACTACCCTGTAATTCCCGACATCCGGAGCCCCACCCCATATCACGAGAGCCCCCCTCTGCCTGCCATACCTCCCCTGCACCCCCACACCTACCCCCAAATTGTGTGAGGTCCCCTTGGACCTTCCCCTGGAGACCCCCACTGCACTCCACACCTATCCCAGCGCAGATGAGACCCCCCCCCAATTCCTGGAATCCCCCATTCCTCCCCAGCCCCAGCTGCCCCCTACACTGCGTCCCCCATTTCTTCCTCCCCCAGGCATCCACATACCTCCATCCCATCCCTAGCTCCTGCTACCAACCCCCCTGCACTCTGGCCCCCAGGATCCCGTCTGCACCCCCAGAACACCAGCATCTGTGCCCCTCAAACTCCACTTACATCCTCTGAACCCTGGCACAGCCTTTGAGCACCCGGCCATCTCCCCTACCCCCTGGGTCTCCCCACCTTCCCTACCCCCTAACTCCCCCTCCACTCCTCTGACCCCCAGGATCCTAGCTTCCTATCCCATCTCCCTGCAGGTCCCCCTCTTTGTACTCCATTCCCCACCCCATGCTTCCCCCATTCCTGGCTCTAACCACTCCCGCACCTGAGGACCCCCTACTACCACTCCCTGGGGCCTCCTCCCCCAATATCTACCCAGCCCCCCAGCTCCATCATTCTCCCCCAGGCACCACCTGGATGCAGGAGCTGCTGACTCTCATTCACAGTGATGGAGACCCCCGGCTGGCACAGTCAGTGCCCTCCTGGGAGCGGGTGCCCTGGCTGGAGCAGACCACAGCAGCCGGGTTCCTGGAGAACAGGCCCTGTCCTTGGCTCATCTCTTCCCACCTGCCCTGCAGCCTCTTCCCCATCTCCTTCCACGGCTCCAATGCCAAGGTGAGGGGCTGCGGGTCGGGAGTGAGGGGCACCGGCAGGGCTGGGGGGGAACAGGGCTGGGTTAGCAGGGGGCTGTGGGTCGGGAGTGAGGGGCAGGGTGGGGTTAGCATGGGGCTGCAGGTCGAGAGTGAGGGGCACTGGCAGGGCTAGGGGGGCAGGGCTGGATTAGCAGGGGGCTGTGGGTTGGGAGTGAGGGGCACCGGCAGGGCTAGGGGGGCAGGGCTGGGTTAACAGGGGGCTGCGGGTCGGGAGTGAGGGGCACCAGCAGGGCTGGGGGGGAACAGGGCTGGGTTAGCAGGGGGCTGCAGGTCAGGAGTGAGGGGCTGTCTCAATCCCTGTCCCTCTCCCAGGTGATCTATACTGTGAGGAACCCCAAGGACGTCTGTGTCTCTCTATCATTACTCTAAAATGGCCTCGTTCCTGGAGTTCCAGGAGGATTTGGGGGAATTTGTGGAGCTCTTCAGTGCAGGTAAAGGTACCAGGCAGTGCGGTGCAGTGGTTAGAGCAGGAGGGCTGCTGGGAGCCAGGACTCCTGGGTTCTCTCCCTGCTCCCGGAGGGGAGTGGAGGCTAGTGATTAGAGTGGGGGGGGCGGGGCTGGGAACCAGGACTCCTGGGTTCTCTCCCTACTCCAGGAGGGGAGTGGGGGCTAGTGGTTAGAGCAGGAGCTGGGAGCCAGGACTCCGGCCTGGGGAGCTGCGTGTGCCCAGGCTGTTATATCAAAGGGTCTTCAAGCCCAGCCTCTGGGTCCCTCTGTTCATTTCATACATAAATTGGCATTTTACCCTCGTTCCCTAACACCACCTTACTTCCAGCGCTGTTCAGCTGGTGGTTCCCGCATATCAAGGGCTGGCTGGGCCTTAGGGACCGGCTCAACTTCCTCCTCCTGACCTATGAGGAAATGCATCAGGTGAGAGACTAGCACCAGAGAGAGGTGGGGCCAGAGAAATACCCCCTCCCCTGCCACTGTGGGTCACACCCCTGGACTCATCCACCCTGGTATCTAGCCGCCTCCCCTCCCCCACCTGATCAGACCCTGGGGCCCAGCCACCCCAATATCCCACCCCCTCCCTGCCACCTGGCTCAGAGCCCCAGCTGGGCCCTTCTACCCTGGTGTCCCACCCTCTCCCTGCCCTCAGATCAGCCCCTGGGCCCATCTACCCCAATATCCCACCCCCTCCCTGCCCTCAGATCAGCCCCTGGGCCCATCTACCCCGATATCCCGCCTCCTCCCTGGCCCCAGATCAGCCCCCTGGGCCTATCTACCCCAGTATCCCACCTCCTCCCATCAGCCCCCGGCCCCATCTATCCTGGTATCCCGCCTCCTCCCTGCCCCCAGATCAGCCCCCTGGGTCCATCTACCCCGGTGTTTCGCCCTGTGCCAGGACTTGCGGGGCAGCGTGGAGCGGATCTGCTGGTTCCTGGGCAAGCAGCTGGACGTGCGGGCGCTGGACGGGGTGGTGAAGAACACCTCCTTCCAGGCCATGAAGCAGAACAAGATGTGCAACTACAGCCTGGGGCTGGAGAACATCATGGACCAACGGGTCAGCCCCTTCCTGAGAAAAGGTGGGAGAGGGGCAGTGCCCCTGCCGGGCAGCAGGGGGTGCTGTGGGGGGGGGGACCCAGTTACCCCAGCCTGGCCTCTCCCAGCAGGGGGCGCTGTGGAGGACTCCCTCACCCCCTCCATTCTCTGCTTCCCGCTGGGGTCCCTGGTGACTGGAAGGGGCACTTCAGGATGGCGCAGAGCCAGGCATTTGACCAGCTCGACCAGGAGCAAATGCAGGATGTGAGCGTCCGATTCCCCTGGGATGAGGCCTGAGGGGTTGCCGGCCCCCTCCACCGGACAGCTACAGTCTGTAGGGACCCCTAGATCCGTGTGTGTGGGCACCTGAATAGTCTGCAGAGCCGGGGCTAGAACCCAGGAGTCCTGGCTCCCCCCGCCCGCACCCGAGCCCTGCTTTAACCACTAGACCCCACCCCCAATCCCAGAGATAGAACCCAGGAGTCCTGGTTTCTGTTCCTGGCCTCTGTCACTCTACAGCCATTTGGGCTCATCAGCGTCTGTGCCTCAGTCTCCCTCTCTGTGGAATGGGGCCAAACCCCCCTTCCCAGGCCCTGGATTAATCCTGTAGTTGCGTGTCACTAACAACCCCAGCAGGAAAGTGTGCGGCTGCTGTGTGGGGAACCTGCCACCAGGGGGCGAAGCCTCTCCAGAAATGGAGGGGGGGGGCAGGCTTTCCCTGGCAATGGGCCCCGCTTAGGGGGGCTGGCTCTGAGGCCCCTTGGGGGCGCTGTGCCCCATACAGAGGGTCTGTGCCAGGCCTTGCCGGGGCATCCCTCCCCCAGCCCCACAGCGCCCTCCCAGGTACCCAAAGAGCATCCCACTCAGCCTCTCTCTCCCCACCTGCCTCAGCCCCCAGCACCTGCCCACACCCCTCCCCTTCCCAGCTCTGTAAGGGGTTGGGGGGGATTAGCTGGGCTCGGGGTGACAAACCCAACATCCCTCCATCTCCGGCAGGGGCTGCAGCCTGGAGTCCCCTTCCTCCATCCCTGCCCCCGGATCAGCCCCGTGGGCCCATCGACCCCGGTATCCCGCCTTCTGCCTCCCCCCAGATCAGCCCCCTGGCCCATCTCCCAGCATCCCACCCTCCCTGTCCCCGGATCAGCCCGCCGGTGCCACTCTACACCCAACTCCATGTGACCCTTTCAGGTTACTACAGGGGTACGGGTGAATCAGCAGTGCAGGCACTTCTGTGTTCACAGCGGGAAATGCGAGCCCCCTCTGGGCCTCACCAGGCCTGTCAGCAGGGCTGGTTGGTGCCTACCAGCCTTAGCATTATCCTGTGTGGATCCTGGGAGCGAGCTAAATTTCATGGAGATTAAATCTACAAGGGAGGTCACTTCTAACACCACAGGTGCAATAAGTGGATGGTCACATTAACACTCCCTATATCATGAAACCTACAAACCGCTGCCAGCTTCATGCTCCAGCTTCCATCCAGGCCAATCACCCGATCCATTGTCTACAGCCAGCATGAGTACAACGCATCTGCTCTAACCCCTCAACAGAGACCACACTACAATCTCCACAAGATTCTCAAATACAATACCCGCACGAGGAAATAAGGACAGATCACAGAGCGACGTGATACCAGAAGCCTTCTACGAGACAAACAAGAGAAACCACAGATCCCTGACATCACAATACAGCCCAGACTAAAACCCCCACCAAGCATCTCAGGGATCTACAGCATCCTGGACAATGTCCCAACTTTTCAACAGGCCTGGTGGACAAGGCCAAATCTTGCCCACAGAACCCAACTGAAACGTATCTCACCGTAAGCACACTGCACACTATAATCTAGCTCAGGATAATCCATGCAACAAACCTCGGATGCAGCTCTGCCACATATCTACACATGCGACACTATGCACAGGACCTAACTAGATCAGCACACATACGGTTCATTCACCATGTCCATCATGAATATACGCCATCTATTGCAGCAATGCCTCTGCTGTCATTCGGCCAAATGGAAAGCAATCATACGGAAAGGATAATGGACAAATCAGTAATTAGGAATGGCATAACTACAGAAACCTGTAGGAGAGCACTTCAAGCTCCCTGGGCCAACACTATAAGCAGACCTTATGTGGCTACTCCTGCAGCAAAAAAACTCCAGGACAGCTTCAAAGAGAATGTGAGCTTCAGTTCATCTGCAAATTGCACCACAGCCAGGATGAACAAAGACTGTTGAGGCTTGCAACTAAAGAACAGTTTCTCCTTCTTAGTTTTTACACTCAACTGCTAGAACAGGGCCTCATCCTCCCTGATTGAACTAACTTGTAACATCTAGCTGTGCTGCCTATCAATATATACCTGCCCTTGGAAATTTCCCACTCATGCATTGCACGAAGTGGTATCACCCACGAAGCTCATGCTCCAAAACGTCTGTTAGTCTATAAGGTGCCACAGGATTCTCTGCGGCTTCTATGGAGATAGTTACCCGTCCCCCAACCACCCCAAGGTCTGCTCTGTTCTTGGGGCACTGGCCTATCCAGCCTGTCTGTCCCCAGCCCCTCAACTGCTGGGGGGGGGGGGCGCTTTGCACTTGGATCGACTGCCTCTGTGGGAGCCGGGCCCCCCTCTTAACCACCGTCCCCTCAGTCCAGCCCTCTGCTAAGCACTCGGGCTGGGGTCGTGTCTGCAGCAAAACCAAGAGTCAAACAGAAGCAAGTTTAAGGCTTGGAAAGAGAGACAAGAAAATACAAAACGTGGGGTAGGGTCTGCGCTTATTCCTGTTTAACAAGCAGGGTAGGGTCTGCACTTGTTCCCAGTTAAACTGGTGCTCATAGAACCCATAGTTATTACCAGTTAATAAACAGTCTGGAAGGTGTAGTAATTACTAGTTAATAAATGGGCAAGAGTCATAAACACAGTCCGAGCCTGAATTTATTCCCAGTGTCCTTTCCTGGCCAAGAAGGTGTTTCTTCCCCGCTGGTCTTCCTGGTGCCCAGCCAGTGTTTGTCCCACTGGGAGAGCCTGGATCCACTTCTCATGAGAGGCTTACCCTGGCAGAGTGTCTTCTCCGTAACAGAGCCCGTCTGGGGGCCGGTGCCCCCCCCCATACGCGGTTCCCCCAATTTCCTCTCCGGTAACACAGAGAATTTTGTTAATTCACTTCACCCCAATGGGCCTCCCCACCCCCTACTCAAAGCCTTTCTCTCGGGCACCTTGGCTAGGGCGTCCGCACGTGGCTGAGCTGGGCCCCAGATGTCCTTACTCCTGGGTGAGTTAGCACACAGGGCCACACTCCCCTCCCAGAGCTGAGTGAGAACCCAGGAGTCCTGGCTCCCAGCCCTCCCCTCCCCCTAAACACTAGACACCCCACCTCCCCTGCCAGAGCCGAGAAAGAACCCAGGAGCCCTGATTGGATGGTGGGGGTGTCCCCAAAATGTGTCCAGTGCCTGAATCCCAGTGCCAACCCCCCTCATTCTTCGGTGGGGAGCAGCACAAGGGGGTTCTGTTATATTGGGCGAGGTCTTTTGTTAACCCCTCCCCCATTTTTCTTCTCTTACAGTGGCTGGCACATAGGGCCCCTGGATGCCAGCCAGCAGCCCCATAGCTCCAGCCTCCCTACAGACTGTGCTCCAGGACTCCCTACCATGGGGCATTCCCCCCTCATTCAGGAGAATCCCCACCCCCAGGAAAGCTGCAGCATTCCACATGTCACATGGATAGATCACTGGGGGCAGAAGGGGGGTGGAGATAATTTGGGATAAGCCCTGGAGGCCCCCTTAATCTAGTTTCTGAGAGGCTGTACCCCAAGATTCCTGGAGCCCCGCACAGACAGCTCCTCTCTCCAGACTGCTGCACCCCAAGACTGGGGAGAGAGATCCATACCTCAAGAATTCCATCTAGATGGATTTGTGGGACCCCTTAACTGTCCATTCAGGACACCCCAAATCTCCCCCTACCTCCTGGAAAAGGGAGCCCCCGTAGTTGGTCCCAGGTCAAAGAATGGGACCTCAAATTTCACTTGGGGATCAGACACAGGGCCTGTACCCCAAGATCTGCGAAGGGGAAGAATGCGTGGAACCCTTAAACTGTACCCAGAGGCAAGTTCATGCCATTAGGGGGCGCCCTGCGCTGCGGATGTAATGAGGGGGCTCGAGGTGACAGCAGCCCTAACCCAGTCCAGGATCTGGACTCCCCCAAAGGAGTCCCAGTCCCCACATTTGTAAATAGCCCCAGCAGAGTGGGGAGGTGCCTGGGGGCTGCTGGACTGAGTAACCTGGAGCTCTCGGTCCGCACAGAGTCATGGAGAGGATCAAAAACTCCAATTCGGTCTCTGTGCTGAGTGAGGGGTCCCCGTATACCCAGCCCCCGCGCCGCGCCCCACCCCAGAGGTGCCGCAGCCCATCACCGGGCGAGGGGTCCCCGCGTCCCAGCCCGGAGGCAGCTGGGTAAATAATCCGTGCTGCGCTGCGGTTTTTCCCAGCAGTGACCGTCACCCGTGTGTGTGGGGCGGGGGAGGGGGGGAACAGTGCAGAGCAACTACTGCAAAAACCTACACCCCTGTCTCTGCTGGAGCGCAGCGTGGCGCCCACAAAGCACCGGGGGGCGCTGTACCCCTTCTGACGGAAATCCCTGCACCCTGCAGTCTCGGCCTCGGGGAGGGCGGCTGGGGAGCAAGACTCCCTGGTTCTCTCCCTGACTCTGGGAGGGGAAGGGGTCCAGTGGTTAGAGCGCGGGGGATCTGGGAGCCAGGACTCCTGGGTTCTCTCCCTGGCTCTGGGGCGGGGGCGGGGGAGGGAACGGGACTCCTGGAATCAGCGCCGGCCCTGACGGGCCATGAGATGCTAGCGAGTGTCCTGTGGCGAGGTGGGGGGGTCCTGCCCCACACACTCTAGTACCCTCCAGCGAGGGCAGAGTCCTGGCGCGGCCCCTTTAAGAACTCAGCCGACCCGCTCTGCCTGCCCCCCTCCCGCCGACACGTGCCGCCCCATGTGCTGCCAGCCCCCCAGGCCTCTCCCCCTGCCGCCTCCCCGATTGGCTAAAAGTGGGTCAGGCTCCTCCCACCATCCGGGTTCCTATTGGCCAAATCTAGGTCAGCGCTCCCCTCCCCCCGCCCATCGCCTCCCCCCGCATGGCCCGGGCACATGACCGGCCCGGGCGCACGAGTCCGGGCCTTGGCAAACATTCCCAGGCCGCCGATTGGCTCGGCCGGAGGCAGCTCGGGTGAGGGCCCCGCCCACCTCTGCAAGCTCCGCCCCCTTTTTCCCAAAGCGGGGAGACGGGCGAAAAAAGCGATTAAAAAAAAAACCTTCCAGCCGCCACCGACAGCTGCGAGGCGCTGGTGGAGCCGGGGCCGCTGAGCCGAGATCGGGGGGAGCGCGAACTTCCCTGCAACGCTGCACCCCCAAAACCTTGGGGTGCCCCCACCAGGATACCCGGGGTGCTGAGGGGAGGAAGGAATCTCCGGGCCCCGCCCTGCGGACCCTCCCGGGCCACTGGCAGGCGTGAGAAGTTGTTTTTGCTGCGGCAGAGAAGTGGGTGCCGAGGCTCTGCCTGGCTAAGGGGGGAACCGGCTGTTTTGGGGCGCAGGGTCCCCACAGCAGGGATCCACCGGAGCTCGTCGCCAGACCAGATCCTTTCTCTGAGGGATCCACCTGGAAGCTCTCCTGGCCCTTGGGATCCCCAGCTCCTGTGGGCACAGCGGGGATCCCCGACGGGCCATGGCCAGGCCAGCAGCCCAGCTGGGCGCCACGGAGCGGCTCCCGAACCCCTTGCTCTCCTCCCCGCCTCTGGGGGTGCCCGGGGCCGGCATGGTCAGCCTGAAGAGCCTCCTGCAGGGGCCCATCAAGAGTCCGGAGCGCAGGCCCAAGGACCTGACCACCTGTAAGTGCCCTGGCGGCTGTGCGGCTGTCCGGTCCTGTGCGGGTCTGTCGGGCTGGTGATCGCCATCCCAACGCCACCGGCCAGGCAGCCAGCCCCATGCGCACCACTTCCCTGTAGGAACCCCTCCATCCATCGGTCCATCCCCACAGGAACCCCGCCATCCATCCATCTCTCCATCCATCCATCTGTTCATCACCGTAGGAACCCTGTCATCCATCCATCCCCATAGGAACCCCGTCATCCATCCATCCATCCCCATAGGAACCCTGCCATCCATCCATCTGTCCATCCCCATGGGAACCCTGCCATCCATCCATCCATCCATTCATCCCCATAGGAACCCTGCCATCCATCCATCCATCCCCGTGGGAACCCTGCCATCCATCCATCCATCCATCCACATAGGAACCCTGCCATCCATCCATCTGTCCATCCCCATAGGAACCCTGCCATCCATCCATCCCCATGGGAACCCTGTCATCCATCCATCTATCCATCCCTCCCCATGGGAACCCCACCATCCATCCATCCATCCCCGTGGGAACCCCGCCATCCATCCATCCATCCATCCCTCCCCATGGGAACCCCACCATCCATCCATCCCTGCCTATGGGAACCCCACCATCCATCCATCCCTCCCCCTGGGAACCCCGCCATCCATCCATCTGTCCATCCATTGGTCCATCCCTATAGGAACCCTACCAGTCACCCACCCACCATAGGATCTCCACCAACCATCCGCTTGCTTGTCCATCCATTGATCCCCATAGGAACCCCCCATCCATCCATTTGACTGTCATTTGTCCATCCGTTGGACCATCCATCCATCCCCATACAAACCTTGTCATCTCTCCATCCATGAACCCCGTCATCCATCCATTCCCCTACTCCCCTCTATCTAATCCACCCCTCGGCAGTCTCTCTCCCTCCTGCCCTCCCTGCCCGATGTGACGAACCGTGACACCCCCAAACTGTCCAGTGTGCTCATATTGCTATGGAAATACACCCCGCAAAGGGCCCTTGGTCCCCCTCTGCACCCCACCCAGCACGGCTTTCAGCCCTTGTCTGTCTGTCCAGTGGTGCCGTTGTGCCAGGCTGTGCCCACCCTCTCCCCCAGCCAGCTGTCATCTGGGGTAGGATTTGCACTCTGGGCTGGAGGGGGACAGCCGAGAGAGAGGGAAAGGTGGGGGGAAATTGTACTGGGACCCAAGCTCAGGGGCCCCCCCAAAGGTCTTGTAAATGCAGTGAAATGGGAGGGGTCCCAGCGAGTGCAAGGTGCCCAGACCCCAAATTCCTCTGGGCTGGCCTGGCCATGCGGACCCCTCTGGGCAACAGCCCTGGCTGCACCTGGGCCCCGGCGTGTTGACTCCTGGGCCACCAGGAGCACTAACTTGTATGTGGGAGAGAGACAGAGGCAGTGTGTGTGTGTGTTTGTGCAGTTTTGTGTACAAGACAGAAGTGGAGCGAGTGTGTATGTGTACTAATGTGTGTTTGTGACAGCGTGCCTATTTGTGGGTGAGAGAGGGACAGAGGCAGAGTGTGGGTGTATCAGTGTGTGTTTGTGTGTGAGAGAGATGGACAGACAGAAGCTGTGTGTGTATTAATGTGTGGTTGTGAGAGAGACAAGCAGAGTGCGTGTGTGTGAGACAGACAGAGGCAGAGTGTATGTATTGGTTGTGTTTGTATGTGAAAGAGATGGACAGACAAGCCGTGTGTGTGTGTGTGTGTGTGTGTGTGTGTGTGTGTGTATTAATGTGTGGCTATGAGAGAGGCAGAATGTGCGTGTATTGATGTGGTTTTGTGAGAGAGAGACAGAAGCCGAGCATGTTTGTGTATTTGTGACAGTGGGTGTAAGACACAGAGGCAGTGTGTGTGTGTGTATTGGTGTGGTTTTGTGAGAGAGAGATGGACGGACAGAAGCCCAGTGTGTGTGTGTGTGTGTGTGTATTTGTGATAGACAGGCCCGGTGTATTTGCATTAGAGCCCTAGACAGAGGCAGAGCGTGCGCGTGTGTGTGTGTGTGTGTTTGTGTGTTTGCAGGAATAGCCCTGGTCTTTCTGCTCCCACTGGGAAGTGTAGAAAAGTCCCGAGGCACTGGGGGAGGTCTAGGGGGAAGGGTCTGTGCAGGTTCCCTGCCTAATTGCGTCACACACACACACACACACACACACACACACACACACACACACACAGCTCTAAATCCCCACAGCCAGCACACAGCCGGGACACGGGATGTGACAGGAGGCAGAGAAACGTGCGCCGAGGCTTGTTTTTAATTAGGGTTTTTTTTTTTGTTTTTTTTTTGCCTAAGGAAATGTTGGTAAAAAGCTGCCAAGCGCCTGAGCCCGTGTGGACCCAGGGCAGGGGGTGGGTTGTGTTTGACAGATGAGCGAGTCCCACATCGGGCCTCCAAGGTCAAGTCGGGGCAGCCTCTGATGCCCTGCTCCAGCAGGATCTCTCTAGCCACGGGGTAGCCCCCTCCCATCCTATCCCAAATTCCCACCCCCGTGGCACATGCTTCCTGAAGAAGGCCTCGGATTGCTGCTGGTCAGGAGTGAGGGGCACCAGCAGAGCTGCGGGGGGGGTGGGGGAGCCCAGGGCTGGGCTAGCAGGGGCTGCGAGTTGGGAGTGAGGGGCACCAGCAAGCTTGGGCAGGGAAGCGCCCCCCCACCTCCCCAGGGGAAGCAGCCCCTTCCCCCACCTGTGCCAGGGGAGGTGGCCCCTTGGGCAGTGACTCAGCCCTGCTCTCGGGGCACTGCCCTGCTGGGCACGGGAGAAACCCAGCACAGGGCGTGACCCAGGGCTCTCATCTGGCTCCCTCCACACGTGGGCCGGGGAGTCAGGCCCCAGGAATGGGGCGCCACCCGGGCATTCCGCCTGCTCCACCTGCTGCAGCCCCGTGCCAGCCTGCGGGGTAGCCTGGAGTCTAGGCTGGGCGGGGCTGGGAGATGTGGGGTGCCCGCCCGGCCATAACCCCTTGTCAGCCCTGCTACCATGGAGCGTCCCAGCATCCTTTGCTCCATTCAGGGCTTGTTTCTTCCCAGAACCCTTTGCACCATTCCTCAGTCTTCTTGGGACATCCCAGAACCCTTTGCACTGCTCCCCACGTTTCTTGGGGCATCCCAGAATGCTTTGCTACCTGATTCCCTTCCCACCTTGACACCAGGCCGGGGGGGGCGGGATTTGCTTTCGAGGCTGGAGACTAAAGCCAGACACACCGAACCCTAGGTGTTTTGGGGGGACAAGGGTGTCAGGGATCACAGCGGGATTTGTGATGCAGACAGTTGACAATGAGAAACCAGGAATCCTGGGTTTTCTCCCCAGCTCTGGGAGGGGAGTGGGGGCCAGTGGTTAGAGCAGGGCGGGGAAGGGGAGAGGCTGGGAGCCAGGATTCCTGGGTTCTCTCCTCACCTCTGGAAGGGGAGTGGGGTCTAGTGGTGGTGGTGTGGGGGGGAGCTTGGATCCGGGACTCCTGGGTTCTCTCCCTGGGTGACTTTCCAGGTGCTGGTGCAGCAGTGCTCTGTGTGGGAGGCAGATTGGAAAGCTGAAGCAGGGTGCTCCCCTCCCTTGGGTGCCGACCGATCCCCCCGCCAGGCTGGAACCTGCAGCACCGGGTGGGGGGGCCTGCACAAGGGGGTGTTAGAGCCTGAGCCGCGCATGCTGCAGTGAGCAGCCGAGCCAGGGTTGCCTGAGGTGAGCCAGGCCTCACGTGTGCAGGGAGCGGGAGGGCGGCACGTGCATGGAGCCAGCCCGGCTGCGGCTGAGGCTGGGGAGCAGCTGAGGCCCAGGGATGGGGCAGTGTCTGGCTGGCGCCGTGCAGGCCCTGACTGTCCATCCACGACCCCCTCCCCCCGCATCTGTCCATCCATCCCCACATCCCCCCTCTGTCTAGCCCAGTCTCACTCATCCGTCTCTCTCGGCACCATTATCTCTTGCTCCTTAAGTTCAATACCGCTCCCCCCCCCCCCCTGGGGGGTCTCCGTACTCTGGGGGGGGGGGGGCTCCAGGGCTGCTCCCCATCACTGCCATACTCGGGGGTTGGGGGGCAGCTGCGATCCGGTTAGTTTCCCTTCCAGGGTCTCTGGCGAACATGCCCAGCCTGGGATTCGTGCACACCTCCCCATCCCCACTTGTGCATGCAAATCCACCCACTTGTGCACTTACTGGGCTTCCACACACGTGTGCATGCAAACCCACCCTCTTGTGCACACATTTGTGCATGCACCCTCACCCCTGTGTGCACACACTTACTCACGCATGGACAACTACAGGGCCACACTCACCTGCCCCTGGCCACGCCTGGCTGCTTGCTCCCGCATTCCTGGGTGCGGTGCCGCACAGGGCCTGCCGCTCACACCCCCAGCACACCCCCCTCACGTGCGCCCGCTTGTGCTCTCCCCCGTGCGAGCAGCCAGCAAGCTGTGGAGGATCGCACTGCCAGCGGCCCACATGAGCACAGGCCGGCTGCCACTGGGAGCCGACACACAGTCGCTTGGGAACGCGCCTGCGAAATCCCGCAGCTCCCACACTCCCACACCACTCCCACAGATTTGAACGCCCTGTGGACTCCCACAGCAGGGCCCTGGGCAGACACACAGCCCGTAGGTCTCATCTCTCCCAGCAAGGACACACACTCCCAACCCCCCGGTCTAACCACTAGACCCCACTCCCCTCCCAGACTCAGGGAGAGACCCCAGGACTCCTGGCTCCTAGCCCCCATGCTCTAACCACTAGATTCCACTCCCCTCCCAGAGCCAGGAGCCCCTCCCTGCCAGCCCCTGGCCCTGCAACCAGCCCCAAGGAGTCCTGGTTCCCAGCCCCCTGCTCTAACCACTAGTCCAGGGGTAGGCAACCAATGGCATGGGTGCCGAAGGCGGCATGTGAGATGATTTTCAGTGGCACTCACACTGCCCGGGTCCTGGCCACCGGTCCGGGGGGCTCTGCATTTTAATTTAATTTTAAATGAAGCTTCTTAAACATTTTAAAAACCTTATTTACTTTACATACAGTAGTTTAGTTCTATATTATGGACCCATAGAAAGAGATCTAAAAATGTTACAGTGTATGACTAGCACCACGCAAATGTTATGACTGGCACCCCTTAAATCAGAGTGAATAAATGAGGACTCGGCACACCATTTCTGAAAGGTTACCGACCCCTGCACTAGACCCCAGTCCCCAACCAGAGCCAGGGATGGAACCCAGGCGTCCTGGCACCCAGCCCCCTCCTGCTCTAACCACTAGTCCCCGCTCCCTTCCCAGAGCCAGGGATGGAACCCAGGCGTCCTGGCACCCAGCCCCCTCCTGCTCTAACCACTAGTCCCCGCTCCCTTCCCAGAGCCAGGGATGGAACC
>NC_133779.1:14720704-14742447 GCF_003597395.2 Chelonoidis abingdonii | reverse complement strand
CCAGCCTGCACCCTGCCTGCAGCCCCCACTCCGTGTGCCCCCTACACCCGCTGTGCACAACTCCCCCCCCACCCCCCGATTTGGAAAGAAATACCAGCCCCCTCCCCCCACACAAGCACACACAGATACAGGGACCTGGTCTGGGAGCCAGGACTCCTGGGTTCTCTTCCTGGCTCTGGGTGGGGAGCTGGGTCTAGTGGTCAGAGTAGGGGGCGGGGTTAGGCTGGGAGCCAGGACGCCTGGGTTCTATTTCCTGCTTTGTGACTTTGTCCAAGTCCCTGCCCCTCGCTGTGCCTCAGTTTCCTCCCCGGGTAACTGCCCTGGCAGGTGTTTATGGGGCCCATGGGGGGTGCCTGGATCTCACCCAGCCAGGCTGCCTGGTGCCTGGCTGATCCCTGGCAGCAGCGAGGTCCCGCTGGCTGTAAACCCGCCTCTAATCCCCTCCTGGCTCCACAGCTCCCCGAAGGCTGGCGGTGCCCCACAGCTGCCCCATGCCTGATCCCTGCAGAGCTGCTAAGCAGGGTCACAGCAGGTCAGGGCTTGGAGGAGGGACCCGCCTCAGCAGTCAGCGCTGGCCCCATTACGCCAGGGTGTGGGGAGGGGGGGCTAGGCAGGGGGAGCAGCTGGATGGCTCAGTGCTGCCATCTGGTGGCGTGAAGTGGGAATGCCCCTTGCTCTGACCTTTTCCTGTTCCCCCTTCCCGCCCCCCAGGTCCGGTGACCCCCGCCTCCCGGAACACGCCCAGCCCGGTGGACCCCGAGGCAGTGGAGGTGCTGATGAACTTTGACCCTGACCCCGCGGACCTGGCGCTATCCAGCATCCCGGGTCACGAGACCTTTGACCCCCGGAAGCACCGGTTCTCGGACGAGGAGCTCAAACCGCAGCCGATCATGAAAAAGGCACGGAAAATCCAAGTGCCGGACGAGCAGAAGGTGAGTCCCAGCCCGGGGGGGTTCGTGGGACAGGGGGCCTCTCCCTTCTGGGGGGCGCTGGCTCCCATCCGGCCCCAGGGCAAGGACTGGCTGGCTCAGGGGGGCAGGGAATGGGGCCTGGGGTCTGTCCCCTCTAGGGGACGCCGGCTCCACTCATGTCTCTCTCATTCCTTTTCTCTCCCTCTGCCCCATGCCCCCCCAGGATGAGAAGTACTGGAACCGGCGCTACAAGAACAACGAGGCGGCCAAGCGGTCGCGGGACGCCCGGCGGCTCAAGGAGAACCAGATCACGGTGCGGGCCGCCTTCCTGGAGAAGGAGAACGCCGTCCTGCGGCAGGAGGTGGCCAGCATCCGCCAGGAGCTCTCCCGCTACCGCACCATCCTCACCAAGTACGAATCTCAGCACGGCGCCTTGTAGGATGCCAGCCGCCTGCACCACCACGCGCCCCAGACCCCCCTGCGGATGGGGGGGGCTGCTTCCCCGCAGCCAGGGGGCGCCCTCTTTCCCCCTTCCCTCGCTCCTGGGCTCCCCCACTGCGGGGGTGCCTGGACTCCAGGCGGCTCCAGCGGATGGACCAGGAGCAAGGAGAGACATTGGCTCGGAAGTGGACCCTGCTCCCCCTTCCCGGGCGGAAGTGGGGAGCCAGGCTGACTCTGTCCTGGGGAGCGGGCCGGAGTGGGGGGGGGGGTCTGAACTGGTGACGCAGCCTCCCCCCCAGCCCTGCAGCAGGACTAAGCGGGGGTTTGGGTGGGTGTGTGCACATGCGCCCCGCCCCACCGAATGGAAGAGGTGGGTGGGAGGCACAGAGCCAATCGGTGGCAGGGTTATCTGATGGTGGGAGGGGCGGGGAGCCAGGACTCCTGGGTTCTCTCCCCCACTTTGGGAGGGGAGCGGGGGTCTAGTAGGTTAGAGCAGAGCGGGCTGGCAGCCAGGACTCCTGGGTTCTATCCCTGGCTCTGGGACGGGAGTGGGGTCTAGTGGTTAGAGGAGGGGGCTCTGGCCTCCCGGAGCTGAGGGTAGAACCCAGGAATCCTGGCTCCCAACCCTCCCTTGCTGGAAAAGAGGCCAAGGGCTGTTACTTTGCCAGCTCTTGTGCATCACCTGCTGGCGGCGAGTTGTAATAGGTACCTGTGGCTTCTATCAGTCACAGCCAGGGACTGGGTGCTGGGGCCTGGGGGCCCTTCACCCTAGTGCCCCCCACTCCCCCTCCCTTCTTCTTGCTTCAAACTGCTTCTCAACAGCCAGATTTCAGAGCGAGCAAGGCCAGTAACTTTGCTGGGGTGGGGGTTGGAATCCCAGGACTCCTGGGTTCTCTCCCCACCTGTGGGAGGGGAGTGGGGTCAAGTGGTTAGGGATAGAACCCAGGAGCCCTGACGCCCAGATCTCCACGACCCCACTCCCCACCCAGAGCCGGGGAGAGAACCCAGGAGTCCTGGCTCCCAACCCTTCTCCTTTAACCCTCTGCACTCTGACCACTTTTGAGGCGTCGGTGTTGCTGGCAGGGGGGGCACGCGGTGCGTCCCCGCCGGGACACTCCACAGGTTTGCACAGGGGCTCAGAGCAGGGGGGCGGGGGGGTTCTTCTTAAGTATTATTATTCTTATTCTAATGATTCGCTCTATATTTTGTTAAGTGCGGCTGGGCTGTCCTGGCCCCCTGTCTCCTGCCCCCGCCCCCTCTAGCCAGCTAGGATTTTCCGGGGGTTTTGTCTTTTTGGGTGTTTTTACGAAGCTGGGGCCCTAGGTGCCGCCCCATGGACCCTGGGCGTTTACCTGCCCGCCGGATCCTCGCCCGCGGGCTGCTTTTCTCGGGGAGCGGGTGAGGCAGCGGGACGGAGCCAGGCCATCGTGGGGAGAAGCCAGTGACCCGGCCCGTGGGAGATCTCTGCTCGCACAGCAGGGCTAGACGGATGGACGGAGGCAGCGCTTCGAAAGCAGTGCGTGGATCTATTTTTTCAGGGGGGGACAGACGGACACACAAGCCTACTGCAGCTCAGCACAAGAGACAACTTTTTTGGGGGGGGAGAATGACTATTCCAGAGCACGGGGGGATCTATGTGGGGGCAGGCGGCCGCAGCGATCTCAGGCCGGCGCAGGATCGGACGATGCTGTTTTATATTTTTATGGAGGAGGAGACTCATTTCATACCGAAAGAAAAAAATATATATATGGGGGGGGGGTCTGAGGTCTGGGGCTCGGCTGTCACTGTCTGGTCGAGGGGAGGGTCTTGGTGGGTTTTTTCTTTTCCGAATGCAGAAGGGCGGCCGGCCGCTTCCGCTGGCTGGTGCCAATTGTACCAGGGCAATAAAGAAGCCGAGAAAGCGACGATCTCTGGTGGTGGGAGTGTGTTTTGAATGGGGGCGGGAGGGTGCCCCCCTGCCAGAGGGTGTTGGGGGGGGTGTATATCTGCCTGCTGGGAGGGACTGGGCCCTGCTGTGTGGGGGAGGGTGTATGATGTGTTGGGGGCAGGGGTGCGTTGTGGGACTGGGCTGGCCCAGGAGGGACAGGGCGGGGCGGGGGGGGGGGGACACCAGGGTAGATGGGCCCATGGGGCTGATCTGGCCAGGGAGGGACAGGGCAGGGGGGACACCAGGGGTGCGCTGGGTTTAACACCCTGCCCCTGCCTCAGGATGGGGCACTAGCAGGTTTTAGTACCGCAGGCCCTAATATCAATCAGCAGCACACGGACACCCCAGCTAGCTTGGGGCAGGGTGGTCAGTGCTCCCCAGTCCCACCTGGGGGCCAGCACCTGCTAGAGGGGAAAGACCCCAGGGCCCCATTCACCACCCCCGAGCCAGCCAGTCCCCGCCCTGGGGTCGGATCAGGGCCAGCGCCCCCTAGAGGGGAAAGACCCCAGGGCCCCATTCGCCACCCCCGAGCCAGCCAGTCCCCGCCCTGGGACCGGATCAGGGCCAGCGCCCCCTAGAGGGGAAAGACCCCATTCCCCAGGTGATGGGGCCGTTTATTTTCACCGGACATTTGTGCTGTGCTGCCCCATAGTGGTCAAACCCAGCAATGCACCTTCATTTCACTTCCAGCTTTGCAATCCACAAGGGTCCCCCCCTTCAACTAATAGGGGATCCAGAGCACTGGGCTCTACCCCTAGTTTGCCTAGTGCCCCTCACTCCTGACGCACAGCCCCCTGCTAGCCCAGCCCTGGGCTCCCCCCAGCCCTGCCAGTGCCCCTCACTCCCAACCCGCAGCCCGATTGCTCAGCCCAGCAGCCGAATGAGGGGCGCGGCCCAGAGGCCTCATGCTCTTGCTTTATTGCATAGGTCTAAATCACGTCGACAAGGCGTGGGAACAGCGAGGGCGGCCGCGGCACACTCAGGGTTAACACACAGGGCCTGATGCCAGCGTTGTCTCCCCCCTCCCCCAGCAAGGCATCTGGGGGGCAGGGGGAGAAACTCCCTCCCACTGCAGGGTGGGGAGGTCAGAGCTGCCCCTCCCTGTGCATTGCTGGACAGCAGGGGAAAGGAGTTCACAGAGCAGATGGGGAAAAGGTAGGGTACCGGGGTAGCTGGGCCCGTGGGGCTGATCCGGACAGGGCAGGGGGGACACCAGGGTAGATGGGCCTGTGGGACTGGGCTGGCCCAGGAGGGACAGGGCAGGGGGGGGGGACACAACACCAGGGTAGCTGGGCCTGTGGGGCTGATCCGGACAGGGCAGGGGGGATACCAGGGTAGATGGCCCCGTGGGGCTGATCTGGCCAGGGCAGGGGGGACACCAGGGTAGATGCCCCCGTGGGGCTGATCTGGCCTAGGAGGGACAGGGCAGGGGGGGACACCAGGGTAGATGGGCCCGTGGGGCTGATCAATTTCAGCTCATTCTAGTTTCTTGCTCACATCAAAGTTGGGGGGTGGGGGGGAGGCTGTTAGTAGCAGCAACTAGTAGGATACACAGGACAGACAGACATTGTCATCTCCCCCCCGCAGCACTCCAGGCCTCCCCGCTCACAGAACACAGACGTTTTAGTGCAAAAAAATCTCCAGCGTGCGGCCTTTGCTGGGCCCTGCCCCTTCCCACCGGGCTCTGGTGCACCTGGCCCATGGCCGTCGGAGAGGGCCAGCCTCTGGGACAGAGGGAAACTGAGGCACGTACCTGCCCACCACTGCCCTCACCCACTAGGCTCCACTCCCCTCCCAGAGTCAGGAAGAGACTCCAAGAGTCCTGGCTCCCACCCCCGAGTAGACCCCACTCCCCTCCAAAAATTGTACCTGCTGCTCACGTAGGGGAGTTGGGTCTGGGGGGGTGAGGTGGAGACTGAGAGCCAGGACTCCTGGGTTCTATCCTGGCTCAGGGGGAGGGGGCGCTAGTGGTTAGAGAAGGGGCAGCCAGCCAGAGTGACCGCACCACAGAGATCACCAACTGGTCCGCAAAGCCACTTCCCCCCTCGCACCACCACCCCCCACGTGTAATGGGAGCAGCTTGCCTGTAACCCTACCTCCAGCCCCGAGGGGAAGACACCAGGCTGCACCCCGAGAGGGGGAGGGGGGGGACATGGGTACTACAGTGGCTGCTGGGACACCTGCCAACCCCTCCCACTCCCCCCCGTGGCTGGAGGCACCAGCCCCGTGGCTCCCCCCGTGGCTCCCCCCACGGGCACAGCCTCCCCCTTAGTGGCAGGCAGTGGGAACGTGCCCCGGTTGCGACTCCCTAGCGCCCTCTGGACGCAGAATGGGGGGCAGTGGAAAAGGGCCACGCACAGCACCTCACGGAGCCCGGCCCTTTCCCTCCTGCAGCCCCCACAGGCTGGGAGACCGCCCCCCCGGGGGTCACGTCCCTCCTTACATTCATTCAGCAGGTGATGCCAGGATCAAAGCAATAAATACTCAGCTTTAGGCAGGATCCAGGCAGGGGCAGCGCGGCTCAGTCCCTGCTGCCACCGGGAGGGAGGGCGGCACGGCCCCTGCCAGCCGTTTCCTGCCACCCCCCGCACCAAGCCGGCTGGAGGGGACTGGGGCCCTCCTCTCTGCGCCCAGCCGGGGGGAATCAGCCGGTGGCGATCTTGAGGCGGTCGCCGCCGGTGATCAGTCTGGCGAGGCCCCGGTGCACCTGGCCCTGGATGGGGCCGTATTCCACCCGCTCGCCGTCCACGGTCAGGATGCCCTTGCGGGTGAGGGGCTCCAGGCGGAAGGCCCGGACGGGCACGTGGACGAGGTGGGGGCACTCCTGCTCGAAGTGGTTGCCCTTCTCCATGGCCAGGAAGAGGCGGACCAGGGCAGCGCGGGAGATGCCGGCTTTGATGAAGCAGAGGTGGATGAGCCCATCGTCGAAGCGGGCGAAGGGGGCAGCAAAGAGGTCAGCCCCCAGATGGCTCTGGTAGATGGCCAGCACCAACACAAAGTTGTCCTCCACCGTCACCCAGGAGCCGGGCACCGGCTGCCCCAGCGGCACCAGCAGCTCATCCGGGGGGCCGCCCACCCGGGCCTCGCCCATCCCGCCGGCCGGCAGCTCGCCCGGCCCAACGAAGGAGTGGGCGGTTGGACGGAGGCGGAGGAGGGGGCGGGAGCCGGGCGGGCGGCAGGGCACCAGGGGCCGGCTGGCCCGGAAGGCTGACTGCTCCTACACACCCATGTCAAGGACAGGCACGGTGCAGGGGCAGGCGCGGCAGGGGCAGGCGAGCCATTGGGGGCCCACCGTGATGCTGCGGTGGATGGGCGGTGGGCGGTTTATGGCCAGTCGGGTGGCGGGCAGGTGGAGGCGCCCACGGTGGTTGCATGGAGGCAAGGCGCACGGGGTGCCCAGCGTGAAGCGGGCGGCGCCCATGTGCCGGTACTTCTCGCTCTCGATGTCCACGTCCGAGACGAAGCCCCAGGCCACGCTGAGGCAGGAGAAGCAGCGGGCACCCGAGGCCGTGGTGACGGCCACCAGGTCCAGGGGGGTCACGGCCGCGTGGCACAGCAGCATGGCACAGTTCAGCAGCAACTCCAGGCCCAGCACCTGCTCCAGCCTGCTGGGGGGCAGGATTGGGGTGAGCCACCCAGCCAGGGGGTGCAGCCCACTGATAAAGCAAACCCCCCCCACCTCTGCTGCCCCTTGCTGCAGGGCGAGCCGCTCACTCCAGCCCTCAAGGGGACACATGGGGAGTGCAGATTGGGCAGGAGGTGCAGGATAGGCGAGGGCCTCCCCCCACCCTCCACAACCCCCATCTGCTCCCCATGCACCCCCCAGCCCCAACTCCCCTTCTTGAGCTGGGTATAGAACCCAGAAGTCCTGGCTCTCAGGCCCCGCCCCCGACCACTAGACCCCCTTCCCTTCTCAGGGCCAGAGAGAGAACCCAGGCATCCAGGCTCCCAGCCCCCCTGCTAGCGCTGCCCTTACCCGGCATTACAGTTGATGGCTCCGGCCAATGCGTTCCCCGAACCACTCGGTAAAATCCCAACCGGCATCTTGATGGCCTGCTCCCAGTCGGGGCGCTCCATGAGCCCATTGAGAACCTGCCCGGCACACAGGTGAACCGCTGTGGGGGTTAGCGGTGAGAGCAGGGGGGGAGGGCTGGGAGCCAGGTCTCCTGGGTTTTCTCCCTGGCTCCATGAGGGGAGTGGGGTCTAGCGGTGAGAGCGGGGCGGGGGGAGGGCTGGGAGCCAGGACTCCTAGGTTTTCTCTCTGGCTCCATGAGGGGAGTGGGGTCCAGTGGTGAGAGCAGGGGGGCCTGGGAGCCAGGACTCCTGGGTTCTCTCCCTGGCTCTGGGAGGGGAGTGGGGTCAGACCTAAAGCAGGGGAGGGCGCCAGGGGAGAGGCATTACCTCATAGAGGAGCCCATCCCCCGAGATGGCGACGATCCCATCCCATTCTGCCACGTTGATGCCCTTCACCAGCTCCCGGGCGTGGTTCGGCCTCTCTGGGAGCAGGAGGAGAGAGTCAGGGTATCAGACAGCCCGTCTCCCTGCCCCACAGGCCCTTCCCCCTCCTCCCCAGCCCATCGGCCTGCCCCACAGGCCACAGGACCTTCTCTCTCCCGCCCCCAGGCCCCCCTCACCTGTCTGGATCAAGTTGAAGCTGATGTCCGCCTCTGTGATCATGGGCAGCACGTGGGTCTGGCACCACTGGAGGGCCAGGCCCCTGCCCCCAAACGGGTTCAGCAGCAGCAGCAGTCGGGGCGGGCGCGGCAGGAGGCTGGGAGTGATGTCTGAAAGGAGAGTGGGGAGAGCATGTCAGGGAAGCCCTGCCCGGCGCTGAGACGTGGCTGCCTCTGGGGTGGGGGTTGTTTCACAGGGACCCCGTGCCCGGTGACGCGGCTGCCTCTGGGGTGGGGCACAGGGCGGGAAGTACAGGGATTGTACTGGAATGCTGAACCGTTTGCCAGCAGATGCCCGTGGGCACCACACACCTCGCTGGCGCTAACCTCAGCCATCCCTGCCCTTCCTCCCGGCAGCACATTAAAGGCGGATGGAAGGCCCTGCCGGGAGAGGGAAGCCCTATGCTCCAGCCAGATCTGATACGGATGCCTGCCGTGTTAGCAGCCCTGTCGCTTCCTGTTCGCAAGGTGCACGCTCCGGGCTGCCAAGAGCGAGCCAGAGGGGAGACAAGGGAGCACCAAATGCTGCAGCCAGGAAATGTGTGTAAAAAAAAAAAAAAAAAAAAAAAAAGCCAACCCCCCCTGTTCAAAGCCCCTGAATCTCTCAGCTTTGCTAGCCCAAAGCTCCCCAAGGAGAGGGACAATCTGCAGGGTGCTCCTTCGGCTCCACTCTGAGCAAATGGGTACACGCTTTGATTTCCCTGAAGCCTGTCGCTAGGCTGACAAGGCCTGGGTGCTGCCAAGTTTGGGTACCTGTTTATACCGCGGAGAACCGCGGCTTCTGGTGGCCAGCCGAGAGCTCAAGGCTACCGGTTTCGGAAGAGCTCGGCTGGCGACACGAAAACACCAGAGCCAGGCTGGGCGTTGGGTGCAGGGATAAAAACTTTGCAGGGCAGTTGCAATTAAAGCCAGACTGAATCCTGTTCAAACAGCAAAGCCCAGCAATGCGGAGGGCAGCCGGCCAAACCTGAAAAACCGCAAAGCAGCTCAGAAGCTGTTTGGACATGGTAGGACGACGACAACCGTTGCCATGAAACCTCAGAGGCAAGGAGCGAGGTCTCCCAGGAAAAAGGATCAAACTCCAAACGTCAAAGCCCGACAGCCTAAACGCCCAAGTTGGGGGAAATTCATCTCCCAAGAGACGACACACGTCCCGCCAAAGGCGCACGCTTTCATAAATGCAACAAGTATGGATGTTTTTCAGCAGTTTGCCACACCCCCGCCGTCAGAGCGGGGACTCGTATTACAGACAATCCAGACGAGACGTCATGCCGGAACCGATCACATGTGATGCCAAAGAGCTCGCCTGGAAAGCAGAAGTGAATATTTGTGGCAAGACTAGACAACTGGCCCAGGAGCAGAAGTCTCCGTCGCGTCGATCCCAACCAGAGCCGGGATCACCTCATGCAGCCATGACTTGCCCTGGAGGGCAGCCCAGGCCGGCTCATCGCAGAGCCAACGGCTTTACGTTCAGACCGCACGGGATCAAAGACCAAGGACCTCCTCGGCCTCCACGTGGCAGCCACGACAGAAGAATTTGACAGAGGATTTGATATTGGACATTGGAAAGGAGATCCACTAGAAAACAGGTCATAGTTCACTGCTGCAGGATTTCAGTCACTTTGATCACAAGAGAATGGAGAGGCTGAGGAAATCAGAGAGCCAAGAAAAATCCCGCAGCAGGGAAGAACCACCAGTCGTTCTTCTGAGTTACAGATAGACATCGACAGCAGCTCCTGGCCGTAGTCCTGCACGGCTCCGGATGACACGACACCTCCGAGCTCCTGAGCCGGCTTTGGAAAAGAATCTATGAAGAGAGTCACCAAGTCTAGAACCAGGCAATCACATGCACGACCAAGGAGAAAAAGGATGGTGAACTCCAGCTGTCGAGTGCCCTGATCACACGCGATTGACACGGCTCCGGTCCATTCGTCGGGAGGAACAAGCCACAGAGCAAACCCCCTGCAGGTGGCGGATGCACAGTGAGGCACCGACCATTGAAGGATGCCAGGCCAACCACGACCAGGCAGTGCAGTGAACGGCCAGCCAGGCGGCTGAGCTGCGACAGTCGGGTCACGTAATGAGAAACCCAGGACAACTCAGAGACACTTACACTGATCCACCCTGAGCTTCTGAGCTAGCGTGATAGTGGCAGAAGAGTGGGGCACAGGGGCTGGTTGCACATGGACCCCTCGCCTGGCACGGAGATGCAGCCCCTCCAGGAGCGGCACGGGGGCTGGTTACACATGGACCGCTTGCCTGGCACGGAGATGCAGCCCCTCCAGGAGGGGCACGGGAGCTGGTTACACATGGACCCCACGCCCGGCACGGAGATGCAGCCCCTCCGGGAGGGGCATGGGGGCTGGTTACACATGGACCCCTCGCCTGGCACAGAGATGCAGCCCCTCCGGGAGGAGCACAGGGGCTGGTTACACATGGACCGCTCGCCTGGCACGGAGATGCAGCCCCTCTGGGAGGGCCACGGGGGCTGGTTATACATGGACCCCTCGCCTGGCACAGAGATGCAGCCCCTCCAGGAGGGGCACGGGGGCTGGTTACACATGGACCCCTCACCTGGCACAGAGATGCAGCCCTTCCGGGCAGGGCACAGGGGCTGGTTATACATGGATCCCTCACCTGGCACAGAGATGCAGCCCCCCTGGGTGGGGCACAGGAAGAGGGCCCTCTACTGAGCCCCCCACCCCACTCCAGGCGGCATAGTGCCCCCTCGTGCCACACTGGGGTACTGGGCCCGGCACAGACGGCCAGGGGAGAGCGCCTTGCCCTGTTCCATGCAGCCAGGGCACCCCTGCCCTCACCACGGGGCCCGGCAGGGTGAGGGAACTAGATAAGTGATCCCGGAGGATGTGCGGGGAAGAAAGATTAACCCAGAACCACAACCGCACACACTGCAGAAGGAACGCTGAGGCATGCAAACACTCATCCATTTCCTAGTGCCTGCCCTCTGGGGGCTGGGAGCCAGGACTCCTGGGTTCTATCCCCAGCTCTGGGAGGGGAGCAGAGTGTAGTGGTTAGAGCGGGGGGGCTTGGAGCCAGGACTCCTCAGTTCTCTCCCTGGCTCTGGGAGCGTCATGTAACCAAGTGGTTGGAGTTCCCTGGTTATCGTACCAGGTGGAGACGGCTGCACTTTACACCCAGGGCTGATAGCAGGTTCTGCAGGGTCCCCAGCCCAGAGAAAGAGCGCTGATTACCACCCCACCCCAGAAACCCAATGCCCAGCGTGCCCTCCAACCAGCCAGCCCCACTCATGCACATCCACTGCACCCACGCACACCCCAGCCCCCTACCCTATCCCTAGGCACCCCCTGGAGCCAAACCCCAGGCTAGCAAGCCCCCATCCATGGCATCTGCCCTTCAGCCCCGCCTTCAGCACTCCCCCATCCCTCTGCAGGTGCAGAGAGATGGGGAGCTACTGCCCAAGGCAACCCCCAGCCCTCCAGGAGGGATCCTGGCCCCCCAGGGTTTGAGAGGCCCTGATGTGGGAGGGGTTAGACCAAGTGTGTGGCGGGGGGGGATGGGGGCCCTCAAGGGCAGCGGTGGGGGGTGGAGGACAAGGAATCCAACAGCCCCACCTTCAAGACAATCCACTGACCTTTGGCCAGGCTACAGAAGACAAAGGAGCCGAGCCCAGCCCAGCTCCTGGATCCCCGCCCAGGACAAGGAAAGGACGAGGCCGCGCCTGGCCTGCGAGTTCCTTGAACCAAGGCGTTGCCATCCGGGCCCCAAGCATGCCAGGCCCCACCCGGACACTGGCTCCCCAGCCCCACCTGTGGGCACACACAATCCAGATAGCAGCCTGCCTCCCGGCTGCCCTGTACTCTAGGGGCTGGACTTCCCTGCCAGGGCCGGGGAGAGAACCTGATGCCCAGTTCCCCATCCACCCCCCACCCTCTAACCACCAGACTCCCCCTCCTCTCCCCAGGCCAGGGAGAGAAGCCAGGCCTCCGGGCCCCCATCTTGTGCCTGTAAAACCCACCAAGGGTGGTTCAGCGTGGTAGGCGAAGCTAGAGGGGGCAGGCGGGGCAGGAGTCCCCTCTTCACTGGGTCTGGTTTTGGGGGCTCTCCAGCAGCTGAGATCGCAGAACCATCACTTGCTGCAGCCCCCTGTCCCAGGCATACATTCAGGTTAGAGTAGAGGGGGCTGGGAGCCAGGACGCCTGGGTTCTATCCCCAGCTCTGGGAGGGGTGTGGGGTCTAGTGGGTTAGAGTAGAGGGGGCTGGAAGCCAGGACTCCTGGGTTCTATTTCTAACTCTGGGAGTGCGGTCTAGCAGGTGAGGGCAATGGGGGTGGGGGCTGGGAGCCAGGAGCCAGGACTCCTGGGTTCTCACTCCAGCTCCAGGAGGGCCCGGCAGCCTTACCTGTGTCGCTGGAGATGGGGATGCCCAACACCAGGCACTTGATGGCAGTCGCCCATTTCTCCGCCACCGCTTGGTTCTTCTCATAGTCGTCGGCCCCGTCCACCTGGAAGGTCCGTGCCGCCCTCTGACGCCCGCGCCCTGACCCCACCGCCACCTTCCTCTTCTTCAGCGGGTAGGCGTAGACAGAGAAATATGCCGCTCGGTCAGCCGACGTGCGGTTATGCAGCGTGTGGCAGCCCACCACCTCGGCCAGGGGCACCACGGTGCGCTGGTCCGTCTCCGGCTTGGGCACCAGCCGCTGGATGTGCAGCGCCGTCCGGGTCAGGCTGAGGGCGTAGCGGGATCCCTTGGAGGGGTAAGCCCCAAACTCCCCGTGAAGCAGTGTCTCCGCGCCCTTGCCGTACGGCCCCAGAACGAGGTTCATGTTCCCGGCGGTGCCGTGGCCCAACCTGCCTTCCCCAGCAGGCTCAAGCCGCACCTCGGGTGGGTCCTTCCAGCACCATCCACTCTCCCCTAGTTCCCCACCCCGCCCCACCCAAACCCAGACCAAACCGCCACTAGGTGGGCAAGGGGTGGATCAGCGCCGGGCCAGGGACAACTAACCCCACTAGGAGAAATGTCCAGACCCAACCCCCAAGTCTGTTCTGCTGCCTGTGGCCCACTCAGACTCGGGTGGGATCTTCACGCCCCACAGCGCCCCATCCCCGAGGTTAGCGCCCCAGGGCAGGAATATGGGGAATCTCAAGCAGCCGAGGAATGAGACCCGGCCTGACTAAGCGGCTCAGCAGGGGGAAGGGCCTGCAGGGATCCAAAAACCGGCTTTAGCCTTTCCCCTCCCGAGGGGCCCAGCGGGGAGGGGGGAGTGAGGTGGCTCCAGCCCTCTCCCCCCTCCCCGATGTCTGCGTTCGCCTTGGGGTGGGGGGCCCGGCTGGGCTGGAGGGAGCCAGGAGTCGCTGGGACTTTTAAAGACACTTGGAAAGTTTCTTCCCCCCGCAATGGGGCCTGGGGAAATGGGGGGGTTGGACCCGACCCAGGCCCTGCTCGGAGCCCCCCAGCTAGGGATGCAGGCGGGGAGCAGCCTGGCCCCGCGCTACGGGGCAGGGGGGCTGGGAAATGGGCCCCCCCGCAGGGCTGACACCTGCCACCATCCCCTGCCCCCAGCAGCAGGTGCTACTCGCCCCCTCTTCCTCCCTCGCCCCCCTTCCCGCTGGCCCCCTGGCCCCGGACCTGCCGCCCTCCCTCTCGCCAGGAAGTGCTTCCAGCGGGCGCTAGCCGGCCCCATAAATGGGGAGGAGTGGCTGGCTCCAGCCAATCACAGAGCTTCCCCGTCCAGGCCCACCAATCAGGGCGCTCTACCTCCACCTCCACTCCCACCTCCACTCCCACTCCCGGGCCAGGAGGCGGCCACCTTTCTGGAGGGCAGCGTCAGTCACGCCAGCTTCGCCCTCCTGCAAACCCTTGTGGCGGCCATCTTTGTTGTGGGCGGAAAGGGCTGGTTCCGCCCCCTCCCTGCGATTCAAATAGCATGTGGCGGCCATTTTGAATGTGGGCAAGGGAGATAGCGTCCCTCCCTGTATGAACCGCCGGGTGGAGCGGCCATCTTTGTCTGCAACTAGGCCCTGCCTTTATTCCCAGCCCTCCCATAGAAATCAAATGGACATGACGGCCATCTTGGATATGGGCAAAGGAAATTGCTTCTCCCTCCATAACAGCTAATGCATATGGCGACCATATTTAGTAGGGGAAATGCAGAGTTGGATTGTGCTAGGGGCTGTACATTATTTATTAGGGGTATTACGGTAGCACCTAGGAGCCCCAATCACAGCCCAGGACCGCGTTGCACTAGGGGCTGTACATTATTATTTCTACCAGGCGTTAATACGGTGCTGCCCAAGAGCTCACAATCTAAGTACCTACAGTGGTTAATTATAAGTAACTAATAAATAATAATTTGCAATGAAAATTTAAAAATTAATAATAATTGTTTTCTTATTGTTATTGTGCTAATACTTAAAGGCATTAATCAGACTCTATTTATTATTTTTAATAATGAGAGACACAATTATTCTAGTCTATTCCTCCCATATTGGTATATAGATTTTTTGTCCCACCTGTGTGGTAACCAGTTCCTCCCCTCCAAGACTCAAATTTACAAGTAACTGTGCATTAATGGCAACTAGAGAGACCTGAAAATGAACGGACAGAAGAGGTTTTCCATTGGAATATGCTGATCTGGTAACATTAAAATGTAGGCATGTGTCAATGTCTTATAAACATTCCTCAGAAAATGCTTCCTTTCAATATGGGCCAAAGGTTTCCTTTCAGCCGCTTCCTTTGGACTTTGATGCTCTCCGCGATAAGGAAACACAATAGAAAGGTTTAAAGGCGTCCATGAGGCCGAAAAGGAGCAACTCAGGACAAATTATTTTGCCCAAACTGGTGAGATTTCCACTAGAGAGAGTATCAGAGGGGTAGCCGTGTTAGTCTGGATCTGTAAAAGCAGCAAAGAATCCTGTGGCACCTTATGGACTAACAGACATTTTGGAGTATGAGCTTTCGTGGGTGAATACCCACTTCGTCAGATGCATGTACTGGAAATTTCCAGGGGCAGGTATATATATACAAGCAAGCTAGAGATAACGAGGTTAGTTCAATCAGGGAGGATGAGGCCCTGTTCTAGCACTTGAGAGAGGCAATGAAATTGCAACGTCAGAATTCCCCTTGGATCTGAGGCGCAGTCACTGTGGTCTAATGTCCAAAGTAGTCTAGTATCAGAGGGGTAGCCATGTCAGTCTAGATCATAAAAGTGGGAAAGAGTCCTGTGGCACTTAATAGACTAACAAACGTATTGGAGCATGAGCTTTTGTGGGTGAACACCCTCTTCGCTGGATGCATGTAGCGGAAATTTCCAGGCCAGGTATAAAATGCACAAGCCGAATCAGCGTAAAGATAACGAGTTAGCTTCAATCAGGGAGATGAGTCCCTCTTCTAGATTGACGGTATGAATCACCAACTGAGGGAAATGTTTTTGTAGTTGGGCTACCATTTCACAGTCTCTAATGTTTTATTCCTGAGCTGATGGTTCAAATTTGCAGATGAACTGAAGCTCAGCAGTTTCTCTTTGAAGTCTGGTCCTGAAGTTTTTGTGCTTGGCCATGATGCTTACATTAAAACTGCTATTGTGTGTCAGGGAGATTTGAAGTGTTTTCCTAACAGGTTTGTATATTGCCATTCCTGATATCTGACTTGTGTCCATTTATCCTAGGGTGACCAGGCAGCAAGTGTGAAAAATCAGGACAGGATGGTGGCAGTGGCGTCGGTAATAGGAGCCTATATAAGAGGAAAGCCGCTATATAGGACTGTCCCATAAAATAGGACATCTGGTAACCTAATTATCCCAAACTAGTCTAGTCTATCCAGTCACCAAATTTTGGGTCTTTCTGCTCTAATTCCAGTCTAGTGACCATGTGTATATTGGACTCTAGTTAACTTCCAGTAGCCACTCTTCTGTTCTTGCTCTGTATCCAGCCTAGACCTAGCCCCCAGCTCTGTGATAACTGATACCGGTCCGGGCCCAGAAATCTCGTATCACCGCCTGCTCATAGTTTTGGAGTCTGCGCCCAGAACCATCGAGTCCGCCGCCGGAGGCGTCCAACGTCTGGCGCCAGCTGGGGCCCTGCGTGCCACTGCGGCAAGCTGCATAGGACGGAGCGCCCGAGCTCCCATCAGGGCCCAAGCGCGGCCCGGCTCCTTCCATCTTCCTCGGCGAGCGTGACCAGCCATGCCGTAGGTCCGGGGGGCGCGGGCCAGAGAATCTCCGCCACTTCCACTGGGCGGGGGCCAACCCGGGCCTCGGGCTTGCGGGGGCGGGGCAGGCCTGGCAGGGGGCCGGATCGCCCTGAATGGCGGGGGGCTCCAATGGCCGGGGCCTTCCCCGCGCACATTGCAGGAGATGGGGGACGGCAACGGGAGGGGCTCGAGGGGGGCGTGTTGGAGAGGGAGCCTCGGTGGGGGGTGAGGAGAGAATGGGGGGCACCACAGCGGGTGGGTGGGTGGGGGATCCAGTGGGGAGTTGGATGGGCTTGCGGGGGGGGCACATAGCGGGGGTGGGGGAATCCGGTGGGGGGAGGGCTATTGGCGGCGGGACATAGCGGGGTCGGTGGGGAATCCCGGTGGGGGAGGCTATGCGGGCGGGGGCAATTTCTTCAGCGAAGGTGGGGGATCCCAGTCGGGAGTGGTGGAGGGCTATGGAGGCGAGGGCACCATAGCGGGAGTGAGGGGGAATCCCAGGTCGGGTGGTAGAGGGGAGGCTAGGAGGACGGCACATTAGCGGGGGTGGGGTAATCCCCAGTGGTTAGGTGTGGGGAGAGGCTGATGTGGGGCACCTATCGGGGTGGGGGAAGGGTGGCGTTCACTAAGGGTGGAGGTGAGGGGGACATGGG
This sequence comes from Chelonoidis abingdonii, assembly GCF_003597395.2. Lineage (NCBI taxonomy): Eukaryota > Metazoa > Chordata > Testudines > Testudinidae > Chelonoidis > Chelonoidis abingdonii. Next base: position 14,725,673 of record NC_133779.1, on the reverse strand, counting down.
GCATCAGGTGGGGTGGCGGCGGCCCCGTGGGAGCAGGAGTGGGCGATGGGGCAAAATATACCTGATGCTGTGGCTGGAGTAGCAGGAGCTTCAGATCACAAGAGGCATCCAGCAATACCGTACTGCTAGCAGGGCCGTGACACTGCAGTGGGGAGAGGAGGACGCTCGGTAGTTGGGTCCTACATCCGGGCATGGTGGACCAATGAGAGAGTACTGTGGAGCATAGGTAGTGAGAGGGTGTGGCATGGTGGTTGGGCTGTTGGAGCCTGGAGGTAGAAGGCAGATGACGCCATCAGTGCGAGACTATGCTGGACCCAACAGAGGTACCATATAGTGAGCGGTGAAGAAGTTGGCGAGGAGTACCCTGGGGGGGGGGAGACTAGGACAATGCCATCCGGGCGGACTGCCGTGGCCACCCTGTGAGGGGATGCGGGGTTTCTAATTTTGCCAGGAGCAGTGTTGTGTTGAGTATGGCCGAGCGGGATGGAGGGACTTACTCTATAGATGAGATACGGCTAGTCATGGGTAGAGTCGGGCCATTCGGGAGGCACCCTCAAGACCTTCAGTTTTGCTGACTGGTGTGGGACTAGGGCAGGGTACTTGCTGTTCCGTTCCTTTGCGTTAGTGCATAGAGGACAAGGTGAACTGATCTGTAAGCGTCAGTAACACCGTAGGTGTCGATATCCGACACAGAGACAAGAGACACGCAAGGTCGCGCCGCACGGAGCCCAAGATCCAGGAAAACTCTACCTGCGCCTGGTGGTATACATTAGTTACGACATCCTCCACCCGTCCCAGGACCTGCGGTTCTCTCGCGTGGAGGGGGCAGGGAGTGAAGGGACTCCTGGAGTATCTATCCCTAGGCTGTGGCACGAGGGAGCGGGGCTGTGGGCCAGGACACCTGGGCTGTCGTCTTATTGGCTCTGCCAACTGACTGATAGTGACTCTAAATGCAGCGCAGCCAGTAGAGCCTTCAACTGCCTCAAGTTTCCCCGTGTGGGTGCCAGCGGGCGGGGCGAAGTGGCCTCCCTTAGCTGAAGCAGCTGTGTCCCCCAGCTGTAGCCGTTTTCGCTGGCTCGCCGCACAACTCCCGACTTCAACAAGGTCGTCCTGAAAACGCCTCTTCATGAGCCGCACCAACCGCCCGCCGCTCGCCCTCTCCCGCATGGTAAGTGGGGACGGGGTGGGGGGTCTGCTGGTGCCCCTGCTGGTCCGGCCCACGTCCCTGACCCACAGCCCCTGCCAGCCCGGCCCTACCCGTCTCCCTTGATCCTGACCCACAGCCCCTGCCGGCCCGGCCCGCGTCCTTCAATCCTGACCCACAGCCCCTGCCGGCCCGGCCCTACCTGCGTGCCTTGATCCTGACCCACAGCCCCTGCCGGCCCGGCCCGCGTCCTTCAATCCTGACCCACAGCCCCTGCCAGCCTGGCCCTACCCGTGTCCCCCGATCCCGACCCACAGCCCCTGCCGGCCCGGCCCTACCCGCGTCCCTCGATCCCGACCCACAGCCCCTGCCAGCCCGGCCCTACCCGCGTCCTTGGATCCTGACCCACAGCCCCTGCCAGCCCGGCCCTACCCGCGTCCTTGGATCCTGATCCATGACTCCCGCTGCCGGCCCGGCCCTACCCACAGCCCCCTGCCGGCCTGGCCCGCAGTGCCTCTGTGCTGTTGCGTTTGACTTGACATCCGGACTCCTGGGTTCTCCTGCCTGAGTCCCTGTACCCTGGAGATACTGACAGCGTATCTAGGGAGGGACATGTCCCAGGGGGCACTGCCGAGAGGGGGGGCTCTCACTTATCCTCTGCCCCCTTCCTGCCCCAGATCCGCAAGATGAAGCTCCCGGGCCGGGATAACAAGACGGCCGTGGTGGTGGGAACCGTCACCGACGACATCCGCATTCACGACATCCCCAAGCTGAAGGTGAAACCGGGTGCTGCGGGGTCCCCACCCCAGCGAGTTGTGGGCCAGGACTCCTGGGTTCTCTCCTGGCTCTGGGAGGGGAGTGGGGAGTAGTGGAGGTGGTGGGGGGAGAGCCAGGACTCCTGGATTCTTTCCCCAGGTGGAGCTGGGAGCCAAGACTCCTGGGTCCCCTCCTGGCTCTGGAAGGGGAGTGGTGGCTGGGAGCTAGGACTCCTGGGTTCTCTCCTGACTCTGGGAGGGGAGTGGGGAGTAGTGTGGGGGGCTGGGAGTCAGGACTCCTGGGTTCTCTCCTGGCTCTGGGAGGGGAGTGGGGAGTAGTGTGGGGGGCTGGGGGCCAGGATTCCTGGGTTCTCTCCTGGCTCGGGGAGGGGAGAGTGGGGGAGGCTGGGGGCCAGCACTGGGGCTGTCACTGACCCGTCTCTCCTGGCAGGTCTGTGCCCTGCGGGTCACCAAAGGAGCCCGCAGTCGCATCCTGAAGGCAGGGGGTCAGATCATGACCTTTGACCAGCTGGCCATGGCAGCCCCCAAGGGCCAGGGCACCGTGCTGCTCTCCGGTGAGTCCTCCCACATCTGTGCTGGGACGGACACTGGCCCTGCCCCACACAACCTGCACCAGGCAGCGGGGGCCAGCTGGGCTGCAGGGCTGGGGCTCAGCAGGGGGCGCTGTCCCCGGGCAGCCAGTTTGAACAGGGTGGGGAGTTGGGGCCTGAACTGTTCGTGCTGTTGAAATTGATCTGCCCCACCCTAGAGGGACCACATCTCTGTGCTGGGCGGGGGGTCCCTGTGTACCCAGCCCCTGGCCCCCACCCCAGAGGGACCACATCTCTGTACTGGGCAAGTGGTCCCTGTGTACTCAGCCCCCGCGCCCCACCCCAGAGGGGCCACATCTCTGCGCTGGGTGGGGGGTCCCTGTGTACCCAGCACCCATGTCTCACCCCAGAGGGGCTGCATCCCAGCATTGGGCAGGGGGTCCCTGTATACCCAGCCCCTGTGCCCCACCCCAGAGCCGGCCGCCCCAGATGAGGGGCCTTGCATAGAATTATAGAACCGGCAGGGACCTCGAGAGGTCATTTAGTCCAGCCCCCTGCACTCAGGGCAAGACTACGTATTATCTAGACCATCCCTGATGGGTTTGTCCAGCCTGCTCTTAAAATCCCCAATGATGGAGATTCCACAACCTCCCTGGGCGATTTATTCCAGGGCTTAACCCCCCTGCCAGGAAGTTTTTCCTAATGTCCAACCTAAACCGCCCTTGCTGCAACTCAAGCCCATTGCTTCTTGCCCTCTCCTCAGGGGTTAAGGAGAACAATTTTTCTTCCTCCTCCTTGTAACAACCTTCTATATACTTGAAAACTGTCATCCCCTCTCCTCTCCCTCCTCTCTTCTCCAGACCAAGCAACCCCAGTTCTTTCAATCTTCCCTCACAGGTCGTGTTTTCTAGACCTTGAATCATTTTTGTTGCTCTTCTCGGGACTTTCTCCAGTTCCTCCACATCTTTCCTGAAATGTGGCTCCCAGAACTGGACACAATACTCCAGTTGAGGCCTAATCAGCGTGGAGTAGAGCAGAATTATTTCTCGTGTTTTGCTTACAACACTGCTGCCAATACATCCCAGAAGGACGTTTGGTTTTTTTGCAGCAGCATTACACTGTTGACTCATCTTTAGCTAGTGGTCCACTCTGACCCCCAGACCCCTTCCTAGGCCATCGTTCCCCAGTCTAAAGAACGAGTCCTTGTGGCATCTTAGAGACTGACACATCTATTTGAGCATCAACTTCCGTGGGCTAGAACCCACTTCATCGGATGCATTCATTGCACGTGTGAAGCTGATCGGTCCTTCCTACGCAGAGCACTTTGCATGTCTCCTTATTGAATTTCATCCTATTGACTTCAGACCGTTTCTCCAGATCATTTTGAATTTTCATCCTATCCTCACCTGCGACCCCTCCCAGCCTGGTATCGCCCGCAAATGTTCTCCGTGTTCTCTCTATGCCGTTACGTAAATCAGCCATGAAGTTATTGAACAGAACCAGTCCCTGCGAGACCCCACTTGTTGTGCCCTTCCAGCCTGTGAACCCCTGATCACTACTCATAGAATCATAGATTGGAGTTGGAAGGGACCTCACAGGGTCATCTATAGTCCAACCCCCTGCTCCAAGCAGGACCAATCCCCAGAGAGATTTTTGCCCCAGATCCCTAAGTGGTTGCCTCAAGGATTGAGCTCACAACCCTGGGTTTAGCAGGCTAATGCTCAAACCACTGAGCTATCCCCTCCTGGGGGACGGCTTTCCAACCAGTAGCACCCAGCTTGTAGTAGCTCCGTCTAGGTTGGATTTCCCTGGCTCGTGCATGAGAAGGGCTGTGAGACGGTATTGGCAGCCTCACGAAAGTTAAGCTCTGCTCTGTCCTGCCCAGCCTAGGAGCTGCCTTGAGCACAGCTGGGGTGGGGGGTGGTTTCTGATGCAGAAAAATGGGGCTCTCACCTCTGGGTCCTGACAGCCTGGCATATGGAGTTACTGGCCCCCGAGCTCTGCATAGGGCCTGGCTGCCCCTATGGGCTGGTGGCCGGAGCAGCCCTTCCTGGGAGCTTGCGCCCCCATGCGAAGGGTCACTGTTGGTGTAACTCTGTCTCCCCACAGGGCCCAGGAAGGGACGGCAGGTGTACCGGCACTTCGGCAAGGCCCCTGGCACCCCCCACAGTCACACCAAGTGAGTGCAAACCCCCTCCTGCCCCCGCTCTGGGTCCCGCTTCCTGTGCCTGGCCCAGCTGGGCTGAGCACGAGCCCTGGGTGGGGGGAAGTCCAGGTAGTAGGGGCATATCCCCAGCATGGATCATGTTCCTGTGTCTTGTGGGGGGCAGGACTCCTGGGTTCTCTCCCCGGCGAGGGGGGCAGGACTCCTGGGTTTTCCACCGGGCTATGGGGGGGGAGTGGGGTCTAGTGGTTGGGCTGGGAGCCAGGACTCCTGGGTTCTCTCCCGGGATATGGGGGGAGTGGGGTCTGGTGGTTGGGGGCCAGGACTCCTGGGTTCTCTCCTGGGATATAGGGGG
>NC_133779.1:14713659-14719827 GCF_003597395.2 Chelonoidis abingdonii | reverse complement strand
ACCCAGTCCGGTGCGTGTGCATCGCCGCGCTATGTGGAGGCGCTTCGAGCCGCGACGGCGGCGCGGGTCGGGGGCGTCCGCGCTGGTGTGCTGGACTGCGCCCAGCTGTGCTTCGAGGGCCGGCGGCGGTTCTACGCCCTGCAGGGCTGCGCCCTGGCAGCCCCAGCGCTTCTTGTGCTCTGCTGCAGCGCGCACCGCGGGCGGGAGGGGCGGCGGGACGGGGCTGCCCCCTTCCTGGGGGACGGCCCGGTTCCTCAGCGCCCGCAGGGGAGGCCAGCCGGCAGGTGCCAGCCTGGCCAGCCTGGCCGACAGCCTGCGCTTCTCGCTTCTGCGCGGGTCCACCCCCGCCATGGAGGGCCAGTGGGCGGGCCTGGGCCATCTGCTGCACTGGCCTGCCTGCTGCATGAGCCCATGGGCGGCCTAGGCTGGGGGTCTGCGCAATCCGGGATTCCCTGCATCCCCCCTGGCTGCAAGTGTGGGGCTGGGCTAGGGGGCTGGATTCTCCCCCTTCCCAGTTGCTGGCAGTGTGGGGCTGGGCTAGGGGCCTGATTCTCCCTGTCCCCAGTTGTCTGGCAGGTGTGGGGCTGGGCTAAGGCCTGGATTCCCCACTTCCCCAGTGTTGGGGAAAAGGGAGATGTGGGGCATCAACGGGGATCACTGGGGGGGTCCTGCTTGTAGTCTGATTATGTGGCAGCCTGGATAAGGCATTTGGCCCTGCAGCCCCCTCTTGGGGGGTGGGAGAAATGTGTCCACACAGAACCAGCAAATCCTGCTCCCAGCCCTGGAGGGGCCAAGCCCCCCCTCCCCCCCCGAGTCCAGCCCCACCAGGCAGGAGGATGGGATGTAGCAGGGCACTGGAGGGAGCTGGGTCTGAATTATTCCCCCTCCACCCAGGTGCAGGTAAACAAGGCACAGAAAAACTATGCTAGCCAGGGTGGAGCCAGGGATAGAATCCAGGAGTCCTGGCTCCCAGACACGCCCCCCAGCTGTAACCACTAATCAAGACTCCCTCCCAGAGTCAGGGAGAGAAATGGTGCAAGTGGTTAGAGCGGGGGGGGGGGGGGGGGGGGGGGCTGGGAAGCGGACTCCTGGGTTCTATTCCAGCTTGCTGTCAGTTCCCGCTTCTCGCCCACTGCTCCCCCAGGCTCCAACGTTTGGGGAACTGGGGGTGCCTGGGAAGGGCCACCACCTTGGCCAAATGGGGGTGAGGGAGGGCTGCTGCGGCGCACCACCATGCCTCTGCTCTCGTGTGTGGGTTTGTGGATTATTGTAAACGTCCCCCTTTCGGTTGGAAAAAACCCTTGTCCTGGAAACGGCGGTGTGGAAGATCCATGACCAGGCCCCTCCAAAACCCCCGTACCTCGCTCCTGGGGGGGCACCCCTGCACCCCTCCTGGAGACGGGGATTGTTGTTCTGGGAGTCAAGACTCCTGGGTTCTCTCCCAGGCTCTGGAAGGGGAGTGGGATCTAATGTTAGAGCAGGGGGGGGGGGGGCCGCCTGAGGACCAGGCACTGGCCACTCACAGCATAAGTGAGGCACCTGCTGGGCTCTCTCTTAACCAATGCTGGGGGGCACTGCTCCACACGGCTCACCAGCCCCCCAAGGAGCCAAACAGGGTTACGGGCAAGCCCCCTGAGAGAGCCTGAGCCCCACTGGAAGGCAGGTGCCCCAAACCTAGCCCTGCCCCCCTCACAGCTGCTGTCTGTGGACAGGGATGGGCAAATACAGCCCCGTACAAGCTGGGTGGTCCCAGGGCCCCTCAGCCTGGTGCTGAGATCAGCCCCTGGGCATAGGGCTGGTTACCAGGGACCCCTGCCCAGTGCTGGGAACATAGCCCTTAAGGGGTGCAAGGGCTGGGTACACAGGACCCCTCACTGACACTGGCCCCTGGCAGGGCTTGGGCTAGATCTGAGGCCCCTTCTGACCTGTGCTGGATGCGGGGCTGGTATGCGGGGACCCTGGCCACGCTGCTGGGGGGGGGGGGGGGGGGGAGTGTTAGGCCCTGCCCAGGGCTCCAGGCCACTCCCCCTGCCTGGGGGAGAACTGTCCCTGCAGCCTACACACCCCACTCCCCAGTCAGGGGACTGTCCCTCCAGGCCACACCCCTTTCCCCTCCAGGCCACTCCCCCTTTCCAGGTGGGGGGACCACCCCTGCAGGCCACACCCACTGCCCCTCCAGGCCATTCCCCCTTCCCAGTGGGGGAGGGACCATCCCTCCAGGCCACACCCCCTGCCCATCCAGGCCACTCCCCCTTTCCAGTGGGTAAGCGACCATCCCTCCAGGTCACACCCCCTTCCCAGATGGGGGGACCAGCCCCTCCAGGCCACACTCCCAGTCCTCCAGGCAACCCTTGCCCCTGTGGGGGGGGCAGAGCCACCTGTCCAAGCAATGCCCCCTCCCCACGTGAGGGGTGGACCAGTCCCTCCAATCTATTCTGCACAAATTCTCTCCTGCTCCCCACTAGGGGGCGCCGGCCCCAGGGCAGGGACTGGCCTGTCCCCTCTAGGGGGCGCCAGCTCCCATCCGGCCCCAGGGCAGTGACTGGCTGGCTCGGGCGGGCAGGGAATGGGATCTGGGGCCTGTCCCCTCTAGGGAGCACCGGCCCCAGGGCGGGGGCTCACCTGGGCCAGCCGGGTCTCCATGAGCTGGGTCCAGCTGAGCCAGTAGCGGGAGGCGGTGGCCTCGGAGAGATGGAAGCGAAAGGCCAGATCCTGCAGGAGCAGCCCCAGCCGCAACCGCACGAGTACCAGGAAGAGCTGGTCCTCGGGGCTCAGGGCGCTGGGGGGGCCCGGCTCGGCCCCCCGCTGCAGCTCCCCCTCCGTCAGGAAGGCCAGGAATGCGGCCAGGCGCTGGGCGCTGCCAAAGCCGGTGTAGAACCGTAGCCACTTGCCGTCGTCCCGGACGCTGGCCAGGCAGAACCGGCCCGGCCCTCCCCGGCCCCCCTGCTCCTTCAGCTTGTGGCTGATGTGCAGCACCGTGCTGCGGCTCCGCTCCAGCTCCTCCCGCAGCCCCTGCGTCCGGCTCTCCAGCTGCTCCCGCTCACACCGCAGGTTCCGGTTCTCCTCCTCCAGCGCCGCGATCCGCTGGCCTAGCTCCAATGCCAGCGCCCAGCACTCGCTCTCCGACCTCTCCTGCAGCACGCAAAGCCAGAGATGCGGCTGGGTATTGGGGGACCCCTCACCCAACCCATCTGGGGTGGGGTGCAGGGGCTGGGTATCCGGGGTCCCCTCGCCCGGCGCTGGGATGCGGCTGACTCTGAGGTGGGGCTGCGTATCCAGTGACCCCTCACCCAGCCCATCTGGGGTGGGGCGCAGGGGCTGGGTATCCGGGAACGCCTCGCCTGGTCCATCTGGGATGGGGCACAGGTGCTGGGTATCCGGGGACCCCTCGCCCAGCGCTGGGATGCGGCTGACTCTGGGGTGAGGCTGCGTATCCAGGAACCCCTCACCCAGCCCATCTGGGGTGGGGCACACGGGCTGGGTATCCGGGGACCCCTTGCCTGGTGCTGGAATGCAGCTGACCCTGGGGCGGGGCTGGGTATCTGGGGACCCTTCGCCCAGCTCATCTGGGGTAGGGTACAGGGGCTGGGTATCCGGGGAACCCTCACTCGGCGCTGGGATGCGGCTGACTCTGGGGTGGGGTATGGGAAGGGTGCCCCCTGCAATGATGCCCATGCCCCCTCCTTGCAGCACAGCGCCCCCTAGTGCCTCGCCCCTCACCTGCAGCTCCTGGCAGCGCTCCTGGCTGGTGGCCAGGGCCTCCTGCAAACTCTGCAGCAGCTGGCTCTGCCGATGCACCGTCTCCTGCAGCTCCCGCACCATGCGGCCCAGCGCGGCTGGCTCCTGGGGGACGCCGTAGGCCCCGTGGTCATGCTGCACAGCCGGCTGGGTCTCACACTGGGGCTGGGCATAGCAGGGGGACACCCCGGCCATCTCCATCAGCTCAGCTGCCAGAACCAGGTCCCCAATGCCAGACGGGGCTTCCGCTGCGGGGACAGGGCGCAGGGTCACTGGGGGAGAGAACCCAGGAGTCTCCTGGCTCCCAGCCCCCCCCACTCTAACCACTAGACCCCACTCCCCTCCCTGAGCCTGGGGCAAACCCAGGTATCCTGGCTCCCAGCTCCCCGTGCTCTAACCACTACACCCCACTCCCCTCCCTGAGCCTGGGGCAAACCCAGGTATCCTGGCTCCCAGCTCCCCGTGCTCTAACCACTACACCCCACTCCCCTCCCTGAGCCTGGGGCAAACCCAGGTATCCTGGCTCCCAGCTCCCCGTGCTCTAACCACTACACCCCACTCCCCTCCCTGAGCCTGGGGCAAACCCAGGTATCCTGGCTCCCAGCTCCCCGTGCTCTAACCACTACACCCCACTCCCCTCCCTGAGCCGGAGGAGAACCCAAGAGTCCTGCCCCTCTGCAGGATGGCACCTTTGTCCTCGGGCGCCTCTGCTGGCAGCCGGCAGCCCGGACGGATTCTCCTTCTTTGGGGCTCCAGCAGGTTCCTCCGGGTGCCTCTCCGAGCTCTGCTGGGCACCTCATCCTGCACTTCCTGCTCCGGCCCATAGTGGGCGCCGGAGACGTCGGTCAGGGAGATCTTGGAAACAAGTAACGTGCCTGGATCACTATTGCTTATTGACAACCATAGCCAAGTCGACCGGCCGTCAGGTGGCCGTGCCGCGCTCACACAATAGCCAAGTCAGCCGGCCATGCCACGGCCTTAGCGTGACCACGGCGGGAGGGGAGGGAGGTGGGAACCACAGAAAGGGAGGCTTGACCCCGCGCCCTTCCTGCTAAGAATGTAGAAATTGCTGATACTCGTATTTTAGCAAAACAGGAATCTGGCCATCAGGGCACGAAGGCACGAACAGGCTAAAACCACCCATATCTGCTTAAATTGATGATCAGAAGGAAACCTTGTGCTTGACCTTCAAAAACCGCTTCCTTAGCAAGTTTTCTTTAAGTGACATGTCATCCTATTACTAACGTATAAACGAGGGGGGAAGTTTGAGTTAGTTGGAGTCTTTGGGAGGGTTTTTTCAGGGACGCTCCCTCCGGACGCTTCTCGGGGTCCCCACCGGCAGACGGTTGGCCGCTGGCAGCCTGCCGCGCGGTGTCACTCGAGAGCCACGCTTGGCTACGGTAATTATCAAGGGTTGGGGGTGTTTTACTGACCTGTTGCGGACGTGTGAGAGTGCTGGAGACTAAGTAAAGTTTAGCTTTCATTGTTGTCCTGTCTGTGCCAGCCATCGATCGGTCGGGCAGCCGTGTCTCCCCCCCGATTTATTTCCTGACACCTTCTGACGCAGGGTAAACATTACCAAGAGCTTTGGGTTGAAAGAACCCCAGGTAACAGCTTCACCCCTAATCATGGGTTCATGATACTCCTCGGGTGGGGATGGAGAAATTGGGGATAGATTCACCAAGGGGATAGATTCACCAAGGGCAAGTCGTGCCTGACCAACCTGATTGCCTTCTACGATGAGATAACGGGCTCTGTGGATATGGGGAAAGCGGTGGACGTGATATATCTGGACTTTAGCAAAGCTTTTGATACTGTCTCCCACAGTATTCTTGCTGGCAAGTTAAAGTAGTATGGGCTGGTTGAATGGACTATAAGGTGGATAGAAAGCTGGCCAGATCCTCGGGCTCAACGGGTAGTGATCAACGGCTCCATGTCTAGTTGGCAGCCGGTTTCAAGCAGAGTGCCCCAGGGGTTGGTCCTGGGGCCGGTTTTGTTCAATATCTTCATTAATGATCTGGAGGATGGCGTGGACTGCACCCTCAGCAAGTTTGCAGATGACACTAGTGGAAGGGTTGCAGTGTGGCTGGGTACAGGAGTGGGGGGGATGGAGAAGGTATGAGGGTTGGAGGGGTTCCTGTGCGGGCTGGTAGGGGGGGGATGGAGGGGGCGTGGGTTGGAGGGGTTTCCCTTGGGCTGGGTACAGGAGTGAGGGGACTGGAGGGGGTGGTGAGGGAGCAGCCTGGGTTTACAGAGGGGGTGGAGCTGTTAGGGGCAGGGGCGGCTGTCTGTAAGAGTGTTGTACGAAAGGGTTGTAAGTGTTCCCATTGGCTTTTTGATGGGGGGAGTGCGATAGGGGTGTGGGTGTGAGCAGGGAGTTCCCTGTGAGTGGGCTATAGCGGAGGTGGATGGAGGTGGTGTGAGAAGATC
>NC_133779.1:14689902-14702195 GCF_003597395.2 Chelonoidis abingdonii | reverse complement strand
GGTTCCCATGGGGCTGGATAGAGGAGGGGGGATGGAGGGTGTGTGGGTGTGGAGGGGTTCCCGTGGGGCTGGATAGAGGAGGGCGGATGGAGGGGGTGTGAGGAAGGAGCGGTTCCCATGGGGCTGGATAGAGGAGGGGGGGGATGGAGGGTGTGTGGGTGTGGAGGGGTTCCCGTGGGGCTGGATAGAGGAGGGTGGATGGAGGGGGTGTGAGGAAGGAGGGGTTCCCATGGGGCTGCATAGAGGAGTCGGGGCTGGGCAGCTGGCAGCACCGACACGTGGCAGGCGACGGGCACGGCTGCCCCACACGTCAGGCTTGGGTGCAGCTGAGACGCTTCACTCCTGGCTCTGCCTGTGGCCAGCTGGGTGACTCATCTTGGGACCTCAGTTTCCCCATCTTTACAACCTCTCAGCCTGCGAGCTGCACGGGGCAGGATGGTCTCCCTGCGTGTGGGCAGCCCGGCCCAACGGGGCCCCGCTCTCGGCCCCTGGGCAGCAGTGGGGTCCCGTCCCACCCTCCACTGGGGTAGTGACAAGAGCATCCAAGACACGTGATAACGATGTGAATGATGGGAGGAGAAAGGAACCCAGGTGTTGTGATGTCCCTGGCGTTACCCGTCTCTCCGACACGGCTCACTGGGGACCCCACGTTTCCAGCTCCCCCCGGGCTGGAGCAGCAGTAAACAGACTCAGCTTGTTTACTCTGATGGCTGCAGTTGCATTCGAATTGCGTAAGACCAGTTAGGAGCAGGGAGTTCTGCCCGGCCTCTCCAACGCTACAAAAACAGATAATCGTTCAGAACATCTGTTTATAATGCAACAGTAACATACATGCACATGTGCGCACGCGACGTTATGGGCCTTGATGGTTACCATGAATCACTTTAATGCTGATGGGTGTAATCTGTTGGGTTAGCTAGAAGGAGCAATTAAGCTGCTGGTATATAATGAAAATGGGAAACAACAGAAGCCACCACCCAAGGCATGGAGCCAAAAGCCAAGACCTGTGCAAAAACAACAAAAAGCTAACCCAGGGAGATGAAGAGGGGTTTCCCCAGGATGCTGGAACAAGAATAGAGGATATTTGGTTTCTACTCCTGCCTCTGCACCTGGCAACTCCAAGTCATGTTGATCGCTGTAGGCGTCATCTTCAACATGAGGATAAAGTTACTGACCACATCTGTTTACACATGTCATGGGGGTGGCTTAGCCAGAGACGCAGCGGCTCTGGAAGAAAGCAGGGAGACAAAGCTATTTGGGGCACAGGACTGTCTGAACGCAGGCCTGGATTTCTGAACAAGGAACCTGCCTGCTGCTGCTTCATCCTAGTGCATTCAGGGAATTAGGCCTTTGCATCCATTCTTGGTCACCCCAGATCACACAGGACTCCTACCAGCCATTTCTCCTCCAACCGGTCAGACGTTGACGGACCGCACCAGCCAAATTGGGCAGCAACATTATGCATCAGTCAGTAGCTTTGGGCACTGGTGGAGCATGACCATCCTCAGTTATTCTTCCCACTGTCCCTCATTGGCTGGATTCCAGCCTTGGCGTGGAACAGCAGCTGGGGCTGGCTCCAGACGTAGGGTGACTGAGACCTTGCACCAGCTTGCAGCGATTTTGACACATTTTTTTTCGGTCAGGGAAAAAACGATTTGGGAAAAGTCAAACGGTTTGATTTTTAGGGGCAGGGGATTCACGCTGCTTTGCTGCTAGGAACTTCCACCCATTTTATATGATCATTTTAAAGGCAAAAGTGTAGTTGAAACCCTACTTGCCACCGGCCCAAAATGAAAATGCCCCCAGACGTCTGATTTGCCGAAAACTCTAAAACAGAACCCAAAAAATCCAGGGTTTGCCTCATGTGTAAGTTCATCAATTTTAAAGCCAGGTGGGACCCCCAGTCTGCCCTCCTGTCCAGCACTGGCCAGAGAACGGCCCCACAGTAACAGAGCAAATCTGTTTGAAAACCTGGATTTGTAAAGGTGAATTGTCCCCCGGTGAATTGGTGAATTGTCCCCCAATTTGTTACTGTGACTGCTCCAAACGTAGGCTTTGTTTCCAGGCTGAATGTGTCTCAACTTCCCGCTGTTGGATGGCGTTTGACCTTTTGTTAGACTGAAGAGCCCGTTAGGAAATAGCCGTTCCCCACAGATCGACTGGGATCAGGTCAGCCCTGAACCTCTTCATCAAGCCAAATAGACTGAATCCCGGAGTCTCTCCCTCTCACGCGGGTTTTCTCACCCTTGAACTGTTCTCCTGGGTCTTCTCTGGCCCCTCTCTGATCACCATCCTTCCCGAATGGCGTGCACCAGAGCTAGACACAGGCTCCCAGCAGCGGTTGCACCAAATCCAGAGGTCAAATGGCCTCTGCGCCCTCTAAAGGTTCCCCTGTTTATGTGCCCCAGCCTTACACAGGGAGCTCACATTCAGCCGAATACCCGCCATGCCCTCCCAGGTTTCTGCAGGATCCCGGCTTCCCACGAGAGATTCCCCCAGCCTGGCAGCACGGCCAGTGTCCTTTATTCCCGGGTGGCTACAGTGACGTTTAGCTCTGGATTTGTGACCTTTCTCTTAGAATCATAGATTATTAGGGTTGAAAGGGACCTCAGGAGAGCATCCAAGGTTCATATGTCTCCCCCACAAGAAACTAAGGCCACCGTCCACCCCTCGACTTCCTGCAGAACCGTGGCTCAAGTTTGGGTGCTTTGCCCTTGTCTCCCTGGCCTGGTCGCAGTGGCTCTAAAAGAACCTGTGGCTGCAGGCCAGTCCCAGGTAGGATGCGCTACATTAAAGACACCACTTGGATTGGCAGGACAGGGCTTCATCTGAGGCTGGCTCCCCCGAGCCCCGACCTTCCTGCCTCCCCGCCTCCTGCTCCAAGCGCCAGGCAAGTTTCACCATCGACACAGAGTGACCTGCATGTTCCACACCCATCCGACCAGAACAAGCCACTCCACCCCCGGGTGAGGCAGAGGGAACAGGCAATTTGTGACAGATCTATCTTCACATTGCGGCCGGCAGGAGAGGAGGGCTCGGGGCACCGCAGTGAGAGGCATGGGAATGGCCTAGATTGTGGCTCCTGTAAATTGAAAAGCATCAACGCCCGGCCACGTGAGGCTGGAAGGGGCCTCGAGGGGGTGTTTGGCCCAGCCCCCCTGGGCCGAGGCAGGAACAGATCCACCTAGATGGTCCCTGGCAGGGTTTGTCCGATGTGGTCTTGCAAACGCACGTGGATGGGGAGCCCACAGCTGTCCCGGGGAGCCGGGTCCATAGCTGAATTCTCCTTCCCGATCGAACATTTCCCCTGATTTCTCACCCGGGATCTCAGTCGCCGGAAACTCAGCGACCGATTCCCGGTCTCCTCAGACTCACCTCTGTGGGCCGCTATTGGCCCCCTCAGCCAGCTCGTCTGTGGATGGACCAAGCCCAGTTCTTCCGCCTTTTCCCCATTGGCTGGGTTTTCTAATCCTCCCGCACCCGTTCGGCTCCTCTGCTCCGGACTCTCTCCAAATGTGGCCGCATCTCTCTGAACACGTGGTGCCCGAAACGGAGCTTCCCCACCTACCTGGGCAAACAAGCCCCTCCCATGGCTCACCCCTGACCCTCCCGCTCACAGGGCACAAGTGATCCAGTTTGTGATCCACTAGAGACACACACACACACACACACACACACCCGTGTGCTGTTTTGTGGCACCCCTGCCTAGCCAGCTATTCCCCCCCGGGCAGCTGATTTTTTCCTTCCCACGTGCCGTTCTCTGTGCTGGTCCTTCTCGCTGGTTTCAGCCCTGTTTGCCAGTTTCTCAGACCCTCCCAGCGTGGGCCTGTCCGCAGGTATCCCAGGCAGGGCGGGAAGGAGTCAGGTTTGAAGCGTCGATTTCGCACACGATGGCCGTAACCCTGGAAATTCACCGAGAGGCCAAGTCGGGAAAACGCTGCTTGCGCGTGATCAGACTTTTTCGCTGGGTCTCTTCCTGCGGGTGCTGGGGCCCGTTTGGCTTGTAAGGGGGAGCGAGCGTTAACTCTAGGACTCCCAGTGTCTGCCCTCATTGGATAATTAGTGACTAATTGACCAATTTTCCCTCCTCCGCCACCCGAGGTCTGCGACGCTGTGAACGTGGAAATTGGCGCAAAGCTCAAGGAAGGGGTTAAAGTGAGGGCCGGGGTTGTGGTCCGAATCTGCTGGCATGAGGCCTGGCGCTGAGCGTTGGCTCCGCTCAGGCAGCCGGTGCGGGTGCCCCTGGGGGGACGAGCAGCCGTGGGGAACAGAGCCAGGATCCCAACACGGGAGATTCAGCCCGGCTCATGGGCTGAGGGTGGAGCAGTCTCGTGAGTTGCTGGGCGGGCTGGCCACCACTGTGGAGGGCGGGGCGGGGGGGCGGTGTCATGTGACGCACGCCATTGGCATGGCTCAAACACACACACAGCAGGACCCAGCCCCTCCAGCAGGGAGCGGCACGCGCACACACATACACGGGCTCAACCCCTCCAGCAGCGGGTGGCAGAGGCAGGCAGATACACACGCGCACACACACAGAGAGCATGGCCCAATTCCTCCAGCAGGGGGCGCCAAGGACACACATGCACACACACACAGCAGGGCTCAGCCTCTCCAGCAGGGGGCAACACACACACACACACACACACACACACGGCAACTCCGAGGGCTCCCACTGTCTCTAATGACCCTCGTGTCTCCCCCATTCCCAGCCCCAGGATGTTTAAGGAATATTTCCAGTACAAAGGGATCAGCTTCCCCAGGCTGATCTACTCGGAGCAAGGGCTGCGGGAGGTGGAGAACGAATTCCAAGTCCGGGATGACGATGTCTTTAACGTCACCTACCAGAAATCAGGTACCGTGGGGCCCTGGAGCCAGGACTAGAGCCCTGGGAGTGGGGACTAGTGGTTAGAGCAGGGGGGCTGGGAGCCAGGACTCCTGGGTTCTCTCCCTGGCTCTGGGAGGGGAGTGGGGGCTGCTGGGTTAGAGCAGGGGGGGCTGGGAGCCAGGACTCCGGGTTCTCTCCCCTGCTCTGGGTGGGGAGTGGGATCTAGTGGTTAGAGCAGGGGGCCTGGGAGCCAGGACTCCTGGGTTCTCTCCCCTGCTCTGGGTGGGGGCTGGGGTTCTAAGGACTGCACAGCACTGGGTGGGTTCGGTTCCCTGTTGTCCATAGCAACGGTCACCACAGTGAGGCTGTCACCATAGGGACTGTCTGGATGCTGGAGATCCTGAGCCTCATCCACAGCAACGGGGACCCCAGCCGGTGTCGCACAGTCCCTAACTGGGACCGGGGGCCCTGGTACGAGACCATCCTGGGCCTGCAGACAGCACGGAGCAACCAGCCGCCCCGGCTGATCAGTTCCCATCTGCCCATCCAGCTCTTTGCCAAGTCCTTCTTCCAGTCCAAGGCCAAGGTGCGGCTCTGGGGCCCCCGGGGGAGGGTGAGGCTAAGGCAGAGCCTCGGCCCTCGTGTAAAATAAAATTCAGTTTCTAGCCCCTGAAAGTGGGGAGAAAAGCCCCAAAATGAGACTCTGCCAGAGTTTGCTGAGAGCCTGAGCCCATTGCTCTCCCCCAGCATGTACCCTTGGGGCCCAGCCTCCCACTCCAGCCCCTCCCCCAGAGGCCCCGCCCCACCCCTGCTGACCCCGCATCCCCCGCCAGGTGCTGTACACGGTGCGGAACCCCAAGGACGTCTTCGTCTCCCTCTACCACTTCGCCCAGATCTTCCGCCCCTACAAGGAGCCAGGGCAGCTGGACCAGTTCCTGGAGCAGTTCCTGGAGGGGGATGGTGAGTGCCATGCGGTGGGGGGTGGGGTGGGGGGCTGGGCCTCCTCCGAGACGTCCCCCATAATCCCCCCACCCCCTTTGCACTTGCAGTGCCCTTCGGCTCCTGGTTCGATCACGTCAAGGGCTGGATGGGCCTGCGGGGCCATGAGAACTTCTTCTGGATCAGCTACGAGGAGCTGCAGCAGGTCGGGGAGCCCAGCAACAGGGGGGAGGGGTTGGGGGGGCCCCAGGATGGAACAGAGGAGTCTGAGGGGGGCTGGGAGGGAGTGGAGAGGGGGGAGGAAGAGGGGAGGGGTTGGAGTAGCCCTAGACGGAGAGGATCTGAGGGGGTGTTCCCTGACAGGCAGAGGGTTGGGGGCTGGGCTCGCCCAGGCTGGAGGAGATGGAGCTCAGTTACCCCACCCCACCAACTGGGGGTGCTTCCCCCACCGCCAACCTGTAGCCACAGACATGGGGGATGTGTGGGGCAGCTCCTCCTGGAGCAGAAATCAGGGGCTCTGGGTCTGGCCTCAGCACAGCCACAGTGTCTCCTGCCCTGGCTGCGAGGCGCCCGCCCAGACACGTCCTCGGCCAAGCTGCGGGCTGACCCACAGCCCCAAACTGAGCCTGGTGGGGCTTGGAGACAGGAGGGTCCTGGAAGGGGGATCACAAAATGCAGCAGCGACACAGGACCCCACCCCCCACGAGAGTGCAAGGGACCAAGCCTCGGGTGCTGCCCCACATGGGGTCCTGCTTCATTTCGCCACCTGGGCACAGAGTCGCCGAGATCGGGGCCCCATCGGGCCAGGCGCTGCCCAGACCTGGAGTCGCCGAGATCGGGGCCCCGTCAGGCCGGGCGCTGCCCAGACCTAGAGTCGCCGAGATCGGGGCCCCCTCGAGCCGGGCGCTGCCCAGACCTAGAGTTGCCGAGATCGGGGCCCCCTCGGGCCGGGCGCTGCCAGGACACACAGTAAGAGATCGTCCCTGTCTCTGAGAGCTCCAAGTGTAAATAGACAGAGGGTGAGAGGGTAAACTGAGGCACAGCAGAAGGCCCATGACTTGTCCAGGGTGACCCAGTGGTTCAGTGGCAGAGCCAAACCGTGACCCCAGGATTCTCCCAGTCCATCTCCGGCCTCCTCCATCCCAGCCAGGATTCTGGGGTCCCATCTCCAAGCCATGCCAGGGGCCCCCGTCCCTGCTTCTGTCCCCCACGGGGCCAGCCCGAGGCAAGGTGGGGAGGTCCCTTTGGCCAGGGAGTCCCCATGAGTTAGATCTGCCCCGTTCTGATGTTCTCCAGTGCAGGCTGAGGCGCCTCTGCCTCAGTTTCCCCAAACCCAGCGCACCCCGGGAGGAGGCCTTGCCACTGATCCCTCCCCTCCTCCCCCCAGGACCTGCGGGGCAGCGTGGAGCGGATCTGCCGGTTCCTAGGCAAGCAGCTGGACGCGCGGGCACTGGACGGGGTGGTGGAGAACGCCTCCTTCCAGGCCATGAAGCAGAACAAGATGAGCAACTTCAGCCTGGCCCCCAGGTTCCTCCTGGACCAGACCCACAGCTCATTCCTGCGGAAAGGTGAGGCTGGGCGGGGCGGGGGGGTCTATGGGAGAAGAATGGGGCCCCATAAGCTTCTCATCCAGGACTCAGAGATGTAGACCCTGGCTCAGCTCAGCATGACGGGGCTGCAGGTCGGGAATGAGGGGCACCAGCAGAGCTGGGGGGCAGGGGAGGCCCAGGGTCAGGCTAGCAGGGGGCTGCAGGTCGGGAGTGAGGGGCACCGACAGAGCTGGGGGGAGCCCAGGGCTGGGCTAGCATGGGGCTGCAGGTCGCGAGTGAGGGGCACCGGCAGAGCAGGGGGGAGCCCAGGTTTGGGATAGTGTGTGGCGGGGGGCGATGTGGGGGCCGCTCCCATAATGCTCTCTGCTCTGTCTCTGTCGCAGGAATTGCCGGGGACTGGAAGAACCAGCTCACCACAGCCCAGAGTGAGAATTTCGACCGGGTTTACCGGGAGCAGATGCAGGGGCTGGATCTGAGCTTCCCCTGGGACGAGACGAGCCCTCAACCCTCCCCACCCCCCACACCGGGCAGCAGCTGAGAGAGAAAGGAGTGCAGTGCAATGGTTAGAGCAGGGGGGCTGGGAGCCAGGACTCCTGGGTTCTCTCCTGGCTTGGGGAGAGGGGTCTAGTGGTTAGAGCAGGCGGGCTGGGAGCCTGGGTTCCAGTTTTAACGACTGAACACAGGATTCCCAAGGGCAGGGAATGGGGGTGTCCTTAGGCAGTGGGGTGCTGGGGGTCAGGTGTCCAGGAGGGGTAGGATGGGCTCAGGACTCTGTGTCCCCCCAGGGCCCCTCTGGGAGGTCTCTTGGGCAAGGATGGAGGCACCCAACCCCCAGCAGGATTCCTGCCCATTCAGTCCCCACAGGGTCTAGAGAGGCAGGGAGGGAGTCTGGTGGGTCCCCCGGGATCTGGCCTCTTAACTTGAGATCTGTAGTAAACACGGAACAATAAAACTAATTTCTTGCTGGGCACATAATGCAGCTCTTCTGTGGGGGCTGGGTATACAGGGACGTCTCACCTGGCGCTGGGATGCGGCCCCTCAGGGGTGGGCTGGGTAAACAGGGACCCCTTCATCCAGCGCTGGGATGGGGCCCCTGAGGGGTGTGGTGTGGGGGCTGGGTATACAGGGACCCCCTCACCCAGTCCTGGGACACAGCCCCTCAAGGGTGGGGTCTGGGGGCTGGGTACAGAGACCCCCTCACCCGGCGCTGGGACGCAGCTCCTCAGGGGTGGATTATCTGAGGACCCCTAGCTCGGTCACACTCGGGGCAGATCCCCGCTCTCTCAGCGATGGGCTCAGGCTCTCAGCACATCCAGGCAGGGTCCGTCTCCCTCCAGTCACATTTCCAGACTTTTCTTCATGGTGCGAGGCCTAGAAACTACTTGTTTCTTGTGTCTGGCAGCTGGCACCGTGCCCAGGCTGCGGGGTGGGTTCCCCTCCCCTTGCTCCAGCAGCCGAAAGCAACTGAGGCAGAGCCCGAGTCGTGGCCCCGTCACTTTTATTGGTGCAGGTCGCTGGACAGAACTGTCAGCAGCACATCCTAGCACGTCTCCATCCATGCACGGGGGAGAGCGACTGTATCCTTCCCCCCGCAGGGCCATATGGTGCCCCTGTCTGACCCCACCCCCCGACTGCGCCACCCTGACCATGAAGCTTCTGATGGTAGAAACCCAGCAGATCTGTGCCTAGTGTGACCCTCCCGCCCCCCGGGTTGCTGCAGGAAGCCAGCTGCATGCTGGGGGTCCCAGCACCCCAACAGCCCTGGGGGCTGAGATGCAGAGCACCCTCCTTGTCTCAATGGGAACCAATTTTCCATCCCCCCCGTGACTCTCCCCCCCAGTGAGATGCTAAGCAGCCTAGGGAGGAGTGGGGCTTGGGGCAGGGCCCTTCGTCAGTGGGTCAGGGAACATGTGGGGGGATGGGGGCCCGGCCCTTCACTGCCCTCAGGGATCACAGTGGGGTCAGGCAGCAGGGCAGGGACAGGTGGGGCTCTTGGACCCACAGTTCTACATCCTGACACTCCCCCCACCCCCTGCCAACAAATGGCATGATCCATCTAGGGGTGCCCCTTTCCCCCATCCCAGGACATGGCATGACCCATCGAGGGACACTCCCTCCCCCATCCCAGGACATGGCGTGACCCATCTAGCGGTACCCCTTCCCCCCATCCCAGAACATGGCATGACCCATTGAGGGACACACTCTCCCCCATCCCAGAACATGGCATGACCCATCTAGGGGTACCCCCTCCCCCCATCCCAGAACATGGCATGACCCATTGAGGGACACTCTCTCCCCCATCCCAGATCATGGTGTGACCCATCTAGGGGTACCTCAACCCCCATCTCAGATCAAGGCGTGACCCATCGAGGGGTACCCCCTCCCCCCATCCCAGAACATGGTGTGACCCATCGAGGGTTGCCCCTTTACCCTATCCCAGAAGATGGTGTGACCCATCTAGGGGTACCCCCTCCTTCCATCCCAGAACATGGCGTGACCCATCGAGGGGTACCCCCTCCCCCTATCCCAGAACATGGCGTGACCCATCGAGGGGTACCCCCTCCTCCCATCCCAGAACATGGCGTGACCCATCGAGGGGTACCTCATCCCCCATCCCAGAACATGGCGTGACCCATCCAGGGGTACATCATCCCCCATCCCCGAACATGGTGTGATCTCCGCACATCAGACCCATTGGCCCAGCTAGCTCAGTGTCTAACCCTAGAGGGGAGATTCCCTGCCCCAAGGCCAGCTGGTCCCCACCCTGGGGCTGGCGCCCCCTAGAGGGGAAGGGCCCTTTGTGCCATTCCCCACTTTGTCCTTCCATCCCGAGTGCTGACTGGCTGCTTCCCAATTCACCCTCCCCTCGGTATTAACCAGCCCCCCACGGATCTGAGCATCTGACACCCCCCCCCGCGACAGAGGTGTGGGATGACCCCCCCAATACACCGCCTCCTCATCTCACCCTCTCAAAGGCTCCGTTCCCTTTGACCCCCCCCAGACCTCTCCTCTGGCCCCTCCTCAATATCTTTCCATGCACCCTCCCCCCCGCCCCAAGCTCCCAGGAATAGAGTTTAAGGACTGACTCGGGAGATGGGGGAAGGCTTTGGACCCTTTCCTTGCAACTCTGACCCAGGGGTCCCCCCACTAGGCCCCAGGGGATCCCCCCTCTGCCCTCCCCCCCAATCCAGCTCAGAATGCCCACTGGGCACATCACGAGCCCTCCCCAGAGCCGCTGGCCGCGCCCCCTTCCTCCTCCTCGTCCTCGGGGGTGCAGAAGGCCGAGTGGTCCTGGCTGTCGAAGCAGGAGTTGCTGAGGAAGGCCTCGGGGCGGGCGGCAGCCAGGAGCTCGGGCCGGTGCCCGCGCTGGTGCCGCAGGAGGCTGTAGGCGCGGGAGAAGAACTTGTGGCAGACGCCGCACTGGTGGGGCTTGTCCCCCTGGTGGACCTGCCGGTGGCGGGCCAGGTCAGCCAGGCGCTTGAACTCCTTCTGGCAGAGCACGCACTGGAAGGGCCGGGCGCCCGTGTGGGTGACCTGGTGCTGCTTGAGGTGGGAGAGGCGCCGGAAGCGCTTGCCGCACTGGCTGCAGGGGTAGGGCAGCTCGCCCGTGTGGATCAGGAAGTGGGTGGCCAGGTCGTACTTGCTCTTGAAGGCTTTGCTGCAGACGCTGCACTCGGAGCCCTTGTGGGGCTGCTCTGGGCTGGGAGCAGCTTCACCGTGTGCCCGCCGGTGGCTGGCCAGCTCGCCCGCCTTGCGGAAGCGCTGGCGGCAGAGCGGGCAGCCGAAGGGCAGCCCAGCACCAGCCCCGTGGCACCGGCTGTGCTGCTTGAGGTAGGAGGAGAGGCGGAAGGCCATGCCACAGTCGGGGCAGGCAAACGGCTTCTCACCCGTGTGCACCCGGCAGTGCCGCGACAGGGACCAGGGCCGGGCGAAGAATTTGTGGCACACGCTACACTGGTGCCGCTGGGCACTGCCCGGCTCGGCCCGGCCCCGCGCCTTGAAGCACTTGTGCGCCTTCAGCTCGCCCTTAGTCTCAAAAGCCTCCTGGCAGGCCAGGCACAGCAACGTCCAGTCTGCCTGCAGCAGCACCTGCTTCTCGTTGGCTTCCTCGCCCCCGTGCCCCTCGCCTGGGGGCCCGGCCTGCTGGCGCAGCCGCTCGGCCGGCTCCGGGAAGCGCTGGCGGGCGTGGGTGCGCTGGTGGCGGGCCAGGTGGGCCGGGCGGCGGAAGGCCTTATAGCAGACCGGGCACTGGAACGGCTTCTGCCCGCCGTGGGTCAGGCCGTGTCGCGCCAGGTAGTAGGGGAATTTGAACTGCTTCCCACACACCCGGCACTGGTGCCCACGCTTGGCGCCAGAGTGGCACCAGTGGGATTCACTGCTGGCAGGGCTCTGGGTGGGCGGGTCACGGGGACGGCACCTGTGCTGCCGGAGGCCGTGGGCCTGGGCGAAGCGGCGCTGGCATAAGGCGCACTGGTGGGGCAGCCGGGGTGGGGGCCTGCCCAGCGGCTCCAGGGGTGGCTCCTCCTGGGGGGAGTCGGGGGGCAGCCCCGGTGTGGGGGAGGCAGGGGACTCGGGCAGCTCAGTCTCCATTGTGGGGAGCTCTGGATGGGAAGGAAAAGATGTGGGGGGGTCAGGCAGGGAGGAAGTAATGATGGGAAGTGTCCCCGAACCTGGCAGCACTTGGGCATCGGGGCTGGGGAGAGGGGAGAGTCAGGGGAGAGTGCCCCCTACTAACCCCCGCTCTGCTCCCTGCAGCTCAGGACCCCCTACTGACCCCCTGCCCCATTCCCTGCCCTGCTCCCTGCAGCCCAGTGCTCCCTGCTAAGCCCCCCGCAGCCCAGCCCCCCCACTGAGCCCCTGCCCCGCTCCCCCAGCCAAGTGCCCCCTGCTGAAACCTTGCCCCACTCCCTGCCCCCGCCCTGCAGCCCAGCGCCCCTTACTGACCCCCGCCCTGCTCCCTGTGGCCCAGAACCCCC
>NC_133779.1:14654969-14689474 GCF_003597395.2 Chelonoidis abingdonii | reverse complement strand
TCTCTTTCTGCATTGTAAGCTTACCAGACCCCACCTCCCTCCCGAGAGCCAGAGATACGACCCAGGCGGCCTGGCTCCCAGCTCCCACCCCCCCGCTCTAACCACTAGACCCCACTCCCCAAGCTGGATAGAACACAAGTGCGCGGGCCCGGTCGCGCTCGGTAATTGCACTAAGTGTGTGTGTGTGAGCACCATTTGTGTGTGTTCTGAAAGGGACGAGATAGGTCTGCGACACAGACATGTCGCCGCCCTGCGCCCCCGCCTTGCAACAGAGCCTGCAGCTTGGCAAGAGAGGTAACACCGGGCTAGCGGGAGCGGGGTGGGGCCTGGCCCAGGGGAATGCGATTTTGGGGGCTCCCATGCGCGCGTGCTCATGGGGGGGACTGTGACGTGCAGCCCCCCCCCCCCCCTCACACACATGGAGGAAGCAGGCCGTTTGCAGAGATGCTGGTGTGGGGGGGTTAACCCTGAGAGAGGTGGATACGGAAGTGAGCGGGTACTAGCGAAACTGATGGGGCCAGCTGGGGACAGTCCGCAACCCCCCATTCCTGATCGCGGCGGCGGGGGGCACTGGGCTGTTGGGAGCTGGTGCGGGTGGCCGGCAGGGGCGCTGGGCTGCGGGAGCCGGGGCGGATAGCGGAGGAGCAGTAGGGGGCGCGGGCTGCGGGAGCACTGTATAGCAAAGGGCGGGGGGGGGGGCTTTGAGACATTGTGTTGAGCACTGAGGCTCAGTGACTGTGTCTGGGCAGCACCCAGCCTGCCAGGGCCCCGATTTCAACTGGATCCTCTGTGCACCACTGGAAACCACCCAACGCAGAGTAGCGGGTTTCCAAAGGCAGCCTGGGGAATTTAAATCCAACCGCAATATCTGTCCCGGTGAATTAAACCCTAGAAACGTTTCGATTACTAACAGCTCCCTGATCTTATTTATAACGAATCCGCCCAGGCCCCAGTTCCGTTGGTTCAGTGATTCATTTTCCTCCCTGATAATATTCTGCCCCTTATTTCTAGCTTGAAATTATCTCCCTTCACTCTGGCTTTTGCTGCTCAGTGAAATCCACCAACACCCAGAAATCTCTTCCCCCGTGGACCTTTGATCCAGTTGCCCCATGGAGAAACTAGCTGGACGTCATTCAGGGCCGTCTCCCAGCCTGTCCCCTACCTTGGCTTGGAAGTATTCAGTTTTTATGGGTAAATGGCATCCTGATAAGGGTCAATTTCACTGCCTCCGCACAAACCGCTGCCCAAAGATTTTCATCCATAAGAATCAAACTGTACAGCCAAGCAAAGGAGGAAACATGAGTAGGGCCCTACCGAATTCACTGTCCATCTGGCCAACGCAACAGTCACAGGATTTTAAAAATCGTTAAGTGCCGTGAATTCAGCTGTTTAAATCTGGTGGTGTAACTGTAGGGCCCTGACCCAAAAAGGAGTGGGGGGGGGGTCACAAGGTTATTGTGGATGGGGGTTGTGGTATTGCCACCCTGACTTCTGCGCTGCTGCTGGCGGGGCGCAGCCTTCAGAGCTGGGTGCCCAGCCAACAACCACTGCTCTCCAGGCACCAGCCGCGGCTCCCCGGCCACCCAGCTCTGAAGCCAGTGAAGAAATAACTGCGATCCCCCTACAATAAACTTGTGATCCCCCCACAATAAGCTTGTGATCCCCCAACAACTCCGTTTCCCAATTTGGGAAACGCTGGTCTATTTCATGGGGCGAGGGGAGGGAGAAACACACCAGATTGCACAGTCCGTGATGCGTTTTTCATGGCCGTGAATTTGGTAGGGCCCTAAATATGCAGCTTGATTAAAGGCTGTTTGCTTTGTCTATTTTGACAGGTGCTGTTGACCATTAGTGTTTTAACGGTTCTAGAGTTTTAACATGATGAATCTCAACATCGTCTGGCATTAAATAATTAGTGCCTGACCCACCCCCATAAGTTCCTGTGTAGCTAAATCTCTGTATTAAGCATCTTCACATAACTTTCCTATGATTTTGTATTATGCTTCTTCGTATAGCCCTGTATTAAGCTATTTTCGTACAACTTTGTATCAAGTCCTTTGTATCAGGCCCCTATATAGAAAACTTTGTGTTAAGCCTTGGTATAATGTTACAGCCCAGGGGTAGGCAACTTATGGCACGGCTGCCGAAGGCGGCACGCGAGCTGATTTTCAGTGGCGCTCACATTGCCCGGGTCCTGGCCACTGGTCCAGGGGGCTCTGCATTTTAATTTAATTTTAAATGAAGCTTCTTAAACATTTTAAAAACCTTATTTACTTTATATACAACAATAGTTTAGTTCTGTATTATAGACTTATAGAAAGAGACCATCTAAAAACGTTAAAATGTAGTACCGGCACCGTGCGAAACCTTAAATCAGAGTGAATAAATGAAGATTCGGCACCCCACTTTTGAAAGGTTGCCGACCCCTGTTATAGCCCCTAAGGATAGTTAAAGTAGAAGAAAAATGTCTTTTTGCTAGGAGTAGAATAAAATCTTCCCCCCCGCCCCCAATCAATTGCCTTGTTGAATGAACGAGGGGTGAGGCAGCACCTCCAGACAGTTGCAGCCCTTGGAGAGGGACTGGGAGCCAGACCCAAGGACAATAAAAGGTGTCAAGGGGGCTCATTAAAGATGAGCAGACATACTGACGGCCTCGGGGTTAGAAGCCAGCACCTTCTTTTGGAAAAAGAACAGGAGTATGTGTGGCACCTTAGAGACTAACAAATTTATTTCAGCGTGAGCTTTCGTGGGCTACAGCTCACTTCATCGGATGCATAAAATGGAACACACAGACAGGAGATATAGCTGTAGCCCACGAAAGCTCATGCTGAAATAAATTTGTTAGTCTCTAAGCTGCCACAAGTACTCCTGTTCTTTTTGCGGATACAGACTAATAAGGCTGCTACTCTGAAACCTGTTCTTTTGGAAACAGCCTCTTTGCAGCATTGGGACAACACCCAGAAGACAGCAGCACAAAGGACCAAGGGACACAGACACAGATTTTGAACCTGGTGCAGATTTGCATGAGAGGGAAGCTGCTATAACCCTTTCCACCAAAATTATAAAAATATAAAAATCAAATTGTGCTCGGCCTCGTTATACCAGCAGTTGGACCAGTCCCTCGGTCCTTAGTACCTATGCATCTAAATAGATTGAGCTCCATTAGCCACTCGTTGGAAGGCAGATTTCCCAGACCTTTGATCCTTCTTGTAGCCCTTTTCTGAACCCTGTCCAACTCGGGCAGCGTTCGCAGCGTTGTTCAAGCCGGGTGGGTCCCAGGATATTGGCGAGAGAAGGCGAGTGAGTTCAGATCGTGCATTGGACCAGCTTCTGTTGGCAAGAGAGACGAGCTCCCACGGAGCGCGGGGGAGTCAGGCCCAGCATCCCCCTTTTTCCTGCGATTCACCGTGACACTCAGCCAGCCAGTAAAACAGAAGGTTTATTAGATGACAGGAACACAGTCCAAAACAGAGCTTGTAGCTACAAACAGGACCTCTCAGTCAGATCCCGCTGGGGGGCAAGGAGCTTAGACCCCAGCCCTGGGACTCCTTCCATTTCCCCAGCCAGCTCCAAACTGAAATCCTATCCAGCCGTCTCACCCAGCCTCCCCCTGGCTCCTCCTCCAGCCTTTGTCCTGGGCAAAAGGCATCACCTGGCCCCAACATCTCTCCTGGGCTCAGGTTATGTGCTCAGGTATCATCCCTGAAGTGAAGTCACACCCTGCTCTCCCATCACCAATGCACAGTCCCAGTAAAACTCCCCCGCAACATTCCCAGGTCAATCCGCCCCACTCCCTACTCCGTCACACGAGCTTTCGAGCTCGTCTTTGAGATCTATCAGTTAGCCAGTTTTGAACCCCTCTGATAGGGGCAGTATATTAAGCCAGACAGCAGCCTAAGAGTATTACATCAGGACAGCTAATTTACCAACCAAACCTGTATTATTTTGGAATACCTGGACCTACAGATTTCCCCTAATTGAGAGATCAGCTATAACACGTCTGTGACGGGTCGTGAGATGCCACAGTAACCTCTACTAATGAAGGCCGATGGGAAAAGGTAGGAAAGGGACAGGGAAAGACTGAATTAGTCCAGACCAAAAGGCCACCTGCTATAACTCAGGGACTGTGTTAACATCATGCTTGGTAAACAGAAGCGTGGGGTGAGAAATCGGTGGTGTTAGGAACTAGGCCTAACTGGTGGACAGATATGGAGACAGGCTGTTCCACCCATCACTCCCTTTTGGGGTCCTTATAGAAAGAAATTTGGGGGAGGGGGAGAAAAATTGCCAACTGGAGCAAGCTTCACCATCACGGCTGCCCCCACCCAACCCCCCAGACTCCTGGGACCCCAGACCTTCTTCGTCTTAATCCTGAGAGCTGTCCCGACCGAACCGGGCCAGAAATCCAGCCGACATCTCCACCGGCTCCAGCTGCACCCCAACAGGGTTGGATTCAGCAAACCCAGCTGAGCTCACGTCTCTTTACCCCGAAAGGGCCATTACTACCCTCGAAGAGACAGTCAGACGAGGCGGCTTTTCCTTCTCCAGGCACGGGCTGGCCACAAGGAACGAAGGAGGTTGTGCAGATGGAAGCTTCGTTTAATACTTGACATTTCAACTTGTCTCTCCTTGGTTCCTGGAGCTTTCAATCAAAGGGGAGAAGGATTTGGAGTGGGGTGTTGGCCAGAGCTGAGGGCCCTGGCTACCAAACCTCATTTCACCCTTTAATGTTGGGCAGTGGCTGGGGCATGTCAACCTCCGTGCAGACAGTGCTACCACCTCTCGGGGAACTGGATTCGCTATTTCCCTAGAACCACCGTGGCTGACGTTAATTGGGGCAGGGACCGTGGTCTAGCGGGCAAGACACTGGACTGACACTCAGCAAATCTTGGCTCTGCCACTGGCCAGCTGGGTGGCCTTGGCCAAATAACAGTGCCCCTCAGTCTGCCTCTGTTTCCCCTTTTTTAAAATCGAGAAGATAATGCTGCCCTCATTGGTTAAGCGCTTTGGGATCAGCTGACGGAAAGTGATCTACAGGAGCTAGGCTCTTAGCTCCTGTCATTCTCTACTGACCATGTCCCATATTGGCCTCCCCATGATTTTACCCAGGATCAATATCAAGCTAACCAGCCTACACGTACCCGGTTCATTCTGTTGACCATTTCAAACACTGGCACAACATTCGCTTGTTCCCAGTCCTTGGGGACTTCCGCAGGTTTGTTAATGGGTCAGAGAGTGCCTCGGCCAATTCTTTGCACACTCTTGGGTGCAAGTTGTCTGGGCCTGCTGATTGCAAATGGGTTGACTTTACTAGCTGTCATTTAAAATGCTAGTTACTGAGGGAATAGCAAACATTCCCCTAGCACTGTCACATGTGAGTTCATCATCCCGCTTTTTTCCAAACGTAGAACAGGAACGCGTATAGACAGATGAAGGCAGGTAAGAGATCAATAGTTTAAAGCAAGGAGGGACCATCCATCTGACCTCCTGTATAGCACAGAGCATTAAATATCATCCAATCGGCTTTTGAGACCAATAACTTACGTGTTCTTCCCAAAAACACCCCCCCAGCTCACTCCCGTTCTTGCAATAATTTCCTCCCCGGCCTACGAACAAGGTCCTCATTTGCAGGGTCTTTCACAGTGCTCAAAATTCTTCTTTAGCTGCTCAAGGCTAGTCCTCCTAAGGGGGTGTCTTTGGGGTTTTCTGGGCTGAGATCAGGAGCTGCCCCACCAGCCCTCCTTCTGACATTGCTTCCTTCCCCCGCTCCTAGACCCTTGCCTATATTGTTACTGTGAGATGGAGAAAGTTGAGATCTCTGGGTAGGTTCCCAAGAGGCACTGAGCCAGACGGCAACGTGCGGCACCTCTGTGCCACCTCTCCGCGGCGCACTAGCCATGGGCTCCCGGCGCATACCCTCAGCGCCAATGCCAGCAGCCGAGCGCCCGAGCAGTATGCAACCGTTGGCTGTATGCTGCCTTACCAGGGGCGTCAGCCAAAGCCTGTAGCGTAGTCGTGGCCACGGATCCTGGCAACAGAGAGGCCTCGGAGGCAGAAAAGCGAGACAGCCACGCACCAGCCTGTGAGCATGGCGCAGGACATGGGAAAAGCTAGAGAGTGCGCTACGGGGTCTGTTGTTGAGGGGCAGCACGCTCAGACACTGCTCTCATTCGTTGTCCGCCAGGACTTTGTAAATAAACAAGATGGAAGCAAACTCCATGAATTTCTACTTCCACCAGGAATGTGCCCTGAACTGTGACCAATGGCTCAGGTCCAGACGGGGTAAGCCAGGTCATGGAAAAGGGGTTGGGCTGAGCCCTAGATCCCTTTAAAGCACACAGACCGCCCCGTTACACGTGTAGTGCTTCTCCCAGAAGGTAACCGTAACCAAATCACCGCTCGATCTTCTTTTCGGTAAGCTAACCAGTGACACGGCTGGTGGATCCACAACTAGATCATAATCAAGGGTAAAAAAAAAAAATGCGTATCAAATGTTGTATCTAACCACTGCAATTTCATTTTAGGAGCTGCTGTTCGAACTGAAGTTGGGTTTGTTCAGAAAACCCACACACTGATCGGGCTACAGGAGAGCTGATCGTAGCAGCAGAGAGTGAAAGAGCTCGGCGTGTTTAGCCTAAACTGCCGGACGTCGCCACCAGGCAGGGAGAAAAGCAAGCAATGCTGCAGGACAGAACAGACCCAAAGTAAATGGGCCGTGGGTCCATTTCAAAGGCGGTTTTTAACCAAAAACTGAGTGAGGTCCTGGAGCAGTCTTCCCACTGGAGAAGCAGGGGGCAACCGGCCTCTCTGGTTTGAAGATGGGTTTTGATCAGTTTCGAAAGGGGTGATCTGACAAGGGGTGAGCTGACTGGATTTGCTGACCCGAAGAAAAAGGAGCAGATGTCCCAGGGAGTCCTGCCCAATCTTGGGGCCTGTCCTCATCCCCCATACCCTCCCCGCCAGTTTTTGGCATCCGGAAAAAATAAAAGCTGGGATTTGGTCAGGAGGGAGAAAGAGTTTTTTTATTTCTGGCTTTTCAGAGTCGAGTTTCTCAGCAGGGCAGTTTGGGGGATCTTTTACAAACAAAGGGAGAGAAAAAAACGACGCTAAACTATTTTAAACCAAAAAAAGATTCTTTTAAAACGGGGATCTGGCTCTTGGGAACTAGAGTTGGCGCCACGGCGGGATATCACATGCAGGGGATTCCTTGTTCAGCCAAGGGATAGGGGAGGCCCAGTCAATCCAAAATCTGAGATTCACTCTCTTCCCAGCTCCGGCTCCAGCGTCTGTCTCCCCTCCCCTCAAAACCAGCGCCGTGACCCTTCTGCAGCTGAGCAAAGTGTCCACAGATCTGCACTCCTGGGAGACCTCACAATAACAAGCTGATGTGTGCGACCCAGCGTTGAGGAGACCCTACAATAACAAGCCCTAGTGGCTGCAGCCTAGTGTCCAGCAGAGATCTCACAACTGCAAACCAGTGTGGGCAACCATGTGTTTATGAGAGACCCTACAATAATAAACCAGCATCTGCAGCACAGGAGTTTCCCTGTGGTACTGAACTGGCAATGTCTGCAAATGACCCTACAATAACAAGTGTGACCCTCGGCAATATGAGAGACCCTACAATAACGACAGAGTGTGTGCAGCCCCAGCACTCCTGAGAGAATCTATAACAACAAGCGTGACCTTGGGCATTTCTTAGAGACCTTACAATAACCGAAGGGTGTGGAGCACACAACCGAGAGACCCTACAATAACATACCAGCGTGCAATGGGAGAGAAGCATCTTTTCAAGGACCTAGCCGGGTGAGAGGGCATGTGGAAGGTTGGGGAAGGGGCGTCTGTGTGACACCCCGACATCCTGCAGTCGTTTCTGTTTCCAGGCTCCGCACTCTAGGCTTAGAGGAGACAGGCAGGGCTAGAGCCAAGCTCCCAGGCTTGCTCGTTCTCCAGTCACCAGCGCGGACTAGGATGTGCGTGCATGTGAAGAGGTCTTGGCCATCACTAAGGATTTGGTGTTAGCGGTGGGATCCAAGCTGATGCCATCCAGCCCGTGGGGAGGCAGTGTGGCAGCTCAGGCCACCTGGGTCGGGGTTGCACGGACCACAGTGCAGGGAAGAATCTGGAGATTCCTTCTGGTCCGATTGAGTCCGAGTCTGTATGTTAAAGGCCTTGCCTAGTCTCTGGGGCAGCCTTAAGCCACGGCCTTAAAATTACCCTCATGGCTCCAATATTCTGCTCTCCCTAGATGATAGATGCATAAACTGGAATAAATCAGATGTAGCTTCATTGAGTCAATGGGGCCAGACCCCCAGCTGGTGTCAATGGGCATAGCTCCATTGAGTCCATGGGGCCAGACCCTCAGCTGGGGTCAATGGGCATAGCTCCGTTGAGTCCATGGGGCCAGACCCCCAGCTTGCATCAATGGGCCATAGCTCCATTGAGTCAATGGGGCCAGACCACCACCTGGAGTCAATGGGCCGTAGCTCCATTGAGTCCATGGGACCAGACCCCCAGCTAGGGTCAATGGCAGCAGCTCCATTGAGTCAATGGGGCCAGACCCCCAGCTGCTGTGAACTGATAAGAGAGGGTCCATGACAGGGGGGTCACAGGGGAAAGATGGGGGCACACAGGGCAAAACCACTGAACAGAGCAGTGCAGGAAGGGATAGTGTCCAGGAGACACTATGGCCCTGGATGTACACAGACCCCTAGTGGGGATGCCGGGCAGTGCAGGCTGGGGAAGCACCAGTGTTGCTCTGGGCCCAGAGACCCCTACTGGGGATGCTGGGCATTGCAAGCTGGGGCAGTGCCAGGAGCTCTCTGGGCCCAGAGACCCCTAGTGGGAATGCCGGGCAGCACAGGCTGGGGCAGTGCCAGGGTCCCTCTGGGCCCAGAGACCCCTACTGGAGATGCCGGGCAGCACAGGCTGGGACAGTGCCAGGGTCCCTCTGGGCCCAGAGACCCCTACTGGAGATGCCGGGCAGCACAGGCTGGGACAGTGCCAGGGTCCCTCTGGGCCCAGAGACCCCTACTGGGGATGCCGGGCAGTGCAGGCTGGGGCAGTGCCAGGGTCCCTTTGGGCCCAGCGACCCCTACTGGGGATGCCGGGCGGTGCAGGCTGGGGGAGTCAGTAGTCTCAGTGCAGAATCCCTAGATATATTCCTTCTCAGTGACTGCCGAGTCTTCTGTCCCACGGAAGCAAGGGCAGGGCTGATAACTAGCCTAGGGCGCACAGCTGTCTGAGCACTTTCAAAAGACCATGCAAGAACAGACTGGCCCACACAGTCCCAACTCCCTCTAACAACAATTCTCTGTGCAGTCCCCAGCTTGAGAGGGACCGAACAATGACGAGCCAGCATATGTAGTGAGACCCTACAATAACAAACCAGCGTGTACGAGACCCTAGAACAACAAACCATTGTGTACAACCCAGCACTAACAAGTGATCCAGCAATAACAAACCAGTAGATTGCCATTTGAATTTAGACCCTACAAAAACAAACCAGCGTGCGCAATGAGACCCGACAGTACCAAACCGGCAGGTGCAGAGACTCTACAATAACAAACAGATCTGTGCAGCCCGGCGCTCATGAGTGACCCTACAAAAACAAACCGGCACGTGCAATGAGACCCTACAATAACAAACCAATCTGTGCAGCCCAGTGCTTGAGTGACCCTACAAAAATAAACTGACATGTGCCAGAGACCCTACAATAACAAACCGGTGTGCGCAGCCCAGCACCGAAAGGGCAGCCGAGCAGAACACGCTGGCCTGTGGCTACGCCAGCAGGGAGAGCTGGAGGTGGGAGGCAGGACGTGCAGGCCGGCCGGGGCTGTCAGGGGCCCGCCCGGCTAGTCGATGCCACGGTGCAGTTTGAGGTGGCGGGAGAGGTTGCTGAAGGTGATGAAACCCTTGTGGCAGACGCTGCATTGGAAGGGGCGCTCCCCGCTGTGGAGCAGCCGGTGCCGTTTCAGGTAGCACTCGTGCCGGAAGAACTTGCCGCACTCGGTGCACTGGTAGGGTTTCTCACCCGTGTGCACCAGCACGTGCCGGTCCAGATCCCGCGGGCTGCGGAAGAACTTCTCGCACTCCGTGCACTTGTATAGCTTCTTGCCAGGCCGGGCAGGGAAAGCCCGTAGCTCCAGCCGCGGCAGCAGGTGGTGCTCCAGCTCCCCACTGGCCGGCGGCACAGGCCCCGCCGCCACTGGCTGAGGAGCGCCCTCCGGGGGCAGCAGCATGGCGTGGCTCAGCTGGTGGGCCTCCAGGGGTGGCAGGGCCCCAAAGCTCATGCCGCAGATGCCACAGGCGAAGGAGGCCTCACCCGTGTGGGCTGCCAGGTGAGCAGCCAGGGTGCCGGCGTTGGCAAAGAAGGTGCCACACTCGCACTGGTACAGGCTGTCCAGGGGGCGGGTGTCCTGGGGCTTGCAGGCCGGGCAGCCTGGCCCTTGCGGAGCCTGCTGCCCCGGGGCCCCCTTGCCCACGCACCCTTGGCAGGGCAAGAGCAGCGGCCGGTCCTTGGCGTGCGTGAGTTTGTGGCGCTCCAGCAGGGAGGGGGCGTTAAAGTCCCGCTCACAGTCGGGGCACTTGAAGGGCTTGATGTCGGTGTGAGCCAGCCAGTGCTTCCCCAGCTCGGGTGCCAGCCGGAAGTGGCGCCCGCAGGCCCCGCAGCCATAAGGGGCCGCCCGCCCCTGGCCACACAGGCGCTCCAGGTAGCGGGTGGCGCTGGGTGGCTCGGGGGCGCCCCCTCCGGGGGGAGGGCAGTGCTGGCGCTTCAGGTGCCGGCCCAGGCTACTGCGGGAGGAAAAACGGAGCTCGCAGACGTGGCAGCAGTAGGGTTTCTCGCCCGTGTGCACCACCTGGTGGTGGAGCAGGCCGGTGGAGTCGCGGAAGCCCTTGGGGCAGACCGTGCAGCGGTAAGGGCGTTCGCCGGTGTGGCTGCGGATGTGGTTGACCAGGTTGAAGGAGTGCTTGAAGCTCTTGCTGCAGTGTGGGCACTGGAAGGGTTTGAGTTCCGTGTGCCGGGCAAAGTGGCGCCGCAGGTCCGAGCGGTACCGGAAGCTCTTGTCGCACTCGGAGCAGTGGAAGGGCACCCGGGCGCCCGCCCCGTTGTCCGTCAGCAGGGTCGGCGCCAGCCCGTCTGGACCGTCCTCCGGGTCCAAGCATGGGATCATGCACTCGATGGTGCCAGGTGCCCGGCCGGGGGGTTGCCCGGGCTCCTCTGCCCAGTCGGTGCCCAGTCCCCCGGGCAGATCAGTGCCATAGAGCTCCATCACCGCCAGTCCCACGGATGGCTCTGGGAATTGTAAACAGAAGCTGAGTTAGCGATACTCCCTCTAGGTGGCGCTGGCTCTGATCCCACCCCAGGGTGGGGACAGGACTGGTAATTACCCACAGACCGTTATAAACCCGCCGGCCTCGTTAATCTCCTGATTGCCATTGCCTGGCTCTCAGCGCCCCGAGTAGAGGAAGATTAATTCCAAAGCCCTGGCTCTGCCCCTCTATTTATAACCGCTCGGGCCATCAGCCAGCAGAAACCTGTGACTGGCGGGGGCGGGACAGGACTCCTGGGTTCTCTTCTCCACTCTGGCAGAGGCATGGGGGCCAGTGGTCAGAGCTGGGGGAAGGGCTGGGAGCCAGGACTCCTGGGTTCTCTCTCTGGCTCTGGGAGGGGAGTGGTCTCTAGTGGTTAGAGCAGGGAGGCTGGGAGCCAGGACTCCTGGGTTCTCTCCCTGGCTCTGGGAGGGGAGTGGGGTCTAGTGGTTAGAGCAGGGGGGACTGGGAGCCAGGACTCCTGGGTTCTCTTCCTGGCTCTGGGAGGGGAGTGGGGTCTAGTGGTTAGAGCAGGGGCGGCTGGGAGCCAGGACTCCTGGATTCTCTCCCTGGCTCTGGAAGGGGCGTGGGGGCCAGTGGTCAGAGCAGGGGCGGCTGGAGCCAGAGCTGGAGGTTCCCCATTCCTGGCTCTTTGTGCTCCCCCAGTCCCCGGTGGGGGGGCGCCCCCCCCCCAGTACTTACAGCTCCCTCTGGGCGCCGACATTTTGGCAGCCGGGGCTCGTCACTTCCGCCCCAGGCGGAGGGTCCCGGGTGCCGGCCCCACGGCAAGAGGGGGCCCAGGCTGCGCCCCTCGCCCCCCCCCGCCGCCCCACTGCCCGCCCCCAGCACCCTGATTGGATACAGACAGACCCAATGGGACCCTCGCTCCCCCCACAGCTCCACTTCCTGCCGAGGCCCAGCCCCCTACCCCCATCCTGTCCCTGGTCAAAGGGGAGGGGACTAGGGCAGGCGCCATCTTGACTGTGGGCAGGGAGGGTGTAGTCATAGCGTCGCCATCTTGATTGTGGGCAGAGAGTTGTAGTCAGAAAGGCGCCATCTTGACTGTGGGCATGGGGGACGTAATAAGAGTGGGGCCCTTGAGTGTGGGCGGGGGATTGTGATGGGCAAGGAGCCATCTTTACTGTGGGCAGGGAAATAAAAATTCCAAGAGGCTCCCTTGGAGGTGCCCTTGTGGGCCACACGAGGGGCAGGCAGAGAGAAGCCATCTTGACTGTGGGCAAAGAGCGGAGAGGCCCAATGCCCCAGTCCCCACCCCCCTGAGCCAGCCAGTCCCTGCCTTGGGGCCGGATGGGAGCCGGAGCCCCCTAGAGGGGAAAAGCCCCCAATCCCCAGTCCCTCCCCCCCTGAACCAACCACCCGCTTCCCCCCATCGTTTGAAGACTGGCACAGACATTGAATTCACATCTCATTTATCTCGCGAGGGGCTGGGGTGTTCGGGGGGGTCCCTGTCCGCAGACAGACAAGTCACTACGTTCTCTGCTGCGCCCACCAGGGGCCACCTGGGGTGACCTTTTCAAAATGCTCCCCCTCCGTGGCCCTGCCCAGGCCGGAAGCTAGAGCGGGGAAGTGGTAAGAGCTGCTCAGGGAGCCCAGGCCACTGTGGGGAGCCCCAGACCCTCCACCTCCCCTGGATTAGGAGCCAGGGTGCCAGCCCCCCACCCGGGGCATGCTGCCCTAGGGGTCAAAGATCA
Source organism: Chelonoidis abingdonii (assembly GCF_003597395.2). NCBI lineage: Eukaryota > Metazoa > Chordata > Testudines > Testudinidae > Chelonoidis > Chelonoidis abingdonii. Next base: position 14,676,449 of record NC_133779.1, on the reverse strand, counting down.
CCTCCCCCAGGGGTCACAGATTCCCTTTCCCAGGAGTCAGACACCACCTCCCCTGGGGGGGCTGTGGATTCTGTCCCTCAGGCCTCCTGGGAGGGCATCCCTGGAACAGGCAGGGGCCCCAGCTCAGGCCCTGTGGGTGTGCCACAGCTGGTGGCTCTGCAGGCAGCACTGATGGGCACAGGCCTTGTGGCAGAGTGAGCAGCCGTGCACCTCCTGGTGGTGCAGCCGGTCACTGGACTCACGGAAAACTTTCCCACAGGGCACACAGTGGTAGTGCTGCTGCCCGGGGCCGCAAGCTTTTGCTGCATAGGTGGCAGCGAAAGGGCTGCTGCCCGGTGCAGATCACACAGTGGCGCTGCAAGCCTGAGACCTGGGAGAAGGGTTTGGCGCAGACGCTGCACTCCAGCTCCTCCTGGCTTTCTGTGGCAGTGCCTGGCAGCAGTGCCCTGCCTGAACCATGACAAGAGCAGGAAGAGGCCTGGCCCTGGTGCCAGCACCCTGCTGCAGCCCACCCTCCCCAAGGTGGTGCTGATGCTGCTTGTGGTGCACTCAGGCATCATGCAGGTGCTTGAAACTCTCCTGGCAAAGCGGGTTTAACACCGACAGACCCTGGTCGTCGGCAGATGGGATCGAACCTGGGAGCTGAGTGCATGAGCCTCTGCTGCAGACGTGGCCAACCTGTGGCTCTGGAGCCACATGCGGCTCTTCAGAAGTTAATATGCGGCTCCTTGTACAGGCACCGACTCCGGGACTGGAGCTACAGGCACCAACTTTCCAATGTGCTGGGGGGGGTGCTCACTGCTCAACCCCTGGCTCTGCCACAGGCCCTGCCCCCAGTCCAGCCCTTTCCTTCCCCCACCCCCAGGAGCTTCCTGCACACCAAGAAACAGCTGATCAGGAGATGCAGGGAGGGTGGAGGAGGCTCTGATCGGCGGGAGGCGCTGGGAGGAGTAGGGGAGCTGATGGGGGCTGCTGACTGTGGCTCTTTGGCAATGTACATTGGTAAATTCTGGCTCCTCAGGCTCAGGCTGGCCACCCCTGCTCTACTGCCTGAGCTAAAAGCCAACTGGCCGTTAGCGAAGGCTGTAGAGGAAACTCATTAATCTCTCTCTAATTGGTCTCGGTGCCACTAGATGGGACAGAACACCACACCGAGGAGGTGGGTGGGTTACAGGAGCACTGGTAGGACCTCTCGCCCGTGTGCAGCCGCTGGTGCGTCAGCAAGTCACTGGCGTTGCAGAAGCCCTGGAGGCAGGCGAAGGGCCTGGCGCCTGTGTGGATCCCGGCATGTTTGTGCAGGTTGGAGGAGGTCCTGAAGCATTTCTTGAGTCGGTCGTGCTGGTGGAGACGCTGCCCGGTTGGGCCCAGCTTGAGGTGCTGGGAGTGGTGGGAATCCAGTGTCGCCTTGTTCTTGAAGCGCTGGCCACAGAAGGAGCAGTGGAAGCCAGGCATTGCCGCCGGCGGGACAGCTGGGATTTCTGCCGGACGCTGATGCCACAGACGCCGCAGCTAAAGGGCCACCGGCCCGTGTGGATGTTCTTGTGGCGCTGCCGGTTGGACGGGTCGGAGAAGGCCTGGCCGCAGGACCGGTGCTAGGGTTTTGAGCGTCTTAGGCGGACAGCAATTTCGCCGCCCCGTGCGCTGGTCCCGTGGCTCCGGTGGAGCTGCCACAGTGGTGCCTGTGGAGGGTCTGGTGTGCCTGCGGGCAGTCCACCGGAGCCGCGCGAGCAGCCAACCGTCCGCAGGCACAACTGCGGCAGCTCCATCCGAGCCGCGGACCAGCGGACCTCCCGCAGGCACCACTGTGGCAGCTCCACGGGAGCTGCCTGCCGCCCCCTCTGGCGGTGCCCTGACCCAGGGGACACCCTGGGCTGCCGGCTGCTGCGGCAGCACCCTGACCCAGGGTCAGAGTGCCTCTGCGGCAGCCAGCAGCCCGGGGTTTCCCTGGGCCAGGGGACCCCTTGGGCTGCCGGCTGCCGAGGCGGCACTCTGACCCAGGGGGCTCCTGGGCTGCCGGCTGCCGCAGCGGCGCCCTGACCCAGGGGACGCCCTGGGCTGCCAGATCCCGCCGGCAGCTCAGACTCCCTCTCTGTCCTAGCAGCAGGGCTGCTCAACCATTTAAAAAAAAATGGGGGGCACTTTTTGGCACCCCCAAATCTTGGCGCCCTAGGCAACCGCCTAGTCCGCCTAAATGGTTGCACCGGCCCTGCCCAGCTGCATGACTGGAACTTGTAGCACTGTGCCCCACTGCCCCTTCCCTACCGACCGGGTCCGGTCGGTGCCAGCTTTGCCACAGAGAGCACCGGGGGCCTCACCTGCCCTGTCCCGGGGCCAAGCCATGCGGCGGACAAGATTCCCCTGCCCCAGAGAGAACACCAGAGTCAGGAGTAATTTACCATCCGCTAGAGCGACCAGTACAGGAACTGCTCGTTAACGGTATTGATTAACCGCTAATAATATGCCACCGATAAATGATACATTGTTGGTAAGAACTATTAATACGTGACACCTTGCTGTTCATCAGCATTATCACGAATCAATGACACTCTGAGCTGGCCATCAAAGATCAGTAAATAATACAGCGCGAGTCGTCATTTTTATAATCCACCACTAAGAGTCCTGATGAGTCACTACATTGATGCCTGGCTAATGATAAAGCACCGATAAATATATAGATATTAATGAGGATTAATAACCAATACATTGCTATTGATCAGGACAATAAATAATCCATTGCTATTAACCCTCTCCTGAGAGCTGTATCTCTTACTCTCAGGCCGGTTGTTCGGGTTAGTGTGCAGGTGCTGGGGGTCTGTGTTATACAGGGGGTCAGACAGGATGCTCTGGGGCTCCCTTCTGGCTTTGAACTCTATGGCACGGGGCCCCAGGGTGCCAGGCCTGGGGCAGGACAGGGAACCCTCAGCCCACATGTCCCTGGCTTTGCTCTGGCAGCTGGGGGCTTCTGCATCAGCCCGCTGGGAGCTGGGCAGCAGGGAGGAGCCACCCCTTCGCCCCCCGTGTCCTTTCCATCTGCTTTAGCCTGGTGTTCACCTCAAGATTTAAGGAGAACAAACAAGCCGGACCAGAACAGAACTGCTGCCACTCTCTGGGCACGTGCCGGCTCCACATGGCTGGGCCGCGGGGAGAATTGACCTCTTCCCAGCCTATCCTATGCTGGGAGGGGTCAGGCTGGGGTAAAGGTCACTGGCCGCATTCGTCTCAGCCTCAGCCAGTCCAGCAGCTCTCTGTCCTGCACCTTCTCCGTCAGGGCCAGCGCCCAAGGGGACATGCCAATGCTGGGGTCTTGGGAAGCAAGTGTCTGCTGTGCTACAGTGCCTATGGCTTGGGGTGCCCTAGCCTAGAGCACTCCTTTAGGGCAGGGTTTCCCTTTGCACATTGATCCCCAGACTGGTCATTGTGCAAAGCCAAGAGCTCAGAAGTTAGGAAATGCCAGTATTAAGGCCGCCTGGGCAACCTTAACTCTGCCCCTTGTGCACGTGCATTGTGATCCGGTTGTGAACTCCATGGTTCCATGCTGCTTGTGCTGTAGTGCCCCTGCATCACTCAGTCACCAGAGGGGCATGGGGTGGGTTGTTAAGAAGAGCAGAGAGTTCTCGTAGGGCTAAGGCACTGGCCGGGAACCCAGGAGAACTGGGTTCTGTTCCTACCTGGCCCACATATTTTCCGCTGGGCAGGACTGTTGTATAACAGCAGCGTTTTGGCTGCGTCTGGGTGATGGCGTGTCCCCCCCTTCTCCAGTCACCCTAGAGTCTTCCAAGCGAGACAACACCTCAATTGCCGCTATATAAATCTTGAATACTGCGTGCGGACTGGGTCACCCCATCTCAAAAAAGGTTTACTGAGATTGGAAAAGATATAGAGAAAGGCAGCAAGAGAAAGGCAGCTTCCATATGAGAAGAGTCCCATAAGACTGGGACTTTTCAGCCAGGGGTGCCGAGGAAGGCAAGTTGGGCAATTTGCCACAGACCCCGCAGGGGCCCCCATGAGAGTTTTTTGAGGCCCCTAGGGTAGGGTCTTTCACTCACTCCAGGGGCCCCAGGAAACTCTCACGGGACCCGGGCCCCCGGAGCTTCTTCCACTCCGGGTCTTTGGTGGCAATTCGGTGGCGGGGGGTCCATCCGCTCTGGTTCTTCGGCAGCAATTCTGCGGCGAGGGGTCCTTCCGCTCTGTGACCCACCGTCAAAGTGCCCTGTGTAGAACTGATAAATGAAATTGTTTTTAATTGTTCACTTTATTAATGTAAGTTCTGTTCACCATTCACTACACTTGCCTGCATTGTAACTTCTGTTCACTGTTTGATTTTGTATTTCATATGACCTGGCATTGTGCCTCTCTCATACAACTTTGTATTAGAAAATTGGTAGAAAACTTTGTATCAAATGTTATAGCCCCTAAGGATAGTATAGTTAAAGTGAAAGAAACATGTGCCTTTTTGCTAGAAGTAGAATAAGATCTCCCCCCCACTCTGTAATCAATTGCCCCATTGACTGAATGAGGTGTGAATGAGTGAGGCTTGGAAGACACCCACCTCCAGACAGCTACAACAGTTGAAGAGGGAATGGAAGCCAGAGCAAAGGACAATACAACTTGTCAAGTGGGCCCAATGGAGGGGAGCAGACATATTGACGACCTCAGGGATTAGAAGCAAGCACCTTCTTTAGAAAACGCCCTCTTTGAGCAGCATTGGGACAACACCCAGAAAAAAAGCAGCACAAAGACCAACGGACACAGACCCAGATTTTGAATCTGGTCTGGATTTGCATAAGAGGGAAGCTGCTATAAATACGAGGTGTCTTGCAGAAGGACCCTGGGTCTCGTCTTGTCACCATCGGAGCATCGATCCGGATCGGCAGAAGCCCGGCTCCACCCCTCCCCCATCTAACTCACCTGGCCAGTACAGTTAAGGGGAGCAACTAGTTGGTAACAACAGCAAGACGGAGTGTGTGTGTGTCTGTGTGTGTGTGTGAATGCATGACTGTAATATATCATATGCATATGATAGAGTATTAATTAATACCTGTATTACTAATCAATGTGGCGTTTTGCCTTAACCCCCCTGAAAAGATCCCGTATAGAACTTTGAGTACAACACCTGAAGACCCGCAGTGGGGGATCCTTCCACCCCATGACCCACCGCCAAAGTGCCAGGTCTTCTGCGGCAATTTGGTGGTGCCCGCCCCCCCGCCAAAGACCCCAGGCCCCCTGAATCCTCTGGGCGGCCCTGTTTTCAGCTTGGAAAAGAGACAGCTAAGGGGGGATATGATTGAGGTCTATAAAATCATGACTAGTGCGGAGAAAGTAAATAAGGAAGTGTTATTTACTCCTCATAACTCAAGAACAAGGAGTCACCCAGTGAAATGAACAGGCAGCAGATTTAAAACAAACAAAATGAAGTATTGCTTCACAGTTACCCTGTGGAACTCACTGCCACAGGATGTTGTGAAGGCCAAGATGTTAACAGGATTAAAAAAAGAACTAGATAAGTTCATGGAGGACAGGTCCATCAATGGCTATTAGCCAGGATGGTCAGGAATGGTGTCCCAAGACTCTGTTTGCCAGAAGCCGGGGATGAGCGACAGGGGATGGATCACTTAATGATTATCTATTCTGTACACGACCTCTGGGGCACCTGGCATTGGCCATTGTCAGAAGACAGGACACTGGGCTAGATGGACCTTTGGTCTGATCCAGTAGGGCCGCTCTTATGTTCTTATGTTCTAAAGGTAGTGATTAGTTACAAATTACTTACCATCAAGTCTATCTTTATTAACCATTATTATAACTTATAGTAAACTGATTAGTTACTAATAATTAACAATTAAGATAACTTTATTTTTCCCTATTGTAACCAATCAACGAAGGTACACATTAGTTACAAATCATGAACCATTAATACAACTCTTTCAATCATTGTCGCAACTGATCAATGAAGGTATAGATTAGCTACTAACAAATAGCCGTCTAGCACAAATACATCTGTGTCAATCCTTATTACAACGAACAAGTTGATTGATAAGTCACTAATAATTAACTATCAATCGGTAATAGAGTTTCACTGATCATTATGGCAAAGGATCAATAAAGGCAATGATTAGTCATTAATTATCAGTCATCAGCCCTTATTACGATAATATCAATTAGTAATACCCTTGACCAACAAAGGTATTGATTAGTCACTCATAATAATTATCAGTAAATAATGTATTAATATTAATAATTGATTAAAAGTATTGATAAGTAACTAATTAGTATAGACAGCCAATCCTATATAGTTATTAACCATTATTATAAACTATGAACAATGGTATGGATTAGTAACTCAGAATAATTAGTCGTCAGTAAATAATATATTAATATTAACAACTGATTAACAGTATTGACAATTAGCTGTTATAAACAGCCTATTATATATTGTTATTAACCATTATTATAAACTATAAACAAAGGTATTTATTAGTCGGTAATAATTAGTCATCGTAGATTAATATGTCATTCTTATCATTGATTTAAGTTATTATTTACTAAATAATTGATCACCAATTAATAACACAGCTTCATAGTTCATTATTACAACTCATTAAGAAATTGATCAGCTGGGAACTACTAATAATAATCAGTTAATATCAGTTTTTATTACCACTGATCAATAAAGTTATTGATTATCCACTAGATATTAATCACCCGTCCATAAGGAATCATTAATCAGCATAAAAATCCTCACTTTAGGGTTTATTTTAACCAATCACCCAAACCACCAACTCAGCATTATTTCAGTGTTATTAACACTATATAATTGATCAAAATCCATGTGTTATTTTTTGGCTAATTAATAGACAGCAGATTGCCATTCAGTTAATATTTGCAGTGCGAGTCCATTCCCAGGCCCTGATTGTCCTCTCCTTGGGGCAGGGACTCTCTGATCCGTGTGTACGGCTTGTGGGCCATTGTCCTAGTGCTACCATAATACACCTAATAAACAATATACAGCAACTAGCACGGGGCCCTGGGCCATAACTGGGTCTCCTACGCGCAACCGTAATATACCTAATAAATAACAACAATAGATTTGTGCTGATCTTTAAGCCTGCATAGCCCGATTGACTTTGGTGACTGCGGTTACCAGCTTAAAGCTGGACATCTGCATGAGGGCAGACGGCATCGGAGTGGGTTTTTTTAAGCAATCTGCCTCAACCGAGAAATCGTTTCTGGGTCAGTTCTTTTTATAATGAATCCATCCTCTTATTGGGCAACATGCCAGCGAGGGCGCTGGGGTGTAGCCTGCACTTTCCGCCCCACGATACGGGAAGAACCGGCGTGTGCGAGGGTTGGTGACCAATCGCTCTGTTTGGGGCCAGCGCCGTGTGACTGGAGAAGCGGCGTAGTTATGTTTCAGAAAGGTGGAAAAAGTGACCCGGTCAGATGCAGGCCTGTTAGTCTGATCTCAGTTGGAGCCGAGGCTTTCGAATAAAATGTGAAGGGAAGTGGGATCAAATTCCCAGAGGTAAACGGACGAGGGGATGTAAACCCAAAGGGGATCGTGACAGGGTCGCCAGACGTTCTGCTTGGAGACAAGAATTGATGCTTTAGATAAGAGAAGTGCAGCAGATCGGCCATCCTTGGACTTCAGGGCAGCAGTTGACATGATGCCGCATGGGGAAATTGTAGTTAAATGAGAGACGATGGGGAACTGGGAGGTGGGTGAGGAACTGGCAGGCGGGGTGTCTGCAGCGGGCCATGCTGGAAAGTGAGTTGTCGGACAGGAGGTTGGAGTCCCTCAAAGATTGGTCTTGGGACCAATCTTACTCAAGATCTTCATTCCTGACTTTGGCCCAAAAGGCCCCTAGGGGTGCGCTAACGGAATCTGCTGGGGAACATCAGAAGATTTGGATGGCCCTGAAGGCCGGAGTGAGAATAAATGGTGAATTTGTGTCTGGGCAGCGCCCGGAGCAATGGGGCCCTGATCTCAGAGACTCTGTCTCTGCGCAGTGTCCGGCCCGCCGGGGCCCTGATCTCGGTGACTCTGTGTCTGGGCAGCACCCAGCCTGACGGGGCCCCGATCTCGGGGACTCTGTCTGGGCAGCGCCAGGCCCGACAGGGTCCCGATCTCAGCGACTCTGTGTCTGGGCAGCGCCCGGCACAACGGGGCCCCAATCTCGGCGACTATGTGTTACGGCAGCACCCAGCCCGAGGGGGCCCCGATCTCGGGGACTCTGTGTCACGGCAGCACCCAGCCCGAGGGGGCCCCGATCTCAGCGACTCTGTGTCTGGGCAGTGCGTAGCATGACGGGGCCCCAATCTCAGTGACTCTGTGTCTGAGCAGCGCCTGGCTAAATGGGGCCCCGGTCTCGGTGACTCTGTGCCAAGGGGGGACCTTGGTGCCTGGTCCGGCCGGGCACTGGGACCCAGCAGACTCCGGAGCCGGGGCTGGGCTCCTGCTCTCGGCCGGGGGCTCTGCTGGGTCCCGGTGCCCCGGCCCGGCTCCGGCTGCTGGGAGCGGGCCTGGCAGCGCAGTTTCCTGCCGGGCGCAGAGCGCAGCGCGCCCGCCCCGTGCGCCCAGCTGCGGGGATGAGAACGAGAAGCAGGTACCGACTCGCCCGCCCGCGCCCCGGGCAGCAGCCGGCTCCGGGCGGGGAGCGCACGGGCTGGCGGCTCCGGCCGCGCCCCGACCCGCCGGCCGGCACTGCAGCGGCCTGCCTGGGGGGAGGCGAATGTCAGGGAGGGGGCCGGGGCAGCCTGGGTGGGGGTCTGGGCTGTTGCGTGAGGCGGGGGGGAGGAGAGACACCGGGACACAGAGACGCCCATGCAAATGGACACAGGGACGCACAGACAGACGCAAGACAGACACAGTCCAGACAGACATGACAGGGATGCACAGATCGACACGGGACACAGAGACAGGCAGAAACCAGGGTGCACAGACAGGTGGACATAGGGACACACAGAACACAGGACACACAGACAGACACCGATGGACATAGGGACACACAGACAAACAGATACAGGACACACATGCAGACAGACACTGGGAGGATGCACAGACAGACACAGGACACACACAGACAGACACTGGGATGCACAGACAGACACAAGGACAGACAGACAGACACTGGGATGCACAGACAGACACAGGACACACACAGAGACACACACTGGGAGGCACAGACAGACAGACACTGGGATCCACTGACAGATACAGGGATGTACAGACGGACACAGGGTCATACAGACAGACAGACACAGGGACAGACAGACAGACACAGGGACAGACAGACAGACACTGGGATGCACAGACAGACACAGGACACACAGAGAGACACACACTGGGATGCACAGACAGACAGACACCGGGATACACAGAGAGACACACACTGGGATCCACTGACAGATACAGGGATGTACAGACGGACACAGGACACACAGAAAAAAAATAGACACAGGGACACACAAACAGACAGACAGGGCCGGCGCTTCCATTTAGGCGACCTAGGCAGTCGCCTAGGCCACCAGGATTTGGGGGGGCGGCATTATGCCACCCTTGGTGGCAATTCAGCGGCAGGGGGTCCTTCCGCGCTCCGGGTCTTCAGCGGCAATTCTGTGGCGGGTCCTTCACTCGCTCCGGGATCCACCGCTGAAGTGCCCCGAAGAGCGGGAACGTGGATGCCCCCCCCTCCCTCGCCGCCAAATTGCCACCGATCGGGAGCGCGGAAGGACCCCTGCCTAGGGCGCCAAAAACCCTGGTGCCGCTCCTGCAGACAGACACAAGGATGCCCAGATGGACACAGGGATGCACAGACAGACACAGAAACAAATGAACAGACAGACACAGGGACACAGAGAGTCAGACACAGATGCACAGACAGACATAGGCAGGCAGACAGACACAGGGGTGCACACACAAACAGACACAGGACACACAGAAACGGACACCAAGACTCACAGGCAGACACAGGGACGCACAGACAGGCAGACGGACACAGGGCCACATAGACACAGGGTCGCACAGACAGGCAGACAGACACAGGGACACATAGACACAGGGATGCACGGACAGACAGACACAGGGACACATAGACAGAGGACACACAGGTCACACAGACAGACACACCCATGCTCATTCCATCTCCGCCGCCTCCCCACTTGGCAGGCGGGCAGGGCCCTGGCTCTGATGCCCTACACCTGCTGCTCTCCCTCTGCCTGATACAGCTATCTCAGAAGCTGCCCGCATGCAGCCCTGGTGCCATGGGAGAGGCGTGGCCCCTGGCAGGGCAGCGCAGCATGTCAGGAGGTGCAAGGCGCTGCACATTCCTGATCACTTTTCTAGGCACAGGCAGTGGACACTGGCTAGGGACAGGGAGCGTATCTGTGCCCTGGGGACAGGTGCCCAGAGGGATCTGTCCAGGGAATGGAGAGAGCAGGGGAGGGCAGGTGTGGGGGGCACTGTTATGGAGAGAGGAGAAGGGGAAATTGGTGGGGGGCCAGAGGGGGGAAGGAGGGATGAGAAGGAAGGTGGATTGGGGGACAGGAGCAGGAAGCTGCTGGGAGTGGGACTCAGGACTCCTGGGGTCTATCCCCTGCTGTGGGAGGGGAGTGGGGTCTACTGGTTACAGCAGGGGGGCTGGGAGCCTGGCCTCCTGGGTTCTGTCTCCAGCTTTGCAAGGGGAATGGCATCTAATGGTTGCTAAAGATGACAATGCCAGTTTAATAGCCTCAGACTTCTGCAAGTTATTTGACTTGGTACCGCACAACATTTTGATTAAGAAACTAGAACTATACCAAATGAACGTGGCCCACAATAAATGGCCTTCAAAACTGGCTAACTGAGAGGGCTCAAAGTGTAAGTTTTAGCAGGGAATCATCATGTGTTTCTAGTGGGGTCCCTAAGTGATTTCTAGTGGGGTCCCTACGGTTTCTGTTCCTACATGATTTAATGTTTTTACCAATGGCCTGGCAGAAAACAAAAAATCGCCACTCAGAGAACACGGGAAATAACGCAGAGGCCAGGTCACTGACTCACAGCAATCTGGGTCTCTTGGAAAACTGGGTGCAAGCAAACAGTGTGTTTTAATTAGGGCTGGCAGTTCATCACAGTTAACTCACGCGATTAACTCAAAAAAATTAATCGTGATTAATGACGGTTTTAATTGCACTGTCAAATATCGATTGAAATTTATTATAAATGTTTTTGGATGTTTTTCTGCATTTTCAAACATATCGATTTCAACACCAATACAAAGTGCACAGTGCTCACCTCCTATTTTCATTTTTGATTACAAATATTTGCACTGTAAAAATGATAAAATAAATAGTATTTTTCGGTTCGCCTCATACAGTCTTCTAGTGCAATCTTCTCACCAGAAAGTGCAATTTACAAATGTAGAATTTTTTATTACGTAACTGCACTCAAAAGCAAAACAGTGTAAAACTTTAGAGCCTACAAGTCCACTCAGTCCTACTTCTTGTTCAGCCAATCACTCAGACAAACAAGTTTGTTTACATTTACTGGAGATAATGCTGCCAGCTTCTTATTTACAATGTCACTTGAAAGTCAGAACAGGCATTCACATGGCACTTTTGTAGCTGGTGGTACAAGATATTTATGTGCCAGATATGGTAAACATTCCTGTGCCTGTTCGTGCTTCAGCCACCATTCCAGAGGACATGCTTCCATGCTGATGATGCTTGTTAAAAAATAATGTATTAATTAAATTTGTGGCTGAACTCCTTGGGAGAGAATTGCATGTCCCCTGCTCTGTTTTACCTGTATTCTGCCTTATATTTCATGTTATAGCAGTCTCAGATGACAACCCAGCACATGCTGTCTGTTTTAAGGACATTTTCATTGCAGATTTGACAAAACGCAAAGAAGGTACCAAGGTGAGATTTCTAAAGCTAGCTACAGCACTCGACATCTTAAAAGAGCAACACTCCGATGTGGAAACTACAGAAACCGAACCACCAAAAAAGAAAATCAATCTTCTGCTGGTGGCATCTGACTCAGATGGTGAAAATGAACTTGCGTTGGGCCACTCTGCTTTGGATCGTTCTCGAGCAGAACCCGTTGTCAGCATGGACACATGTCCTCTGGAATGGCAGTTGAAGCATAAAGGGACATATGAATCTTTAGTGCATCTGGCACATAAATATCTTGCGACGCCAGCTACAACAGTGCCATGCGAACGCCTGTTCTCACTTTCTGGTGCGATGTAAACAAGAAGCAGGCAGCATTATCTCCTGCAAGTGTAAAGAAACTTGTTTGTCTGAGCGATTGACTGAACATGTAATAGGACTGAGTGGACTTGTAGGCTCAACGGTTTTACGTTGTTTTGGTTATGAGTGCAGTTACGTAACAAAAAAAAAATTCTACATTTGTAAGTTGCTCTTTCCCAATAAAGAGATTGCACTATAGTACTTGTATGAGCTGAATTGAAAAATATTATTTTTTATCTCTTTTACAGTGCAAATATTTGTAATCAAATATAATCATATAAAATGAGCACTGTGCACTTTGCAGTCTGTGTTTAATTGAAATCAACATATTTGAAAAAGTAGAAAAACATGGACAAATATTTTTAATACATTGCAATTGGTATTCTATTCTTGTTTAACGGTGCGATTAAAACTGCAATTAATTTTTTTAATCGTTTGACAGCCCTAGATTTGATATGGTAAAATGCCAAGGTATCTGGCTAGGAACAGAGATGTTGGTCATGTGTGCGGGCTGGGGGACCCTCTCCTGGGGAGCAGCGACTCTGACAATGACTAGGGGTGAGTGGGTGGCTTGGGGACCCTCTCCATGGGAACAGTGACTCTGACAATGTTTGGGGGCAGGCGGGTGGCTGGGGGACCCTCTCCTGGGGAGCAGTCACTCTGACAATGATTGGGGGTGGGCGGGTGGCTGGGGGACCCTCTACTGGGGAGCAGTGACTCTGACAATGATTGGGGGCAGGCGGGTGGCTGGGGGACCCTCTCCATGGGAACAGCGACTTTGACAATGATTGGGGGCGGCCACGGTGGATAATCAGCAGTACAGGAGCTCCTGGTGCCATATTGTGACCGATAGATCTAATGCGATCGTGGGAAACGGGAATCTCGAGTAGGCGCAGAGAGGTTATTTTAGCCCGGGATCTGGCTGTGCGGGCGACCGTTGCTGGGATCCCGTGTCCAGTTCTGGGGCCCACCAGTCAGGAAGGACGGTGATCAATCGGAGAGGGGTCAGAGAAAAGCCAGGAGAACGGCTACAGGGTGAGAAAACCCACCTGAGAGGGAGAGACTCCAGGAGCTCAATCTAGTTAGCATCACAGAGGGAAGGTTCGGGGTGACTTGTTCCCTGGCTATCAGTACCTCCCTGGGGAACAAATATGTAATAACCAGCTCTTCAATCCAGCAGAGGAAGGTCTAACACCATCCAACAGCTGGAGGCTAACGCTAACCAAATTCTGACCGGAAACGAGGCGTCGGAGCAATTAACCACTGGTGGATTCTCCATCACTGACAGTGTCTATCGGGGACGGGGAGTTGATGACGGGATGAAGCCGCCCTGGCTCCAGGGTAGATGGGACCCACTGGGGCGTCTCCGGCTCTCACCCTGTCCCCTTGCCTCGCAGCGATGGCCGGCTAGGCGAACGGAGTGCCGACACAGCCGCCAGATGGAGCCAGCCCAGCGGAGGGAGTGGGACGGCGTGCAGGGGGGCAGCCCGCCCTCGCAGATGGCAGAGGGAGGCGAGGGCCACCCGGGCAGCCAAGCCCGGCAGGACCTGGAGGTGACGGGGATCTGGCCGGCTAGCGTCCGCTACGCCCAGCCCACGCCCAAGTGGGGCGAGGCTGCAGCCCGGGGCAGGCGGCCGGAGGGCCCGGGGGTGTCGTGGGCCCAGCCGGAGCCTCCCAAGCCAGGCCCGAGGGCAACGTGGGGTCCCAAGCTGCACTCGGCTTTGACGGAGTGGCCCCGGGGTGGGGACCCCCCTCGAGCCCCGCCCCCGAAGCCGAGAGGCCCCTACCGCAGCCGGCTGGCCGGCCCCGGCTGGCTCCTCCCCCCAGAGGCAGCAGGAGCGGGCATCCCACCGTCGCCTCCTGAGTGCCAACCGGAGGACAACCTGCTGCTGATCGACGCCCAGGGCGTGCCCTACACAGTATCCCGGCGGGACTTGGAGGCGGGGCCGGCCCCAGCCCCCCGGCGGGCGCACTGCTGCTCCGTGTGCCGACGGGCCTTTCTGTACCTCTCGGACCTGGAGCGGCACCGCATCAGCCACTCGGAGCACAAGCCCCACCTGTGCCGGGCCTGTGGCAAGGCCTTCAAGCGGGCCTCCCACCTCCAGCGGCACCGGCACATCCACACTGGCGAGCGCCCCTTCCGCTGCGCCGTCTGCCAGAAGGGCTTCCGGGAGTCGGGCGAGCTGCTGCGGCACCAGCGGGTGCACACGGGCGAGAAGCCCTACCAGTGCCCGCTCTGCCGTCTGCGCTTCACCGAGCGCAACACCCTCCGGCGACACGCCAAGCGCAAACACGCCCGCGAAGCCTGCTACCAGGGCGCCGGGCCGGGCGCCTGGACTGATGGGGGCGAGGGCCAGCCCGGGTGGGCAGGGGAGGGCAGCCAGGAGGTGGGGAGCCCCTGAGAGCACCGGCAGCCCGGGGGGATGGAGCGAGGCTGAGGATCAGGCCCCCTCAACTGCACTGGGTTCTCTGGGGATGGGGGCCATCAGGGATGGAATTAAGTTGGGTGTCCCTGGGAGTTGGGGTCACTGGGGAGGGAGCAAGGCTGGGGGTCAGCGCCCCCCAGCTGCACTGGGATCGCAGGGAGATGGGGGCAGGGACCCCTGGATTGTGCCGGGTCCCGGGGGGATGGAGTGAGGCTGGGGATCAGGGCCGCTGCCCCCCTACTGACCACCCAGTGTGATGCCATGACCCCTGGGGATTCAGTGGACGGGGGAAGGAGCTACCCCCCCACCAGGCACTATCCCTCCAGGAATAGGGGGAGGAGGGAACAACTGTGTTGGGGGGGCATATGAAGGGAATGCCTGTGTCTGGGGGGCGCACACTGTCATACTAAGGGGCTGTCCCAGGCACTCACCCAGTGGACCCAATAAAGTTGTTGGCTCTGTATGGCCGTCTGCAAACTCCTTTGGGGGGTGGAGGGAGCAGGGGTGCCCATTGGGGGGGATGGGCAGGATACCAGGGTAGATGGGCCCATGGGTCTGATCCGGGGTGCAGAGAGGGGGCAGGATACCAGGGTAGGTGGGCCTGTGGGTCTGATCCAGGGGACAGGATACCAGGGTAGATGGGCCCGTGAGTCTGATCCGGGGTGCAGAGAGGGGGCAGGATACTAGGGTAGATGGGCCTGTGAGTCTGATCCAGGGGACAGGATACCAGGGTAGATGGGCCCATGGGTCTGATCCAGGGTGCAGAGAGGGGGCAGGATACCAGGGTAGGTGGGCCTGTGGGACTGATCCAGGGGACAGGATACTAGGGCAGATGGGCCCATGGGTTTGATCCGGGGTGCAGAAAGGGGGCAGGATACCAGGGTGGATGGGTCCGTGGATCTGATCAGAGGGGCGGGGAGGGGTAATAAGAAAAAGCAGGAGAATGATGGTTCATTTTGGGGGCGGTGGATATATGGTAGGGGCGCTGTGTGGTTGGGGATAGGGGGGTGACTCGTCCAGCTGTGGCTCCGCTTCTGGAAATGCACCGAGGGATCAAGCTCTGGGGAACACAAAGCTGACCCTGAAACCAGCCCCCAGTTAGCCTGCTTGTGCAATTGGGGGGCCCTGGCAGCCCCCAGGAATGACTGGAAGAGACCCATGCCCCAGAGTGGGGCTGAGATCACACTCAACTCACCGCACATGGTAGATCCCATGGCAAGGACCCACGTCACGGCAAGGCTGAGACACCCCACCTCCAGCTCATTACACATGGTACATCCCAGGGAGAGACGCAAGAAACAAGAGAATTCCCAGACAAAAAACTTTGTTAAGTTGGATTTATGGGCATAAACCATTTAATTAATTAAGGAGATTCCCAGACCAAAAAATACTTCTTTAAGATAGAATTGAGGTTCTAACAAAAGAAAATCACTTTTAAAACAATGGTTACATCAAAAATCAAATATTTTATAAGTACAGGGCAGTAAAATTTAACCAAAAATTAAAGTGATTTTAAATGTTAATATTTTTAAACTAAATTAACTAGACACAGCAAAACATTACAAAGAAATACGATTGAACGTTTAACTTTTTAATAACTGTAAAGTAAATTAAAATAGAAAAGAAATGAAACCGTTAAAATAAAATCAGATGTAAAAATTTAATAAAATGTAAAGTAAATGATCTAAATTAAAAATTAGAATAAGATTTACGTATTTAATATATTTAAAAGAAAAGGAAAATGAAAAAATGGAGATCAAAAAAGATGTAAAATTGTAATTTTTAAATTAAAATTAAAAAATTAAAAATAAAATTTTAAATTTTAACCATTTTAAATGTAACATAAAAGTGAAAATAAAAATTTGAAAATTTTACATTTTAACATTTTAAGTAAAATAAAATAATCTGATTTAAATTATTAATCATTTTAAAGTGAATGAAATAAAATTAAAGAGATAATTTAAATTGAATATTTTGAATTCTGAAATTTAGATTTTGTTCCCTTTTCTAAAGACAAATTAGTAGAAGCTGGTAGTTCAGAACCCGGAAATATTAGAATTATTAAACAGAAAAGAAAAGAAAAATAAAGATCTAAGATCCAACTCACAACCCCCATGATGACCCCTTTAGCTTCATGTCTTACAGTGGACTCTCTTCAGAGCAATCTGCCCTAGTGGGTAGAGCACTGCACAGGGCTGCAGCAAACCTGAGTTCTATTGTGCCTCAATTTCTCCCTGTGCCAAAGTCTCTCTTTTGTGAAGTGCTTTGCAATCTCCTGGTGCTATACAATAATTATTACTGTTGCCACTCGATGCCACTTTATGTTGCTCTGTTGAGTCTCCAAAATGTTCAGATAAATTCTTTTCCGTGTAAAAATTACAATTTTTGCACAAGGAAAAATTGTTGACAAAAAAAAAAATCTCTCCAGGGTGGAGTTATTTATTTATTTATTTGTTCGTTTTCATTGCCAGTTCAGATTGGCCAGTGTGGTCCCAGGGAGCCGCTGGTCCAAAATGTAAAGATCATTTTTGTAAAAAAATAAAATAAACATAAAATTTTAGTTTTCAAAATTACAATTTTTGGTAAAGAAACAAACAAAAAAAATGAGTTCATCGTTGTTATAGTTTCTTCTCTTGGCAGATTGAAGTTGGTCAGTTTAATGTCTCTGTGGCATATGTTCCACATTTATAATAAAACCATTTGCTATTAGAAAACCCCATTTTGAAAAATTACAATTTTTTGTACCTCCAACATTTTTTATTTTAAAAAAAATCAACTCAAGGTTTTTTGTTTATTGGTTTCTGTTGTTTCCTCTTTGCCATGTTGGATTGGTCAGTTTTGTCACATGGGGGCCCATTTCCCCCAAAAAAATCAGTCCAAAATTTTTAAATAGCTAATTTTCCTATTTGCAAAATTTACATTTTTGGCAATCACAAGAATTTTGATTTAAAAACAAATCTCTTCCAAGTTTTTGCTGGTTTTCATTTTCTTTCTCCTCACTGCCTCTTTGGATCGCTCAGTTTGGGCGCATGGCACTTAACTCCTTGGATGGCATTTGAATTTGTCCATCATTTTTAAAAAAATCATTTTCTATTGGCAGACCTCATTTTAAAAAAATACAAATGTATGTTTCCTTTTTAAAAGAAAATCAGTGAAAAATGGAGGGGGTATGTGTGAATAGGTCCAGTTCGAAAACTAAAGCAACAAAACCATCTTCTACATTTTTACCAATTTTTTTAACGTTTAATTTTCTACAGGCTCTGGTAATGGAGTCTGCACCCCATGCTTTTCTGTTAAATCTGGGAGAAGAGTCTTTCTGATATAAGAAAAGTTTAAAATAAGTTTTGTGGGCTATTTTAGATAGATAGATAGATAGAGGGGGTGGATGGGGATAGATAGTTACATAGATTAGATGGGGGGATATATGGGGATGCACAGATGGATAGATAAGAACATAAGAACAGCCACACTGGGTCACACCAATGGTCCATCTAGCCCAAAATCCTGTCATCTGACTGTGGCTGGGGCCCGGGGTGTCTCAGACGGAATGAACGGAACAGGGCAATTGACAAGTGATCCATCCCCTGTCGTTCAGTCCCAGCATCTGGGAGTCAGAGGTTTAGGGACACCCAGAGCACGGGGTTGCATCCCTAACCAGCTTGGCTAATAGTCACTGATGGACCTGTCCTCCAGGAACGTATCTCGTTCTTTTTGGAACCCTGTTATACTTTTGGCCTCACAACCTCCCCTGGCAGTGAGTTCCACAGATTGACAGGGCGTGGGGTGAAGAAATACTTCCTGTTGCTTGTTTTAAACCTGCTGCTTCTTACTTTCATCGGGTGACCCCTGGTTCTTGTATTATGTGAAGGAGTAAATAACACTTCCTGATTCACTTTCTCCACACCAGTCATGATTTTATAGACCTCCATCACATCCCCCTTAGTTGCCTCTTTTCCAAGCTGAAAAGTCCAAGTTTTATTAATCTCTCCTCATACGGAACCTTTCCAGCCCCCTGATCATTTTTGTTGCTGTTCTCTGCAGCTTTTCCAATTCTAATGTACCTTTTGTGAGCTGGGGTGACCAGAATTGCATGCAGGATTCAAGGTGTGGGAATACCATGGATTTATATAGTGGCATTAGGATATTTTATGTCTTATTATCTATCCATTTCTTAATGGTTCCTAACACTCGCTTAGCTTTTTTGACTGCCGGTGCACATTGAGAGGATGTTTTCAGAGAACTCTCCACAATGACTCCAAGATCTCTTGCTTGAGTGGTAACCGCTAATTTAGGCCCCAGCATTTTGTCTGTAGAGTTGGGGTTATGTTTTCCAATGTGCATTACTTTGCATTTATCAGCTTTTAATTTCATCTGCCATTGTGTTGCCCAGTTCATCCAGTTTGGTGAGATCCCTTTGTAGCTCTGCTTTGGACTTCACTATCTTGAGTAGTTTTGTATCATCTGCAAATTTTGCCACCTCACTGTTTACCAGATCATTTATGAATATGCTGAACAGGACTGGGCCCAGTACAGATCCCTGGGGGACACCACTATTTACCCTTCCCCACTCTGAAAACTGACCATTTATACCTACCCTTTGTTTTCTGTCTTTTAACCAGTTACTAATCCATGAGAGGATCTTCCCTCTTATCCCACGACTGCTTAGTTTGCTGAAGAGCCTTTGGTGAGGGGCCTTGTTAAAAGCTTTCTGAAAGTCCAGCTACACTATATCCACTGGATCCCCCTTGTCCACATGCTTGTTGACCCCCTCAAAGAATTCTAGTAGATTGGTGAGGCATGATTTCCCTTTACGAAAGCTGTTCCCCAGCAAATCACATTCACCTATGTGTCTTCACAATTCTGTTCCTTATTGTAGTTTCAGCTAATTTGCCTGGCACTGATGTTAGGCTTACTGGACTGTGTTTGCCAAGATCACCTCTGGAGACTTTTCGGTGTCAAATTAGCTATCCTCCAGTCATCTGGTACAGATGCTGATATAAGTGACGGGTTAGGTACCTCAATAAGTAGTTCTGCAATTTCCTTTTTGAGTTCCTTTAGAAATCTTGGGTGAATACCATCCAGGTCAGGTGACTTATTACTGCTTAATTTATCAATTTGTTCCAGAACCGCCTCTAATGATACATCAATCTGGGACAGTTTATCATCTAAAAAGCTAGATAGATAGAGGGGGTGGCTGGGGATAGATAGATAGATGGGGATAAATAGATAGATGGGGTGGATGGGGATGGATAGATAGGTAGATAGATAGAAGAGGTGGATGGGGATAGATAGATAGATAGATGGGGTGGATGGGGATAGATAGATAGATGAGGTGGACGGGGATAGATAGATAGATAAAAGTTCTTCTCATATTCTTATGTAGGCTTGGAAGGTTTGGGTTTTTTATGGGTCAATGTCAGTAAACGTCAATTTCACTGCGCACACACAGGAAAAAATATTTCCATTGAACATTGATAATAATTGAAATTTACAGCCAGGCAAAGTAGGAAAATTGCTGCTTGAAAATTTCGTAGAGGTTGGCTTAAGGCTGTTTGCTTTCTATATTTGAACATGTGATGTTGACAATTTGTGTTTTAATGGTTATACCAATTTAACTTTTTGCATCTCAGCGGCTACTGCCATTAAATAATTATTGTCTGGCCTCCCTGTGCCAGAGACCTTCCCCCATCATGCCCCACCACCGTGAAAACTGAAATAGATAAAAATGCTTAAACATAAATAGAACAAGTCCTTGTGGCACCTAAGAGACTAAAAAATTTATTTAGGCATAAGCTTTTGTGGGCTAAAACCCACTTCATGGGATGGTTCTTTTTGCTGATACAGACTAACACTGCTACCACTCTGAAACCTTAAAAATAAACATCGATGTTGCCTGTGGAACAAAATAAAATCCGAATTCTGCCAAGCCTGCACTTCTGCTGGATCTGGGCTGGATCTGCATTTGGTGCACGATTTCTAAATACATTTTGATAGGTGTTTTTTTAATTACTTCAAAAAGTGCAAAATCTCCCTCTCGATTTAAAGTCCTTATTTCTGAAACACATGCACAATAAATCAAATGATCCATTTTTTTTAAAAAAAGATCAAATCTGATTTTTAAAAATTCAATCCTTCCCCACCCCCTGCCAATCAGCAAAAAATGGCAAAAAAGCAACACGTTTCTCTGGAAAACTTTTGCTGTCAAAAAAAGGCTTTTCAATTAAAAAATGGGGGTGGGGTTCTAGCCCCGGAAGAACAGACAGTCTGGACCAGTGGCCCCAACTAGCCCAATATCGCAGCCCCGCAACTCCCCAGGGAGCCTGTTATGGGGGAAAGTGGTGCCCTCGGAGCCCCTGCCATGGGGTGGGGACGACCCACAGAACACCAGGCTGGGGGAGGAGAGACTGGGGGAGCCTGGGGCTCTGTGGGGGTGGAAGGAGGGAAATGGGGCTCTGGCAGGGGAGTGGGGTCTAGTGGTTGGGAGCTGGGGCTGACAGCCAGGACTCTTGGATTCTCTCCCTGGATATGGGGTGGGGTGCGGGGAAACCCGGACGCCTGGGTTCTCTCCCCGCTTACGGGGTTGGGGGACTCGGACGCCTGGGTTCTCTCCCCGCGGGGTGGCGGGAGGGGGCTCGGACGCCTGGGTTCTCTCCCCGCTGACGGGACTGGGGAGAGGGGGTGGGACGCAGAGAGCGGACCCCGCTAGGACCCGGCGGCGGCGGAAGTGGGGCGGCCCCAGTGAGGTGGGGCTGGGCCGGGGGGGCCGGTTCCGTCTCCGGTGGGGGCGGCGCTTCCGGCCGGGCCTGTCCGAGCTGGGATCCAGCAG
>NC_133779.1:14598046-14652105 GCF_003597395.2 Chelonoidis abingdonii | reverse complement strand
CCCCGCCCCCCGGGCCCGCCGGCTGCCTGGAGAACGGGCTCCCCGGGGAGGCGCAGGCCGGTGCCGCTGCAGCTGGCCTGGCCTCCCTGGTGGCCCCCTCCGAGGAGCACCCCATGATCCCCAGCGGGGAGCGCTTCACCTGCAGTATCTGCGGGCAGAGCTTCAAGCACTTCCTGGCGCTGGTGACCCACAAGTACGTGCACCTGGTGCGGCGCACGCTGGGCTGCGCCGTGTGCGGGCGCAGCTTCGCCGGCGCCTACGACCTGCTGCTGCACCGCCGCACCCATCTGCAGAAGCGCCACTTCAGCTGCTCCGTCTGCGGCAAGCGCTTCTGGGAGGCGGCCCTGCTGATGCGCCACCAGCGCTGCCACACCGAGGAGCGGCCCTACCGCTGCGCCGTCTGCGGGCGCGGCTTCCTGCGCTCCTGGTACCTGCGCCAGCACAAGGTGGTGCACACGGGCGAGCGGGCCTACAAGTGCGCCCTGTGCAACAAGCGCTTCGCCCAGTCCTCCAGCCTGGCCGAGCACCAGCGCCTCCACGTGGTGGCCCGGCCCCAGCGCTGCCAGACCTGCGGCAAGACCTTCCGCTACCGCTCCAACCTGCTGGAGCACCAGCGCGTGCACCTGGGGGAGAAGGTGTACCGCTGCGACCTCTGCGGCAAGAGCTTCTTCTACCTCTCGTCCATCCTACGGCACCAGCGGGCCCACAACGCCCGCCGTGACCTGCGCTGCTCCGCCTGCCTCAAGCTTTTCAAGGACCCCAAGTACTTCAGCAAGCACGTGCAGACCCATCAGGGCGGGCACCCCTTCAAGTGCAGCACCTGTGGCGAGGCCTTCGCCAACACCTACGGCCTGAAGAAACACCGGCACCTCCACAAGCTGGAGCGTCTGGCCGCCCTGGGCCACAAGGACCCCTGAGGAGGAGAGATGGGGAAGGGGAGACTGAAGCGGGGGCAGGTTGAGGCAGACCCCTTAGTGCCACATATCCACTGGGATGGGGAGGAGGTTGGGGGCAGACCTCTTAGTGCCACATATCCACTGGGGTGGGGGGTCAGGTAGGGGGCAGACTCCTTTAGAACCACTGGGGTGTGTGGTAGGTGGGGGGGCAGACCCTTAGTGCCACATAACCACTGGAGTGGGGGGCAGACCCCTTAGTGCCATGTGTCCACTGGGCTGGGGGGGCAGACTAGGGGGCAGACTCCGTAGTGCCACTTATCCACTGGGGTGGGAGGCAGGTTGGGGGCAGACCCCTTAGTGTCACACATCCACCAGGAGGGTGAAAGGCTGGGGGGCAGACCCCTTACTTCCACGTAACTACCGGAGTAGGAGGCAGGTTGGGGGGCAGACCCCTTAGTGATGTGTATCCACTGCGGTAGGAGGCAGGTTGGGGGGCAGGCCCCTTAGTGCCACGTATCCACTGGGGTGGGAGGCAGGCTGGGGGGCAGACCCCTTAGTGCCGTGTATCCACTGGGGTAGGAGGCAGGTTAGGGGGAGGCTCTCTGTGGTGGCCCCCCATTTCCATGCAGGAACCTAGGTCTCAGTGGCCCCCTTGGGTGACCACCCTGCCCTGCTGAAGGACATCTTGGCCCCTCCTGATTTCAGGGAGCCTCCTCTGCCCCCACTGATGGGCCATGGACTCCCCGCCGGGAAGACGCTGCTGGACCTGGCACTGCCGAGGGGGCGAGACCCCCAGATCTATCCTGGACCCGGCCCGATCCCAGTGCCCCCCTGGATTGACAGGGGGAGTTTGGTAGATCTCATTGGCTGACTGTGCCCAGTGGTGCAGGCTGGGATACTGACAGACTGACTCCCCAGCCGGCGTCTGGACAGTGGCACCCAGCCAGGGCTCAACACGGCCGGGGCACCCCAGGCTTCTCCCTCCCCACGCAGCCGTCTGGAGCTGGGCCTGGCCAGGACCTGAATCCCGCTGGAGGGGGGCCATGGCCTTCTGAAGGAGGTGCTCTCTGCAGGACCCAGCGCTTGTGCCGTGGGAACTCCGCTCACCCACGTGGCGCTCCCCAGGACTGGAGACTAATGCTGGGGGGCTGGTGACCCCCCCCACCCCAACTCCCCATTTTGCAGGGTGGATGCAGGCCAGGCCCCAAGATGGACCCAGGAGCTGTGCCACGATTCGCTGGCAAAGCCCCCAGGCGGCTCTGCAGTGCCCAGCCCGGCAGGATGGGCCCTGGGGTGTCCTGGCACCACTGTGGAGCTGGTAATCAGGGCCGGGGCGTGGGGCGGCAGCTGGCTGTGCAGTGGGGCTGCCTCCCCTCGAGTGGGGCCAGCGCTGGGGCTCAGACGACGGAGTGGGGCAGGTCTGCCACAACGAACTCTCCACGGGGCAGACAGGTCCTAGTGGCTGGATCTGGGGGTTGACCAGGCTGGTCGGAAGTGCATGGCCCAGGGGACGGCTCTGTTCTAACCTGAACTAGCCACAGGAGCTGCCCCACGTGGGCGGGAAGCTCAGAGCCACGGCCAGACACGCCAGGACCTGCAGCAAATATTCCGGCTAGCTGGCTGGCTACCCTTCCCTCCCTCCGTCTGTCCATCACTCCGTCCATCCGAATCCATCCATCCCCCCGTCGATACACCTCCATCCCCATCCCTCCATCTGTCAGCCTCCATCCATCCCCGTCCCTCCATCTGTCCGTCACTCCATCCATCCCCATCCATCCATCTGTCCATCACTCCATCCATCTGAATCCATCCATCCCCCCATCAATACACCTCCATCCCCATCCCTCCATCTGTCAGCCTCCATCCATCCGTCACTCCATCTATCCATCTGTCCCTCACTCCAGCCATCCCCATCCCTCCCTCCATCCATCCACCCCTCATCCCTCCATCTGTCCATCACTCCATCCGTCACTCCATCTATCCATCTGTCCCTCACTCCAGCCATCCCCATCTCTCCCTCCATCCATCCACTCCCATCCCTCCCTCTGTCCATCACTCCATCCATCCCCATCCCTCCCTCCATTCATCCACCCCCCATCCCTCCATCTGTCCCTCCCTCCATCCACCCCATCCCTCCATCTGCCCCTTACTCCATCCATTCCTCCCTCCATCCATCCACCCACCCCCATCCCTCCATCCTTCTATCCATCCACCCCATTCCCTCATCCCTCCATCCATCCATCCACCCCCACTCCATCCATCCCCATCCCATCCCTCCATCTGTTCCTTCCTCCCTCCATCCCCATCCCTCCATCTGTCCCTCCATCCATCCATCCACCCCATCCCCTCACTCCATCCATCCCTCCCTCCGTACACCTCCGTCCCAATCCATCCATCCATCCCTCTATCCATCCCCATACAGACACCACCATCCATCCATCCCTCCTTTCCTCCCTCCATCCACCCCATACACCTCCATCCATCTGTCCCTCCCTCCATCCCCAACCATCCATCTGTCCCTCACTCCATAACTGTACCCATCCATCCCTTCTTCCCCATACCCATTCATCCCTCTGTCCCTTGCTCCCTCCCTCCATCCCCATCCATCCATCTGTCCCTCACTCCAGAACTGTACCCATCCATCCTTTCTTCCCCATACCCATTCATCCCTCTGTCCCTTGCTACCTCCCTCCATCCACATCCATCCATCCCCATACTCACCTGTTGCTCTCTATCCCCACACTGGCTGTCTCACCCTGTCTACACCCATCATCCCTCTCTCTGCCTGTCTGCCTGTCTCTCCTCATATGCACCCATCTCCGTCTGTCTCAGGGGCTTTCTCCCTGGGGGTCCACAGACCATGGCTAGGATTTCCAAAGGGCTCTGCACCTCCATTCGAAATGTTTAGGGGTCCCCAAATGAAACTGGTCTAGCGTGTCCCTCTAACACCCACTCACAGCTCTTTGTGTTTCACACTCCTCTATCTATCTGACTCCTGGGTTCTCGCCTTGGCTCTGGCAGGGGAGTGGGGTCTAGTGGTTAGAGCGGGGGGGTGGGGAGGCTGGGAGCCAGCACTCCTGGGTTCTATCCTGGCTCTGGGTAGGGAATGAGGTGGGGAGGGGAGTCAGGCCTGGCTCAGCGGCAGTGGGGAAGGGCACCCCCAGCTCCTTCGCAGCTCCCTCCATCTCACGGGCACCTCTCTGCGGAAGACAGGGGGCCACCAAGCAGGGCGAACGCCCACCCCGGCCACTGCACCTTGGAAAGGGGGTGTTGCAGGGGTCCCTGCGCCTTGGGCCACGGGCAGAGCCAGGATCCCAGGCAAACCAGCGGGTGGCTCCTACTGGAGGCTGGCCATGCCCAGCCCCACCAACTCCTCCTCTACCATTTTATAACCACACAGTGCTATAAGTACATATAAATATATAGATATATAATTTTCTAACCCCTGAGAGGCAGAGCCAGGGCTGAGCCACCCCAATCACACCTAGTGCTGCCCCCCGCCCACCCCCGCAATGGAACGTCTCTCTCCCCCATTGGCACAAATTCACTCCTCCCTCCCTCCCGGGCCGGCGGAGACCCCGGGGCTGCTGGGTCCTGGTTGGGAAAGCGGGGGAGGGGACTGGCATGGGGGCAGGGGAGGGGTGTGTGTGTGTCTGTCAAACTCAACCCCTGTCCCCTGCTGTTGACATGTAACTTCCCTGGTGTTGTACAGATGAAACTGATATTAAAACCGTGGATGCATATTTATTAGGTGTATAACGGTAGCTCTGGGCACCCAGCCATGGCCTGGGACCCCACTGCACTAGGCGCTGTACATTGTGTATTAGGTGTATTACGGTAGCTCTAGGTGCCCAGCCATGGCCTGGGATCCTCCTGCGCTAGGGGCTGTACATTGTGTATTAGGTGTATTACGGTAGCTCTAGGTGCCCAGCCATGGCCTGGGATCCTCCTGCGCTAGGGGCTGTACCCCGTCCCACTGCAGGAGAAGAAATCAGCAGTGGAGAAACTGAGCGTTTGGGGGGGAGGCCTGGCTTCCCGCAGCATCCCGGGATGAGCCCTGGGGGCCAGAGGTGAGCTGGAGCCGGTTCCTACCGGTTTGCAGGAACCGGTTGTTAAATTTAGAAGCCCTTTTAGAACAGGTTGTCCCGGCCCCAGCTCACCTCATTCCGCCTCTGCCTGCTCCCCAAACGCTCCCCGGCTTCTCCTCCCTCTCCCCAGCTTCCTGCAAATCAGCTGTTTGCGCAGGAAGCCTGGGAGGGCTGAGAAGGAAGCAGCGGCTTCCCGCAGGTGAGCTGAGGAAGGGGGCCAAGGGCGCAAGGAGGGCTCCAGGCACCACACGGCTCCAGTTTGGCCCCCGACCGTGTCCCTGTCCCCAGGTGGTGTGGCTCTGGCCCGGCGCCTTGGCTCCGGCCCCGGCTGAGTGGCTCCGGCACAGCCCCCATCTCCAGGCAGCATGGTAAGGGAGCAGGGAGGGGGTGTTGGATAGGGGGCAGGGGAGTTGGGGGGTTGGATTAGTGTCAGGGCGGTCAGAGGGCAGGGAACAGGGGGATTGAATGGGGGCAAGGGTCCCGGGGGGGCAGTCAGGAAGGAGCAGGATGGGGCGGTGGGGGGCAGTCAGGGGTAGGGATTCCAGCGGGGGCCATCAGGAATGAGAGGAGGAGTTGGATGGGGTGGCAAGGGGCAGTCAGGGGACAGGGAAGTGGGGTGGCTGTCAAGGAACGTGGGGGTTGGATGGGGCAGGAGTCCCAGGTGGGTGGGGCGGACATGACCCCCTCTTAGGGTTAGGAGGAGGGAACTGGTTAATATTTTGGTAGCTCATCACTGCCAGGGGCCATTCTCTGAGCCACCCCATCTTGGGGGCCCCCCCATTGGAGCCCCTGCTGGTTGCGGTGGTGCCTGGTGTACCGAAGTGTTGGCTTGGCGCTGCCTCAGCACGGGGGGCTGGTGTTGAGCGAGATCCCCTCCAGCCTGAGGTGTCTTGGATTCGGTGTGTGTCCAGCGCCTGCTCCCCTAACCCAGCCACCAAAATAACCCCAAAGGATCCCTCCCCAGGCTGAGAACCAGAGGGGCCACCAAGGCCCATACCAGGGTGGGGAGTGAGGGGAGACGTGCCCAGCCAGTGCCGAGAGGCGGGTGATGCGGTGACAGCGATGGGCTCGGAGAACCGGCTTTGCGGCCACATCCTGGTGCTAGTTGGCATCGGGGCTGGCTGGGCACTGGGGAGGGAGGAAGGGCCAGGGGATCGCAGAACCGTCCTGCAGGGGACCCCAGTGGTGAAGCCTGGCTGGGAGACTCTGGAGAGGGGTCCGAGCCACAGGTTAAGGGTCCTGGGGCAGGGAGGCTGGGGGTGCTGGCTGCAGGGATGGCGACAGGAGAGCTTAGCGGGGGAAGACGGGTGAGCTGGGGCTCCCTCTGGCCGGGGTGGGGAACGTGGAAATCACAGCAAGGGCCCATCTACCCTGGTATCCTGGCTCCCAACAGGCCCAGGTTCTGGCCCAACGGGCCCCATGCTCTGGGTAGGCAGGCGGGGCTAGGAGCCAGGACTGCTGGGCTCTAATCCCAGCTCTGGGTTCTAGTGGTGGACCTGGGGTGGGGAGGCGCCTGGGAGGCCGGACTCCTGGGTTCCCTTCCCTGTCTCCCTGTGGGGCCAGTCCCCACCCCTGGAGCAGGGCAGAAGACGCCTGTGCCCACGCCAGTTTTCTGAGCTCTGCCCCGAGGCCTTGGTTGCCCCCTGGGGGTCACAAAGTGCAGTGCGGCCCTTGAGTGCTCTGGGAGAGGGGCAGCCGCCACCCCCGGCACATTGCGGGTGACATGGGCCTGGGTGGGGTGGCCGAGAGCAGAGTGTGGGCCTCAGGGCTCAGGCTGCGGGGGACTCTGCGAGGATCCAACGCCTCTCGGGGTAATCGCTGCTCCGCAGGCGCCATGCTGGGCCATGCTCCTGGCTACTGTGGATCCCAGGCTCCCTAAAGCTCAGAGGGCCCGGGATGCTGCAGGAAGCCAGGCCTCTCCCCTGCAGCCACTCGCAGTCCCTAGTCACACCCATGTGTTGGCATCGCCAGTGGGACCGGATGCAGCCCCACCTTAGCGTGAACCAGGCACGGTGGAGCTGGAGAGGGCACCTCACACACACACAGCCCCCACAGTGGGGCAGGGCCAAGTGCACCCAGCTCATCGGACAGGGGCTCGCCTGACCCATCTAAACCCCTCCGGTGATTGGGACCCCCCAGGCCCACGGGAACCTGTTCCAGAGCGGAGCTGCCCCCAGAGCTGGACAGTTCCCAAGCATCCAAGCTCACACCCCCTTGCTGTGGATTCAGCCCTTCGCCTGTCCGAGCTCCATGGAGAACCATCCGCCCCCTGCCTCCTTGTACCAGGCCCAGCCTTGTCACCGGCTGGGCTCAGGGCCCCGCTCGGGCCTCTCGAGCCAAACCCTACCCAGTGGGTTTACCCTCGCCATGTTTCTAACCTGCCGCTCGGTTCGGTCGCTCGCCTCTGGCCTCTTGTCCTTCCCAAAGGGCGATGCAAGAACTGGAGCCGGGACTCCCTGTCGAGCACAGTGGGACCAGGACCCCGCCCATGTCTGACCTACGACGCTGCTGTTAACCCAGACCCAACTGAGCGCAGCCTTTTCCGCAGCTGCGTTGGGGGGGTGCTAGGCAGTATGACCTGCTCTGCCCCCCGGCTTCCTTCCAGCCGGGTGCCTCCCCCCGCAGCTGGCTGGGCTCCAGTGAGGAGCTGGGCATCAGATTTTGCCTTCCCAAGTGACGCGCTTTGTGCTGGGCTCTGTTCAATTTCAGCTGGTCGAGTTCAGAGCCTTTCGCTCCTTTGTCACGCGTGGCTCTGGGTTCCAGGCCCACAAGTCACCGGCACGTGGGACCTACTAGGACCACGGGCTCATCCCAGGCTGGACGGGGGCGAGCAAATTTCAGCCAGAGATTCCCCTACCTGAGCCCACTGAGCCCAACGCTGGGGATCGTGCCCGGCCTTGCTGTCCTTACAGGCTGTAACACCTTAGTTCTTGGGAGGCAACAAGCAGAGAACAGGCAAGGCCAAGCTGCCACCTGTGCCCAAGACACTGGCAATGGCAAGGAATTGATTAGATGAGAGATGCCCAGATGGTGCCAGGAGGTGACGCCCCCCCCCCATGTTGCAGAGGAAGGTGAACCCCCTCCCTCCAAAAAGTGTTCCTTCCCTGTCCCCACACCTAGCCATCAGCTGAGCTCCTTGTAGCCACAGCCGTGCACCCGAGCCCAGCTCTTCTGGCTCAGCGAGCTCGCAGGGGCCGGGCCAGCTCTGGTAGCTTGGCGGTGTAGGAGACTCGGGACACCTCGGACGCCCCACGGCCCATTTGGCCCGCCCAGCGAGGTGCAATGAACCTCCTCCGGCCAGCAAACCACCGCTCCAAAGGCAGCTGCAACCCACCCCATCAACCCCAGCACGTCTCACGGCTGACACCTTTCCCTCGCGCCCACGGGCCACTCTCCGGCAAGCAGAAACACCCACAAGGTGTGATCTGCCAACGGGATTTAACGGAAGGGCGGGAAATGAGTTTACACGGCTCTGGGCATGGAGCCGTGGGGCTGAAACTATGAGCAGAGAGATCCTGCCCATGGCCAGGGAATTCGGTCCCCGCCCACTCATAGCCACTGGTAACTCTCCCGGCAGCATCCGTTTTCCACGGGGCAAGGGGATGCCCCACTGGTCCCAGGCCCATGCGCTGCGACAGGACAAGGCGAGGGGCACCTGGCTGCCTGGCTTTGCAGAACCGGAGAGGTGACGTGGGTGACAAACGTGATGCTGAGTTCTGCTATGCCCGGCATCTCCCCAAGGGAGCTGGAGATGGTGCCCTCAGAAACTCCCAGCCTAGATGTGGGGGTCACATGAGTCCTCCCAGGCCAGAGAATTTCCACTCCAAGCTCCCTGCAGCCAGCCCACATCTGATCGTCGAGCTAACGCCAAGCTTGATTTAGCACCTCCTCCTGGTGGAGATGCCACCCTCTCCTCTGATGAGCTGCTCCAGCGCTGAATTCCCCCCACCCTGTGAAAAACGTGCCCCTTATTTCTACACCTGAATGCCTCTGGCTTCAGCCCTGCTAGCAGAAATCTCGCCCCCCCACCCCCCAGGTACTTTCTTCCATGGCGATTCTCAGGAGGAGGAAACCTGTGAAACCCCAGCACCGGAGGAAGGGAAGGACGGGGACATTTGGGCAGATCCTTTAAAACCCTGAGGCCCAAATTTTCAAAAGTGGGGGGCTCCTAGAACCTGCATGAGGCTCTCGAGGTCAAGTTTCTAGGCAGGATCCAGCCGAATGGCAGGGAAGCCGAGCCGCGTCATGGGATTTGTGAGCACTGAGAAAACACAAACCCTAGCTGCTGAATTAAGGATTGGGGCCCAGCGCCACCATGGCATTTCCACTGCTCTCGCCTAGTGACCTCACGTTACGGGTGAGCCAGTTTTAAGGACTGGAATAAATCAAGGCCTGTGTCTCATTTAATTATCAAAATCTTTTGTTTCCCTTGTGCCTAAAAACAGCTGCCTCTGGGGTAGGGTGGGGTGCGGGGGCTGGTTATACAGGAACCCCTCACCCAGTGCAGAAATGTGACCACTTCTGGGGTGGGGGGCTCTATACAGGAACCCTTCGCATGGGGCTGAGATGTGGCCCCTCTGGGGTGGGGCATGGGAGCTGTTTATACACGGATCCCTCATCCGGCACTAGACATGGCCCTTCTGGGGCAGGAGCTGTTAAGATGGGAGCTGGCACTGATGTGGCCCCTCTGGGGTCAGGGGCAGGGCTGTTTTTACAGGTACCCCACGCCTGGCACAGAGAGGGCCCATGGATGTGATCTCGTGCCAAGCCACTGCAATACCAGGCTAGATGGGCACATTGGTTTGATCCTCTGTCCTTAAGGGGCGTTATCAGCCCTTCCTCCCCTTGTGGGGCCAGAGGAGCAGGGGGGGAGAGGGGCCCACTGAAAGTAGGGTGACCAGACAGCAAATGTGAAAAATCAGGACAGGGGTGGGAGGGTAATAGGAGCCTATATAAGAAAAAGACCCAAAAATCGGGCCTGTCTCTATACAATTGGGACATCTGGTCACCCTAGAGCTGGCCAAAACGTAGCAAGTCATTTCAAGCTTTGCTGATGATTTTTTTTTCACTTTTTGCGGGGGTGGAAGAAAACCACAGCAGTGCACCACGTTCCCTGACCGCGTGCACTGAAACAAAGGGACATTGGTGAGTATTTTTCACCAGGACGGCAAACGTTTTCCATGCATGTTGCATGTTTTTTGTGATTCCCCCCCACACACACACCTTTTTCTCGGGGAGGTTTTTGTAGATTCCAAGGCGTCTGTGATCAGCGTCTCTGACCTCCACCCCGTGTAGCCCCAGGCCAGAGACCTGCCCTGAAAGAATCCCCAGAGCAGAACTGTTAGAAAACCAGCTAATCTTGATGTAACAATTGTCAGTGATGGAGAATCCGCCATGACCCTAGGGAAATTGTTCCGATGGTTAATTACACTCACTATTCAAAATTTACACCTTATTTTCCGGTTGGCATTTGTCTAGCGTTAGCTTCCAGCCATCGGATGGTGTTGGACCTTCCTCTGTTGGACTGAAGAGCCGGTTTAGTAAAGATTTGTTCCCCCGGGAACAAGTCACCCCTGAACCTTCTCTCTGTGCCCCTAACTAGATTGAGCTCCTGGACTCTCTCCCTCTCAGGCGGGTTTTCCCACCCTTTAGCCATTCTCCTGGTTCTTCTCTGACTCTTCTCCAATTCGTCAACATCCTTCCTGACTGGTGGGCACCAGAACTGGACACGGGATCCCAGCAGTGACAGATTGAGGGGTCTGCCACTCGAGATCTCCCCGTTTTTGCATCCCATGATCGCATTAGGTCTTTTGGCCACAGCGTGACACCGGGAGCTCCTGTTCTGCTGATTATCCACTGTGTCCCCCAAATCTTTGTCAGAGTGGCTGCTCCCCAGGAGAGGGTCCCCCTGCCCACCCGCCTGCCCCCAATCATTGTCAGAGTGGCTGCTCCCCAGGAGAGGGTTCCCCAGCCCACCCGCCTACCCGGCTGACATCTCTGTTCCTAGCTGGATACCATGGCATTTAGCCATATTTAAATACAGCTTGTTTGCCTGCGCTCAGTTTACCAAGCGCTCCAGCTCAGTGACCTGGATCAGTGTCGTGGCCTCTTTGGTACTGGCCACTCCTGCCATTTTTAGGTCACCTGCCTGCCAACTTGCTGGGCAATGATTTTGTGTTTTCTCGCAGGTCATTGATAAAAATGGTAAATAGCGTCAGGCCGAGAACAGGTCCCCGAGGGACCCCGCTGGAAACGCACCCGCTGGATGACGCGGCGCCAATAACGGTTACCTTTTGAGCTCTGTCAGTTAGCCAGTATTTAAGCCATTTATCATAGGCCACGTTTATTGGGCACCATTCTACTGTCTTAATCAAAATGTTGCGTGGTACCAAGTCAAAATATTAGATCAAAACGATGACCTTTATCAACCAAGCTTGTAATCTCTGGAGCATCGGGGGAAAATTGATTTGTTTTGCAGGTTATTTTCCACGTTGTGGAGGGGAAATGCCCCCACAATGTTTTATATCGGATGGGAGACGTTCTGGTTATTTTTGAGGTTTGGGGTGGGAAAAAAATTTATTCCACAAAGGTGAAAAACAGCGTGGTGAAAACTGGGCGGGTGAACACTTCCCCCACCCGCGCTCCAGAGCATCCCCCAGCAGGACATACGTGGGGGGGAGATTGCTGCTAGCAGAGGATTTGGCTGAGGTATTTTCACTCTCAGCCCAGTCCCCACCGCTTGGCCATGCCATGGCCTCCCCGACTGCACCACATGCCGACGACTGCTGCCCAGCCTGGATGTTGGCATTCAGTCCAGTGGCGGATGCACGGGCCAGCCGTGGGCCCCACCCGGCGCTCACCCCAGCGGCGGGTGCCTGGCCTGGAGGTGCCAGACCACCCACCGGTGCTCCTGGAAGCCCTTTCCGCACAGGGCACAGCAGTGGGGGCGCGTTCCCGAGTGCACCCACCGGTGCTTGGCGAAGTTGGAGGAATTGTTGAAACTCTTGGGGCAGCTGGGGCAGCAGAAGGGGCGCTCACCTGTGTGGATGCGCTGGTGGGTGGACAGGGCCGAGGACTAGGTGAAGTGCTTGCTGCAGACGCCGCAGGCGAAGGGGCGCTCGCCCGTGTGCACCCACAGGTGCTCCTTCAGGTACGTGGCCCGCTTGAAAAGCTTGGAGCACACAAAGCAGATGTATTGCCGGGCACCGAGCGGGGGAACTGGCAGCCTGCTGTGGGGAACGGGCATCGAGGCTTGGGCGCCAGGGAGTGGCGTGGACCAGTTTGACCTGTCCAGGAGCAGCAGGGCTCAGGCCCCAGGGAGGGGCATGGACTGGCACACGCAGCTCATGGGCATCAGGGCTCGGGCACAGTTGGAGTACCCGGTCCAGCTTTTCCAGCAAGAAGCAGCAAACAGGACCACCCTCCTCTTCCTCAGCCGTTCTTCCTCCATCGCCAGCTTGTCTGCAGCCCGAGTCACCGGGGGACAGCCCGGCACGCGTGCCAGGGACAGGGGAGCCCTGCTCTGCATCTCGCTCCACTGCCAGACGCTGCCATGCCCCAGGGCACCAGCTGTCCACCAGCCCCACTGCCGACAGGGACGGGCAGCCACCGTTAGCCGGAAAGTCAGGCCTGGGGCCCCTGGCAGAGAACCCGAAGGACACCCAAGTTAGCGCCAGCCCCTTGGCATCACCGCTGCCATCTTGCGCCAGGTCCTTGGCACACCCATCAGTGTCCCGCTGGCTCGGGGGGGGGCAGGGGGGCAGGCGGGTTCGCTGCCCGGGGGCTGGGCGTGGATGCGTCGCTGAAGCTCTTGGGGCAGCCGGGGCAGCAGAAGGGGCACTCGCTCGTGTGGATGCGCATGTGGCTGGTCAGCACCGAGGAGTGGGTGAAGCGCTTGCTGCACACCCGGCAGCGGTAGGGATGCTCGCCTGTGTGTACCCGCTCGTGTGCCCGCTGGTCCGAGGAGTGCTTGAAGCGCTTGGGGCAGAACGAGCAGGCATAGGGCTTAGCCATGGGGCTGGTGTCCCACCCGGTGCCAGGGTGTGGCTGCAGGGGCACTGCCAGCAGGGCGGGCTGGGCAAGGAACAGGCGCGGCCCCGGGCGGGTGTGGCAGCAGGCGCTGAGGCCACCGGCCCCCTCCTGGCACAATGGCTCCGAGACGTACTCGGGGCACCCGGCTCCTTCCTCCTTCACCCTCACCACCTGGATCTCCAGGGTCTCCCCCGCCAGCCTGCACTGCCCCGTCATGGTGGCTGGGGTCTCCAGGCCACCCCCCAACCCCTGTGGGAAAGAAAGGGTGTAAATGCACGGGAAAGACAAACAGGGATGGGAATAGAACCCAGGAATCCTGGCTCCCAGCCCCTGACCCCTGCTCTACCCACTGGACACCACTCCCCTGCCAGAGCCAGAGAACCCAAGAGTCCTGGCTCCCAGACCCCCATCCCCCTCTACCCACTGGCCCCCACTCCCCTCCCACAGCCAGGGAGAGAATGCAGGTGTCCTGGCTCCAGCCCTTCAAGTGAATCTGCTGAGTCTCGCACGGAGCAGGGGGGGCAGGATCCCCCCCAGCTGGAGTCTCCCCTGACCCATTTAACCCCCGAGTGGCCGGGGGCGATCCCCAGCCCCATGCACCGCCCCCGGCCTCCCCCTAGCCCCGGGCCGCCCCGCCCCTTTAAGGGCCCAAATCTCGGGATTTAAAGGGGAGGGCGGCGGAGATGTTCGTGTCCGGCCTTTCTTGTCCGCGGTCATAAAATCAAAGTTGGGTTGTTTTTCTTTAAAGAGACATGGCGGGGGGGGCAGGCGGTCCCCCCCGGCTTCCCCTGTCCCCACAGGGAAGGAACAGATACACCCCGCCCCCCGTTGGGCTGTGAAGCACGAACCCAGGAGTCCTGACTCCCAGTCCCCTAGTGAACACTCCCCCCCTCAGAGCCAGGGAGAGAACCCAGGAGTCCGGGCTCCCAGCCCTGCCCCCCTGCTGTAACCACCAGACCCCACTCCCCTCCCAGAGCCTGAGAGAACCCAGGAGTCCTGGCCCTCAGTCCCCCTGTTCTAAGCCACCAGACCTTGGGGTGGTCCATGGGAGAACCAACATCCAAACCCAGCTCACCTCTAAGCCAACCAATGAGCCAAGGTGGTTCCCTGGTCCCGAGTGGCTGGCGCGCACACACAGGGTGTGTCCACACAGCACATTGAGCCTGGCTCTGACTCACATTTGAGCCAAAGCCCTCACACAAATCAGCCTGACTGGGGCCAGCCCACACTCGGGACCTGGCTCCCAGGGCCCCGCTGGTGGGGGGGCAGAGTCCATGTTCTGCTGAGCCGCCGAGCCAAAGCCTCTCATTCTGCAGTGCGGACGCAGCTGTAAACCCAGGTTTCCAATTCAGTGTGGACATGCAGGCACCGGCTTGGCCACACTGATTCCCAAAGACCTGGGTACATAGTGCAGTGTGGACGTACCTTAACTGAGCAAGACATATGAGGGGCTGGGCCAGACACCCTATCAGCTAACGAAACTCACTGTTTCTGGCAGGAAGTTTTGAAAACCTGTCTTCTTTTTATCAAAATCTCCTGCTACATTTTTTGAGGGAGCTGCCCCAAAAAACAACCAACCCACACCTGAAAAAATGCATCTTTGAAAACCATTTTTGATGCAAATCATAGTATATATCAGGGTTGGAAGGGACCTCAGGAGATCATCTAGTCCAACCCCTTGCTCAAAGCAGGCCCAATCCCCAGACAGATTTTTGCCCCAGATCCCTAAATGGCCCCTAAGGATTGAACTCATAATCCTGGGTTTAGCAGGCCCATGCTCAAACCACTGAGCTATCCCTCCCCACAATGACAAGATCTTGGTTAAAACAAATTCTGGTGCAAAAATTCTAGTTGTCAAAATGTTTGGATCTTGAAAACCGACCACGTAAACAATTTAATTGGTTTGTTTCTGCTCATAAATTTCACCTTTCGAATATTTTTGTTGCTTGGTGAAAGTTTTGAGGGTTTTGTTTAAGAAAACGGTTGGTTAAACCATGTCGGTTTTTCAGCAAAAGTTTTCTTGCTGTTGGGAAACCATTTTTAGTAAAATGATCGTAAAAAAAATTTCAAGGTTGGAAAAACATGGAACAGAAAATTGGGGAAAATGTGTGTTTCTGCTAAAAAAAATTGCAACTATTTTTTATTTGAATTATGTGATTCACAGTTAAAATTTTTGTTTCAAAAACTGTTTTTTTCCCCCCCAAAACTATTTTCAGTTTAGAAAATGTATTTTTTGATAAAAAGTTTTGGGATTTTGAACACTGATTTTCAGTTGAAACAAACTGGGGTTTCAAAATGCATCTTCAGACAACTAAATTGGTTTTTCAACCATGTTTTCCATCCATTTCTTTTGTTTTTGGTATGAACGCTGGATTCTCAAAACCCCCAAACTTCTAATGAAAAAACTGAAGATTTTCACCCCTGAAATGTCAGTTTTCTTGGTCCAAACACCTGGTAAAAAAATATTTTCCATATTTTGCTGGAAAATATCTGTGGTAAGAAATGCCTGGTAAATAGCCGCTTGGGACCCAAAACCGTGTCTTGCCTGATGTACTTTTTGGTACCAACCCCTTCTCCTAGCTCCCCTCCAGCAATGAGCTGGACTCTATCACACCCGCAGCCCCTGCCCTGCCGGAATTCAAACCCCAGGCCCGACACTTCATTCCACACACACAAAAACCACCAAAAAAAAAGTGTTTTAATTAATAATAATTACAAAACCGAGATAACGAAGATTCCACCCTAAATCGGAGCTGTGGAGAGGGAGCAGCTGGCCAGGCCGGGCCCCTTGGAGTGATCTCGGCTTGACGTGAGGCCAGTTCTGTCATTGGATTTCCTTCTCTGGGGCGACTGGGAGGCGGGGAGTCCTTCGGGGGGGAGCATCCTGCTCCCCTGCCTCCACCTGCAGCCATTTGGGGGCGCCAGACCGAAAAACTTGATGTGAAGATTGGTCTTGGTGATGTTGGGCCTTCCGTGATGGCCCCCAGCCGTTGGTCACTGTTTGAGGCAGGATACAGGGGCAGATGGGCCTCTGGGACTGATCCGGGGCAGGGAGGGGTGGGATACCAGGTTAGATAGGCCAGTGGGGCTGCTCTATGGAGCAGGAGAGGGCCGGATACCAGGGTACATGGGCCATCAGGAGCAATATGAGCCTATTTCTAGGGAATGTAGAGTCACCACGACCCTCTATGGGGGTGGCCAGGACAACCCCGCTCCTCCCCTCAACCATTGGCTGTAGGACTGAGCTATCTGTCCCTAGAGGGAACAGGTCCCATGCCACATTCTCTGCTCCTCTGAGCCAGCCAGTCCCTGCCCAGGGCAAGATGGGAGCTGGCACCCCTTAGAGGGGAAAGGCCCCGTGCCCCATTCCTTGCCCCCTTGAGCCAGCCAGTTTCTGCCCGAGGGCTGGACGGGAGCCGGCACCCCCTAGAGGGGAAAGGCCTTGTACCCCATTTCCCATCCCCTAGTGAATTACCACCCATAACCCCAGTATTTACGTGAGTGCTCCAGGACCCACATGGGCTCGGACAGAACCAATCCAGGCTGCCCTGCCCTATCTGCGAGGGGCAGCCTCTGTCTTGGGCCACTGTGGGGGGCATCTGTGGGGAGGCCAATGCTTTGGGATAGGGCACAGAGGGGCTGCCCACAGGGGTACAGGGCACGTACCCCTCCCCTAGGCAGGGTGTGGGCATACAGTAGAGACCACCATGCCCCCAGAGTCAGGGGCCCATGTGGGGACAAGGGTTGCTACATGGCTAAGCCATGGGGAGCTGCCAGGCTGCCTCCGGGGCTCCCCGTGCCCATCGGAGTGCGGGCAGCGTTGGTCTGGCTCTGGGGCTCCCTGTGCCCGTCGGGGTGCGGGCGGTGTCGGTCCGGCTCCGGGGCTCCCTGTGCCCATCGGGGTGTGGGCGACGCCAGTCCGGCTCCAGGGCTCTCCGTGCCCGTCAGGGCAGCTCCCCGTGCCCGTCGTGGTGCGGCAGTGTCAGTCCAGTTCCGGGGCTCCCCATGCCTGTCGGGGCGGTGTCAGTTTGGCTCCAGGGCTCCCCGTGCCCGTCAGGGTGGCACCAGTCTGGCTCCAAGTCTCCCTGAGCCTGTCGGGGCTGTGCTGGTCCAGCTCCGAGTCTCCCTGTGCCCGTCGGGGCTGCGCTGGTCCGGCTCCAGGACTCCCTGTGCCCGTCAGGGCTGCGCCGGTCCGGCTCCGAGCCTCCCCGTGCCCGTCAGGGCGTGGGCGGCTGCTGGCGGTGCTTGCGCCGGATGTGCCGCTGGAGCGTGTTGCGCTCGCCGAAGCGCATGTGGCAGTCCTCGCACTGGAAGGGGCGCTCGCCTGTGTGCACGCGCTGGTGGTGGGCCAGCTCGCCGGTGTCGCGGAAGCTGCGCTGGCAGATGGGGCACTGGTGGGGCTTGCGCCCGGCGTGGGTGTACTTGTGCCGCTCCAGGTGGGACGTGCGCTTGAAGGCTTTGCCGCAGGCCCGGCAGACGTGGGGCTTGTGCTCCGAGTGGGTGATGCTGTGCCGCTGCAGGTAGGAGAGGTACTCGAAGGTACGCGAGCACACCGGGCAGCAGTACACCTTCCGCAGGCCCGCCCGCTCACCCACCGCGCCCGCCTCCTCCACCAGCACCGTGTAGGGCAGCCCCTGGCTGTCGATCAGCAGGTAGCGACCGTAGCGCGCGGCCTCGCCCTGCTCCGGCCCGGCCTCCCCAGGGCCAGGGGGCCAGGGTGGGGCCCGGGGGGCGCGCAGCCGGGCGGCCTCCTCATCCTCCTCCAGTTTGAGCCGGTGCCTGGACGGCTCCTCCCGGGCCGGAGGCTGGTGCCGGGAGTCAGCGCCTCCATCCCTGGGGGGCCGCGGGCCAAAGGTGTGGAGATCCATGGGGTAGGATCCCCCCGCTGGTGGAACCTGCTCAGAGCGTCTGGAAAGAGAAATGGGGAGGGGAGCGAACGATCAGGTGTGTGTCATAGACCCCGCACCAAATACAGGAGTCTCTGAGAGCTCGGGGCACGGACGAGGATGAGGCCTTTTCCCTCCAGGGGGCGCAGGCTCCCATTCAGCCCCTGGAGGTTCCTGGGTCCCAGCTCAGTTCCCAGTGGAAGAAGTGCCTTCCCACATCACCCCATGGTCACAGCAACACTCACTGCCCCCCCCTCACTGCCCCAATGCTCCTGTGCTACCCTCTGCTACCATCCACTACCCCTGGCACCCCCCGTGACCTCCCTCACTGCCCCGGCTCACCCCACTGCCCCCTCCTAACTCCCTGCCGCCCCTCGCACCCCCCACCCTGTCATCCTCCACTGCTCCTAGCACCCCCCGTCACCTCCCCACTGCCCCAGCTCACCCCACTGCCCCCTCCTAACTCCCTGCCGCCCCTCGCACCCCCCACCCTGTCATCCTCCACTGCTCCTAGCACCCCCCGTCACCTCCCCACTGCCCCAGCCTGGACGAGTCCCCAAGGGGCTATTTTACTTTAGGCACCTGTGCCAGCGTCCAGTTCAGGGTCATGACAGCTTGGTGGCACACGGCGGCGGGCCGCGCCGGGCACGTGACCTCAGCTTGGCGCGATCGGGGCGGCTCCAAGCGGCGGTGAGGTATCACAGCTCTGTTCCTGGTTTCCAGTAGGGGCGGCGGCACCGGTCAAACCGGATGGCATTTGGTGGTTCCGGGGGGTGGCGGTCTTTTGTTTTTTTCACCGTTTCAGGCTGTGGGGGCGGCACGGTCGGCTTGCGGGGCTGGTATGGTTTCCGCATCCAGGCTGGGGGGGCCGGGTAGTGGCGGTCCGGTTGTCCAGGCTGGGGTGGGCCGTGGCGGTTCGATCCAGGGTGTCCGGTCCCTAGTGGTTCCGGTTCTGTACGTCCAGCGTGGGCGCAAGACGTCCAGGCCCGCGCGGTACGGTCCGGTCGATCCAGGTGCGCCGGGTCGGCCCGGTCCGGTGCGGGGCGGGTACTGCGTGCGTCCAGGTGGGCGGGGCGGGTACGGGTCCGGTCGGCTCAGGGCTGGGGGGCGGGCCGGTCCAGCTCTGACAGCGCCGGCGATTCCCGCGCCGTTGCAAATGGTGCCGCCCCTGCGGGTCTGCGGCTGTGACAGCCCGGAGAGTCCGGCTGTGATGGGGGGGGGCTGGGGGGGTCCGTGCTCTGTTCCTCTGTCTCACAGTCCTCGCAACGCAGAGGAGCTGGAATGTCGCTTCCAAAAAGCGGACCGGGTGAGAACGACCGCGCTCCAATCTCGGCCCCGGGACACCCTGGTCCGAGGCGATACAAGGGTGTGGGGAGGCAGATACCCCACCACCAACTCCCTAAGGGAAAACCTAGCCACAACGACCCCGAGCAACTCCCGCATCAGCCGGCCGTGTCCCATTGATGCTGCATCCCACCACGCCACAGAGCTGGAGAGAAACCCAGTCGTCCTGGCTGCCAGATCCCCACTCCCCTCCGAGAGCCGGAGAGAACCCAGGCGTACCTTGGCTCCTCACCAGCCCCACTTGCCGCGCCGAAGCCGGAGGAGATACCCAGCGTCTGAACCCCTGCACTTGCCCCCTGCTCTATAGACCACTAGCCCCCACCTCCCCTCCGAGAGCCGGAGTATGAACTCCAGAAGTCGTTCTTTCTTCTCTCCATCTCTTCTCTTTTCTTCCTTCTCTCTAGCCCCGCCCCCCCCCGCTGTAACCACTAGACCCCACTCCCCTCCCAGAGCCGGAGAGAACCCAGGTGTCCAGGCTCTAACCACTAATTGAATGAATCTAAATTATCCCTATTTCTCCCCTTGTCTCTTTAGGGTATTTTCTCACTTGGCCACACTGCCAGGGGGCGGGGGGCTGTGGACGGCAGGTGCCCAGTGGGCCCTGTTCTGGGTGGTCTCCGATTCCCCTCCCTAGTTAGGGGGTCAGTCAGAGCAGAGCAGTGAGCTGGATCGGGGCCGGCGCCCCCTAGAGGGGAGAAGCCACGTGCCCCATTCCCTCGCTGCCGCCCCCCCCGCCCCCCAGCCAGCCAGTCCCTGCCCTTGTTTTCCTGGGCCAATCTCCCATTTGTGTGGGTGGTTGCTCAGAAGGGTTTTTGTTGAGAGATTGTGTGTGTGTGTGTGTGTACAGATCCCACAGAGCAGGGCTCAGCCCCTCCAGCAGGGGGCGACACACACACGCACGTGCGCGCACACACACACACACACACTTCTCTCTCTCTCTCTCTCTAGGGCTCATCCCCTCCATGCTGGACTCTTTTGCTCTTGTAACTTTAATATTGTTTCTCTTGGAAGCCGCCAGCTCCCCGTTCCCCCTAGAACGGTGTCCCCGGGCTCGTCCCCGTCCGGCATCTTTATTGCGCCGCTCACGCTCTTTGCCTTTCACCGGATCATTTTGCGATTACGTTCCCCCACGTGGCCGTCCACCGTCCGGCTCTCGGCCAGATCCTCCCCACCCCACCCCCATCCTCCACCTTGGGAAACAAAGGACTTGTCCCCAGTGCCATCCAAGGACTCAGACGCTCCGTCTTGTCTTCTGGAGGGTTAAAAGTCCCTGATCCGCATCAGATCCGGTCAGTGGTGGATTAAAAAATTTGGTGCCCCTAGGCCCTCAAAAAATCCCCCCGCCCCCCGCCGCCGCCTCACCTCAACACCGGCTGAGTCAAGGAGGGTCAGAGCAGGGCCAGCTCTAACTTTTTTGCGACCCCCTTAGTCACCAAACCCCCTGAGCGCTGCCGAAGGCCCCACACCTCCCGAGAACCGCGCCGCCGAAAGCCCCCCCCTTAGCGCCAAACTGTGCCGCCAAAACCCCCGAGTGCCATGCTGCCGAAACCCTCACCTGCCCAAGCGCCATGCTGCCGAAGCCCCCGCCCCCCTTAGCACCACACTGTGCTGCCAAAACCCCCGAGTGCCGCGCTGCCGAAACCCTCACTCACCCAAGCGCCATGCTGCCGAAGCCCCCGCTCCCTTAGCGCCACACTGGGCTGCCAAAACCCTCGAGCACTGTGCCGCCGAAGCCCCTGCCCTCCAAGCTGCGTGCTGCCGAAACCCCCACCCCCCCGAGTGCCATGCCGCCGAACCAAAAAACACAAAAAATAAAAACCCGAGCGCCGCTCCACCCCAAGGTGACGCCCCAAGCCACAGGAATGATTATAGGATCAGAAAACTGGCTGGAGAGCGACAGACTCTAGGAGCTCAGTCCAAGAGACAGTTCAGGGCTGGCTTGGTCCCCGGCTCGAAGTAACTACAAAAGAAACAAATCTTTCACAACAGGCTCTTCAGCCTAGCAGACAAGGGTCGAACCCGATCCGATGGCTGGAAGTTGAAGAGATCTGCTCGAGGTGTTACTGTGCGGCAGGTCTCCGGCTCAGGAGCTACATGAGGGCAAACGTGATCAAGCTGCTCCCTTCTCACCTGGGAAGTTGTGACTCTCGGCTCTGCAAGAGGCAGGGCCGCCCAGAGAGTGGAGCAATTTGCCCCAGGCCCTGCAGGGGCCCCATGAGCCCTGGCCCGGCGGTGGTCCGGGTCTTCGGCGGGGGCCCTTCAGTGCTGCTGAAGATGCAGAGTGACTGAAGGGCCCCCCCACCGCCGAAGACCAGGACCGCTGCTGGGTGACTACAAGCGACACAGCTTCCGCTGCTTCACCCCAGGCCTCCTGAATCCTCTGGGCAGCCCTGGCAAGAGGCTAGATTTGATGTTTGAGTCTCGGCTCTGTACGTCCCCTAGAGTCGGGCAAAGGCCTGGAGTTTGGGCTCGCCGCCAGGACTGAAAACCTGCAGGCTGGCAGAATCCCCCTGGGTCAGTCCCTATTCCTTATGAAAATATGCGTATGAGATAAATATGCCATAACAGAGATGTGCTTTTGTAGACTATCAGGGTTGGAAGGGACCTCAGGAGGTTCTAGTCCAACTCCCTGCTCAAAGCAGGGCCAATCCCCAGACAGATTTTTACCCCAGTTCCCTAAATGGCCCCCTT
Organism: Chelonoidis abingdonii; assembly: GCF_003597395.2. NCBI lineage: Eukaryota > Metazoa > Chordata > Testudines > Testudinidae > Chelonoidis > Chelonoidis abingdonii. The sequence continues at coordinate 14,630,169 of NC_133779.1, read as the reverse complement.
GAGGATTGAACTCACAACCCTGGGTTTAGGGGGCCAATGCTCAAACCACTGAGCTATCCCTCCCCTCTTTAGGCCAGCTGGCGCATGTGCAGTATCACCGGACAGGTGATCATTTACTGAATGCGATTGTTCTGCTCGGATGCCTGGCTCATTTCCGTATCTGAAGTTAGGAGGGTTGACTCTGTGTCTGTATTTCAGCTGGGCTCTGTAACACAGCTGAGTCCTCCAAGACTGGCCTGCAAGAGCCCCACAGGTTCAGGTGGGCTTGTCACCTGATACTAAAACATCACCTGGGAGTTCTCTCACTTTCCACTGTGAGGGAAGGGGGGTCAAACTGGGGAACAAAGGACTTCGGCCTTATGCAAATCCGATTTCAGGGTGGGCAGTGAGGTAATCCTGGTCCCCGGCTACCTCACCCAAGGTGACTGCTGGAAACAACTGAAGGAGGGGAGAGGAACTGGGCCCAGGCTGGAAGGGCCTGTGAAGAAGATTATTAGAACCACATTTGGGGGAGAACTCGCATGTAACCAGGATCGTTAGTGTGTGAAGGTTAGTTTGCGAGCTCTGCTTTGGTTTCTTGGTAATCTGTCCTGTTCTGTCCGCTGCCCCCTGAACTGCTTACAATGCCCCTGGTAGAGTTCACCCATTTCTTTCTGGTTTACAGTAGAACCCAGTTTGTGCGATTTCTGACTGGGGGGGAGGAGTTGTGCAGACCCTTCTCCACACTGAGAGAGGAGGCGAATTTCATATCATTTGGGTGTGTTCTCCAAGGATAGGGGGGACATCTGGGGCAGGGCCATCCCTGGACATTTTGGTGCCCTATGCAGCCTCCTGCCCCCACGAGGGGCATCCTCAGACCTCCGTGAGGGGGGCAGGAGCAGGCTTGGGGGCAAGGGGGGAAGCCGCCCCCCAGCACAAGCTGGCAGAGCGGGTTGGGGCTGGGGCGCTCCACTTCCTGCTGCCTGGTGAGCGCAGGGCGCGCCCGACCCCTGCTGCAGACCCCCAGGCTGTAGCTCAGGGGAAGGGGTGGAGCAGGGGCGGGGTTGGGGCGGAGCAGGGGCAGGAAGATGGGGTGGGTATGTGGAGGCTTTGGGGAAGGGGTGCAATGGGGGTCAGGCTGGAGCCAAAGCCAGGCGGATGGGAAGAGGTGGAATGGGGCAGAGCAGGGGTGGGGCTTTTGGGGAAGGGTCTTTTTGTGCGTGGGCTGGGGTGGAGCAGGGGCAGGAAGAGGTGGGGTGGGTGTGGGGTAAGGGTGGAGTCAAGGGGATGGAATAAGAGGCGGGGCGGGGATGGAGCAGGGGTGAGGGCTTTGGGGAAGAAAGGGTTTTTTTGGGTTTTTTTTTTTGGGGGGGTTTTTGGGGGGGGTTGGGGGGGGCCCTTATTTTTGGGGGGGGCCAAACGAGCGTGGGAAAAGGTGGGGTTGGGTGGCGGAGCAGGTGGTGGGGGGCTTTGGGGCAGGAGTTGGAGTGGGGGTGGGGGCTGCGGGCAAGAGCCAGGGCGGACGGAAGAGGCGAGATGGGGACGGAGCAGAGGGCGGGGGCTTTGGCGGAAGAAGCGGACGCAGCGGACAAGGACAAGGGCAAAGAGCTTTCACCCGGCGGTTCAAGCGCTGGGCTCAGGGGATTAGGCTGGCCGCTGGGAGTTCCCGCAACAGCTGCGTCTTTGCGTCGTAGGGTTCGGACAGCCCTAGCTGGCTGCTGTGGCCAGCCCCCAAGCTGAGCCTCCCCAGAGCGGATCTGTCTCTCTGTGCGGCGCTGGGTTGTCGGCCCTGCCTGCGTTGCTCGGCTGGAAAAAGGTGGGAGCCTGGCCCAGCGAGACCCAGGTAAGGGACCAGAATGCAGACAGAACCAGGTCCCCCGGAGCCGCGAGACCCGCGCGCAGGGCGGCGAAATGGCCTGGCACCTAGGGCGCCAGAAACCCTGGCGCCGGTCCTGACCAGGCCCAATGCCACCATGACCTCCCAATCGCCACATGCTGTGCTTCTAGGAATGTCTGTGTCCATGTCCTCATCAGTATAGTAATTGTGTTGTCGTTGCTTCCTCGCCCAGTTTTGCAGGTACTGCATGTAGTGCTGGATAATGCGCAAGGTATTTACAATGGTCAAAATTGCAGTGGAGATCTGAGCAGGCTCCATGCTTGCAGCGCTATGGCGCCTGCACAGGTAATCCTGGAAAAAGGGAGTGAAACAAGCTGTTCAGTTCAACATGGCCAATAAAAGGCGGTAAATGGTTGTCTTCTGTAGCTTTCACGGAGTTGGGAAGCTTGTTAGAGCTGCAAGAGCGGGAAAGCAGAGTTTGCAGCGGAAACGTGAGCAGAGTTTGTGGCAGAAGCTGTGCGGCTTTGTTCACGATGGCTGAAAAACAGCGGGGCATTGTTGCCTTCTGTAGCTTCGATGGGAGCCCATGAATGACAACATGGAAAAAGCAGCGGAAGCTGTGTGGCTCTGTTCACGATGGCTGAAAAACGGCAAGGAATTGTTGCCTTCTGTAGCTTCCACGGGAGCCCAGGCAGGGCCGGTGCAAGGATTTTTCGCGCCCTAGGTGAAACTTCCACCTTGGGCCCTCCCCACCCCCCGTGCCTCCGCTCTGAGGCACCCCCCCCCACCCCAGCTCACCCCTGCTCCGCGCATGAGCACGAGCACCCCAAGCGCACTGTGGCCACTTCACTTCTCCCGCCTCCCAGGTTTGTGGCACCAATCAGCTTAGGCCCCGCAAGCCTGGGACGTGGGAGAAGTGAAGCACCCACGGCCACGCTCGGGGAGGAGGCGGGGCAGGGGTGAGCTGGGGCGGGGAGGTCCCCTGCGTGCCGCCCCCCCAACTTGCTGCAGGCAGCCATCCCCGCCCTCCCCTGCCCCAGCTCCGTCCGCCTAAATGCCGGCGGCGAGCGGGGTGGCCGAAGATCCGGCTGCCGCAGTCGCAGCCGAAGAAAATGCCGCCCCCCAAATCCCAGGGCCCCATTGCACCAGCCCTACTTGAGGTTGCACTTAAAAGTTACAAGGAAAACAAAAGCACCTGGGGTTAGCCCAGAGGAATCCACGAGCCATCAAGAAATAAAAGAGTTAAACCTGATCACGTCTTCCTAGACACACCCTGATCTACTTACCTCTCTGGGGTTTGCAATGCGCAGTTTCTGGGTATGATACTGATGATTTTTCATACGTGGCCCGAGCTTCTTACAGCATCGCTCTGCCCTGTCCGCCTCTCCCCCGGAGCGTCGCAGTGAGTCTTGTAACTCTTTGCAGGTAAAGCAAGCAGAGAACAGGGATTTTATAGCTAACTGACTGGCTGGGTGGGTGTCCGTCAAAGGAAGCTACCCCCCCCACACACACACACTTTATTTATCACAGGGTCCAACCCATCACACCCCCCAAACACATTGTTTTTCCAATTGTCTGACCAAAAGGTCAGCAGGGGGATTCATTCAGAGGCCAACTAAATGTTGTGATTTTTTTCGAGCTTAAAGGGAGGGTTTTTTCCTTTTTAATTGGATTTTTAAGTACCATTTTTAAATCAAAACTTTTCGACCTTTTTTTGGAGTTTTCTGAGGTTTTTCTGACAGGACCTGTTCGTTGAAACCGACCCGATTTCGCTTGGTGTTTGGGGTGCCCCACCTCAGGATTTTTCACACACAAACACTCAGATTGTCAGGTGAAATGTCTCACATCTCTGTTTCCCTCCTTTTATTGGCTTGGATGGTGGAGAGAGACCTGGATTGAAACCAAATTTTTTTAAATTTCAGAATTGTTATCTGTTAGGTGTGTTACGGTAGTCCCCAGATGCCTCAGTGATGGCCCGGCACCCCGTTGTGCTAGGCGCTGTATGTTATTTATTAGCTTTACTACAGTATTTATTCATTTACCAAGGAGAGCCCCACAGGCCTGTTTCCCTGAACACAACAGCCCCAATCAGCACCAGGCACTTTCCTTACTAAGCAATCCACGCCTGCTTCCAGCCTGTCCTGTGTCCCAAGCAGCAATGTCTCTGTGCCTCCCCCAAGGGCTACCCTCTCCCTCTGTCAGATGTCTCTTTGCGTCTCTGACACAGAAGACACCTCTGCTGCAAGCAACCAATTGTCCAGCTCCTGCAGCCTGTCCCAGGACATCTCTTCAGCCCATACACTCTAGTTCTGCTTAGCTTTGCCATGCAACCTAGTGCCTTGGGCAGGAGCTTCTGATTATCCACAGTTATCACTACACAGAGGGGTGTTTAATTGCTCCTTCTCTATAGCTTGTGATGGCCATTAGCTTTCTCCACGACTGGAATTGTCTATAGATTCAAGGATTCATACATTCTAAGACCAGGAGGAACCACGGTGATCATCTAGCCTGACCCGCTGTATAACACAGGCCAGAGAACTGCCCAGAAATAATTCCTTGAGCCAGTCTTGGAGAAAACCGTCCTGTCTTGGTTTTAAAATGGCCAGTGATGGAGAATCCACCGTAGCCCTAGGGAACTAGTGCCAATGGTTCATTACTCTCACCATTAAACATTCACACCTGAGTGAAGACCTGAGGGAGGGTGGCCATGAGCCTCCCATAGCCGTTCTCTGTAGTGTCACAGTGCAAGGCTTCCCAGCTGTGGCCCAGAACCCTCATCGTGCCAGGTGTTGGACAGACAGAACAAAGAGATGCTCCCTGCCCCACAGGGCTTCAGATCCCACCATTCTGTGCGGTTTGCCTAGTGCCCAGGGTGTCCTAAGGGTCCCAAGATGCACAGTCACTGAGATCAGGGCTTCGTCGTGCCGGGCGCTGCCCAGACACAGAGTCACTGAGATCGGGGCCCCGTCAGGCCGGGCGCCACCCAGACACAGAGTCGCCGAGGTTGGGGCCCAGTCGGGCCGGGTGCTGCCCAGACACAGAGTCATCGAGATTGGGGCCCTGTTGCGCCAGGCGCTGCCCAGACACAGAGTCATTGAGATCAGGGCCCCATCGGGCCGGGCGCTGCCCAGACACAGAGTCACTGAGATCAGGGCCCCATCGGGTCGGGCGCTGCCCAGACACAGTCACCAAGATCAGGGCCCCCCAGACACAAACTGAGAGACATTCCCTCCCCTAGTCTCAGTCTAAACCAGTGGTTGTCAAACTTTTGCACTGGTGACCCCTTTCACATAACAAGCCTCTGAGTGCGACCCCCCTTATAAATTAAAACACTTTTTTATATATAACACCATTATAAAGGCTGGAGGCAAAGCAGGGTTTGGGGTGGAGGCCGACTGCTTGTGACCCCCCATGTAATAACCTCGCAACCCACTGAGGGGTCCTGACCCCCAGTTTGAGAACCACTGGTCTAAATAGACAGAGGCTGGACTTTCTTCCCTGTGTACAGGTGGGAAAGGGTTGGATGGAGATAGTCAGTGACTGCCCTGCGGTCCCACAGGATGTGTGTGTGTGTCAGAGCTGGGAGTCAAGCTGGGCCCCCGCCTTGGTGGAACACCGTGTAGACAGACAGATAGATAGAGGCTGTGGGGATAGATAGATAGATAGATAGCGGCTTGTAGGGATAGATAGATAGATAGAGGGGTGGCTGGGATAGGATAGATAGTAAGATGGAGGTTTGTGCGGGATAGTAGGTGGTGTGATAAATAGATAGAGGGTGTGTTGGGGATAGATAGATGGAGTGTCGTGTGGGATAGATAGGTGGATGGATAGATAGAGTGGGTGGGCTTGGGGATAAGATAGATAGATGGAGATGGCTGGAGATAGGATGATGGCGGTGGCTGGGTGATAGATATGATAGAGGGGCTGGCTGGGAGATAATGAGGGGGATAGCCGGGATAGTAGATAGATACGGTGGATGGATAGATAGATAAAGGGGGTGTGGGATAGATATACGGGAGAGGGTGGCTGGGATAGATTAGTAGATAGAGGGGTGGCTGGGGATAGTATAGATAGATACGAGGGGGTGGCTGGGGATAGATAGATAGGTGGCATGGATAGATAGAAGGGGAGTGTTGGTGTTGGTGCCACTAGGTAAGAAAATCCTCGCTTGAAGGCCTTGTGTGAACCAAAGTACCCCCATGTTGCATGTTAGAAGCCTGCGTGTTAATTCTTTCACCATACTTCTGTAACCTTTGTTTACTAAATGGCTGACTAACTTTTCCGTGTAACTAATGTGCTGACTGTACACCACCGGGTTACAGCTAATTGCAACATATGGCCGTAGTTAGCAGAGGCGTTGAATGATCTAACACTGCTAATACTAGATAAGATAAATGAAAAGCAGATTTATGGCCAAGGACATGTGCCTGATAAAGTAGCCCAACACAATGAATAGCATAGAAGAAAAGATACAAGAAGGGGGGTTATACATACTGTGCCCCGCCTGCGCTGCCAGTGTGCAGGGTTTGGGGAATCTTCTCCCTTGCACCTTAATTTGAGCTCAGTGAACTTGTGTCTTACTTCTCCACTCTGGTGTGTTCATTGGCGCGTACCGCATGCCGGGCCACGAACGCTGTTGCTAGCCTCTGGACTTCGTGCGTGGCAACATTGGGAGAGATAGATGGGGGTAGCTTGAGGATAGATGGATAGAATAGGATAGAGGGGGTGCTGACCTTCCTGGGTGGGATAGATAGATGGATAGAATAGATAGGGGGGGTGTGGGAGATAGGATAGATAGAGGGGAGTGGCTGGGGATTAGAGAACGGGGTGTGGGGATAGATATAGAGGGGTGGTGGGGGAATAGATAAATAGGTGGATGGCATAGATTAGAGGGGGGTGTGGGGATTAGATAGATAGGGGGTGGCTGGGACGATAGAGGGCGGGTGTGCGGTCGATACATAAGGTGGTGGCTGGGGAATAGATAAATAGTGGATGGGATAGATAGAGGGGGGTGTGCGGGATAGATAGACTAGAGTGCGTGGCTGTGGATTAGATAGAGGGGTTGTGTGGGATAGTACATAGGAGGGGTGCTTGAGGGATACGTTAGATAAATAAGTGGATTGGGATAGAATAGAGGGGGGTGTGGGGATAGAGTAGATAGCAGGGGGGGTGGCTGGGATAGATGAGAGGGGGTGTGGGGATAGATACATAGAGGGGGTGGCTGGGATAATAATAGGCTTGGGATGGGATGGTTAGACGGGCGGTTTGTCTTGTGGGTTATAGATACATAGAGGGGTGGCTTGGGGATAGATAAATAGGTGGATGTGATCGATAGAGGGGTGGCTGGGGATAGAAACTAGACGGGGCGTTGTGGGGATAGGAACAGATACACAAGATAGACATTGGTGTGAGTGGGTCAGGAGTGAGGGGCGCTGTGGGTCAGGAGGGGCACGAGCCGGAGAGGGCTGTGCGGTGGGGGCTGCGGGTCGGGGGTGAGGGCACAGCTGCCTGTTTCTTCCTCGGAAGCTTTTCCTGGTGGCTCCTTTTTGTTGCTCCAGCTGAGGGGGTGGAGGAGCTGGGGCGGGGAGGAACCAGAAGGCAGCAGCAGCACCCGGCCAGGCTAGGGGGCGCGGACAGGGGAGGAACACGGTACACCCTGCATAAGAGGATTTGTGGGAGGGACTTCGGCCCCCCCATCCCCCAAGCTGGGGAAGAGAACCCAGGGGAGTCTGGCTCCCCAGCTGGCCCCCGCTCTAACACTTAGACCCCACTCCCTGCCAGAGCTGGACCTCTTGGGGCCATTCCAAACGGAGGGAGGGAGGGAGGAAGGGAGGGGTTGCTCAGGTGGGATGTTACCCTTCATTTCTGGCAATTTTTCCATCCAGCAGTAACCTGTGGTGCATGAACTCAAAGAGCTAAACCATTAACGGGGATATTATGACGGATTCGGTTTAGACTCTAGGACTGAAGGGATCCTCGAGCAGGTATCGAGTCCAGTCCCCTGCCCTCATGCAGGACCAAATGTCTGTCTAGACCCATCCCTGATAGATCATTTATCTAACCTACTCTTAAATATCTCCAGAGATGGAGATTCCACAACCTCCCTAGGCAATTTATTCCAGTGTTTAACTACCCTGACAGTTAGGAACTTTTTCCTAATGTCCAACCTAAATCTCCCTTGCTGGAACCACTCCCACCATCAACCCACCTCCAGCCTGCCCCCAAGACCCCCCTTTGTTGGATAACGTGATAACAAAGAGTTTAACGCTCACTGGTTTTTAACTTTACACTTTTGGTCTCCTGACATCTGAGAGACTCTGTGGAGGACTAGAAAGTAGGTGGGGTGAGACACAGAGTAATTGAGGTCAGGGTCCCGTCAGGCCAGGCACTGCCCAGACACAGAGTCGCTGAGATTGGGGCCCCGTCAGGCCGGGCGCTGCCCAGACACAGAGTCGCTGAGATTGGGGCCCCGTCGGGACGGGCGCTGCCCGGATGCAAAATCACTGAGATTGGGGCCCTGTCAAGCCGGGCGCTGCCCAGACACAGAGTCACCGAGATCGGGGCCCCTTCGGGCCGGGCGCTGCCCAGACACAGAGTCACCGAGATCGGGGCCCCGTCGGGCCGGGCGCTGCCCAGACACAGAGTCACTGAGATCGGGGCCCCGTCGGGCTGGGCACTGCCCAGACACAAAATCACCGAGATCAGGGCCCAGTCAGGCCGGGTGCTGCACAGACACGGAGTCACTGAGATCAGGGCCCCATCGGGCTGGGCGCTGCCCAGACACAAAATCACCGAGATCAGGGCCCCATCGGGCTGGGCGCTGCCCAGACACAGAGTTACCGAGATCGGGGCCCCATCGGGCTGGGCGCTGCACAGACACAGAGTCACCGAGATCGGGGCCCCGTCGGGCCGGGCGCTGGCCAGACACACAGTGAGAGACATTCCATGCCTCATAGATCTCATAATCCACAAAACAGACAAAGGAAAGATCATTTCCCCTGTTTTTTAGGTGGAGAAACTGAGGCAAGGAGCTGCAGCGACTCGCCCAGGGTCACACACAGAAGCACAAAGACAAGGTGTTTTAACTGTTTTAACCTTGGGAGTCAACCCATAGCTGGTGTTAACTGTCAGAGCTCTATGGACTCAGTGCTAGTTGCTCCCACTTATGTAACTCAAATGCCCAAGCAACACTTTGGAAAATAAAGCTGGTGTTAAAATCTAGCGCATCCTTTGAGCAGAGCTGTCCAGCCATTTCCCTCGTGCTGGCTGAGGAATGGGCATAAATTTCCATGTTTAAAAATGTTTCTGCAAATCTTTGACCTTGAATCCAATTGTTTATATTTACTTTTTGGGGAAAATTCTCCCCCCAAAATGGAAGAATTGTGTTTGTGGGGAATGTTGATTTAAAAAAAATACCGACCATGTGACTGAGCCGGCCAATCAGAATAAGCGACGGAGGTGGAGGGAGGCAAATTTAAATGGAAACCAAAGGAGAATAAGAAAAAAATTGGACATTGAAAAATTACAGGGTGTGGGGGGAAGTGTTTTGCAAAGAAAAAATATTTTTCACAAACCGTTTTTGAAAGGATTGAAATGGTTTTATGTGGAAAGGTCTCAGGGTCTCCATGATAGATGCTGAGGAAATATCCCAGAGAGAGGGGTGGGGAGGGGTGGATGGGGATAGATAGATAGATAGATAGATAGATAGATAGAGGGGGTGGATGGGGATAGAGAGAGAGAGAGAGAAAGTGGGGGTGGATGGGGATAGATAGATAGAGGGGGTGGATGGGGATAGATAGACAGATAGATAGATAAGAAGGAGTGGATGGGATAGCTAGATAGATAGGGTGTGTGGGAACAGATAGAGAAGGTGGATGAGGATGCAGACATTTAAATATGTTCAAAAGAAGAAAAAGTTGCTAAAAAAATTGGTGCAAAATCCATTTTTCCCCTCAAAATTTAAACCAGTTTTGGCAAAACTTTCCCAAGGTGTTTTCATTCTGTTGGCAATGTCTGTGCATTTCAAAGATTCCCTCCTGCTTATACTGAATCTGAATCGACCCTTGATTTTTAATGTCCTTTGCCAAAAATTTGGCTTTTCCATTTCAACACCAGTAATGTGTCTTTCTGCAACACGCCATCGTGGGACCGAACGGAGCAAGGGAGGAGGCTGGGGGCAGGACAGATGAACCATCCATAAGCCAAAGAATGAAGCCAAATGGCTTTAATTAAAAAAAAAAAAAAAGTCCTGGAGAAAGGCAGAGAAAAACCCCAAGGTTTTACCAGAAAAATGTCAAACGCTTTGGACTCTGCCAAAGGAGGCCACTAGTTTCCTTCTGCTCAGGTTTGAACTCCTGGGCTGATTTTGTGCCTTTTGAACTCTTCCATGCCCTTCAGTTTACACTGTGCATTGGCAAGAACTTTATCCCTTTCAACCTCGAAGACAGCTCTTGGGTGCTGAAAATCATCCCTCACCCCCTAGCCACTGAGAACAGGGCCCTGTCGGGCCCGGAGTTGATGAAATCTAGTCATGATGTAAGAACAGCCTGTATTAATTAAAGGTGCGTTTCATCCACAGACCTCCAAGTGCTTTACATAGTCAGACTAGTATTGTTATGCTCTGGTATGCACATGGGGAAACTGAGGCAGGCAGCAGGAGAGGGACTGACCCAGCCGACCACTGGCAGAGGAAGGACTGAGAAATCAGGCATGCTGAGCCTACTGATATCCCCGACCATTTAAAGATAGTGACAGTAGGAAGGAAAAAAAATGATACATCACTGAAGAACATTTTGGTGGTTAAAAAATATGACCAAAAAATCTCATGTTCCCTCCCCCGAAAAATGACCAGTGGATTTTGCCAAAATCGCCAAGCATTTTTCCACCAGGATTGGCTGTCCCAAGCAGCGGGATTTGCCGCGGCTCCCCACGGCATGGGAAAGGAAAGGTTCACTTGGCTATTTGTGGTGCGAGGAAGGCCCCGATCCCCCGCGCGTCAGGGCCGAGATACAGCCGGATGGCGCCACACATGGAGCGACACCGGAGAGTCAATAAATCAGTCTCCCTGCAGAGCCCTGGGGCAGCTCATCCACACACCTCCCAGTGCTTTACAAACGATCATAAGCCCTGGTCTAGAGATGGGGAAACTGAGGCATGTGGAAGGGTCATGCCAAAGGTCACCCCACAGGAAACAGGAATAGAAGCCAGAAGTGATGATGCCCAGCCCCACTTCCCCCCCGCTCTAAACCATCAGATGCCGCTTCCCTCCCACAGCTGGGGAAAGAACCCAGGAGTCCTGGCTCCCCATCCTAAACACTAGACACCATTCCCATCCCCTCCCAGAGCTGGGGATAAAACCCAAGAGTCCTGAATCTTTCAGGCAGTAAGAGCTTAGCTCCTACCAACACCAGGCTGAGATCTACCTGCCCTGAGAGCCCTCTGAGCTGCTGGGGAATCTCCTCCAGCCAGGAGCACTATAGGGGGCTGGACACAGATGGGGTAGCGCAGTTCTGATTGCAGCCATCGGGGCAGCACGGCTCTCTCTCACACACACAGCAGGACCCAGCCCCTCCAGCAGGAGGCAACAGGGAACACACACTTCAGCCCTGCTGATTTATTCCTGGTGCGATGGGGACCTTTGTCAGTCAGACAGGGGAACTAGGGACCCCCCCCACCCCTTTATCCACTCCCTGACTAATGAGGGCTAATTGGTCTCCTTGGGGCAGCATTTAAAAGCAGAGGCTTGGAACTAGAGAAGGTGCTTAAAAGAGTGACAGAATTTGGGGGGAGTTTGAGGCCCAAATTGCACACGTACTCACAAATGACTCTGAATCCCCTTATACCCAGCCCCCACACCCAACCCCAGAGGGGCCGCATCTCGGTGCCGGACAAGGGGTCCCCCCGTACCCAGCTCCCATGCCCTACCCCAGAGGGGCCGCTTCCCAGCGCCGGGCGAGGGGTCCCCGTATAACAAGCCCCAGCATGAGCTGATGGAGGGTGGCAGGGCGGGGGCTGGGTACCAGGTGCGGGGGCTGGAGGGGTAATTGGGGGTCACTGTTCTTTGCGGGTCACATGACCAATCTAACCCGCCGGGATAAGTGGCAGGTGGTGGATTCCCTGGCTCTATATTTAGTGGCTAATGACAGGTTGGGACGGCACATCTGCCTGCTCAGCGACTCAGCAGGGCCTGTACTGGCAGGTCTGGAATCCCTGCCCCGGCCCTGCCCCTGGCCACGCTACCGCTGTCTTCTGCCCGCTCTTGGTATAAAGTAGTCCCTACAAATACTCTTTACAAAGGCATCTATTTCCCCACACCCTGGGCATGGAATGGGGCCTTTCTCCTCGAGGGGCTGGGCCCTGGGTGGGACTGGCTGGCTCAGGGGGGCAGGGAATGGGGCTCAGGGCCTTACCCCTTTAGGGGGCATTGGCTCCCATCGGGCCCCAGGGCAGGGACTGGCTGGCTCACGGGGTCCCTCACCACAAAGCCATCACGAGTGGCACTATTTGGCCAGTTCAGCCCAGGAAGGAGGCCAGTGGCTCACCTGGCCAGCAAAACGGAGCATCCCTCACTGGGGTCCCCCAGGGCAGTGGGGGGTGGGGCTGCATGTGGTGGGGGGTTCTTACCCTTGCATTGCAGGTGTGTTCCAGAGAGATATTGGGGGATTGTGCTTCGGGGCAGCCCCGGCCTGGGGTAGCAGGGGGCTGCGGGTCAAAAGTGAGGGGCACTGGCAGGGCTGGGAGGGGGAGACCAGGGCTGGACTAGCAGGGGCTGCGGGTCGGGAGTGAGGGGCACTGGCAGGGCTGGGGGGAGCCCAGGGCTGGGCTAGCAGGGGCTGCGGGTTGGGAGTGAGGGGCACTGGCAGAGCTGCTCCCTAAAGAATCTCACACTTTGCAGATACTCCCTAACTCCCAGGCTGAGGGGCACCTCCCCCCTTTCCCTTTGAGGGGGGCAGGCAGCTGAGACCCCCCCCCAAGGGAGAAGCTGCGGGACATTAACTCACTGAGCGTGATAGCAGCCTCTGCCCCCCCCAGCCATGAGCCCTCCCTCCCATGATCCGTCTCCCTTCGCCTCTCATCCGACTGGGGAACTGCGCCTCGCTCCCTGACAGGGCGGCGGGGGCGGGGCTGGCTGCTGCAGGGGCCGTCGCTAAAGAGTCGCGCTTTTCCAGAGGAGGAAAGTAACATGGGAAGCAGGGGAGAAGCGAGAAACAGCCCCCGTCCCCGTGTGGGCGGATAGAGAATCGCTGGGTTAGATGAGATGGGGGCTGGATGGCAGATGAAGAGGGTTGGGGTTGGGTGGGTGGATGAATGATGGAGGGGGTTGGAGTGGATGGATGATAGAGGGGGTTTGGGGGATGGCAGATGGAGGGACAGGGCCTCCCAGAGGATTCAGGGAGTCTGGGGCAAAGCAATTTCGGGGGTGGGGGGGCTTCCATAAAAAAAGTTGCAATACCATAGAATGTTATATTCTTGTGGGGGCCCCTGTGGGGCCCAAGGCCTGAAGCAAATTGCCCCATTTGCCCCCCCGCCGGCAGCCCTGTGGAGGGGGTTGGGGGATAGGGGATGGATGATGGAGGGGGGTTGGGGTGGCTAATGGAGGGGGTTGGGGTGGATGGATGATGGAGGGGGTTGGGGATGGGATGATGGAGGGGGTTGGGGTGGATGAATGGATGGATGGATGGTGGAGGCCGGTTGGGTGTGGCTAATGGAGGGGTTTTGGCGGTGGCTGATGGAGGGGGTTGAGGTGGATGGAGGGGGATGGGGTGGATATATGGATGGATGATGGAGGGGGTTTGGTGGTAGCTGATGGAGGGGTTTAGGGGATGGATGATGGAGGGGGTTTGGCACTGGCTGATGGAGGGGGTTGAGATAGATGGATGGATAATGGAGGGGGTTGGGAGATGGCAGATGGAGGGGGTTGGGATGGATGATGGACCGGGTTGATGGATGGATGATGGAGGGGGTTTGGGGGTGACTGATGGAGGGAGTTGGGGTGGATGGATGAGTGATGGAGGGGGTTTGGGGATGGCTGATGGAGGGAGTTGGGATGGATGATGGAGGGGGTTGGGATGGATGGATGATGGAGGGGGTTTGGGGGTGACTGGTGGAGGGAGTTGGAGTGGATGGATGGATGACGGAGGGGATTGGGAGTGGCTGATGGAGGTGGTTGGGGCTGGATGGACGATGGGGGCAGTTCGGGGTTGGCAGATGGAGGGGGTTGGGGCAGGGCCGGCGCTTCCATTTAGGCGAGCTAGGCGGTCGCCTAAGGCGCCAGGATTTGGGGGGCGGCATTTTGCTGCTCTCGGCGGCAATTCGGCAGCGGAGGGTCCTTCTGCTCTCGGGTTCTTCGGCAGCAATTCTGCGGCAATTCCTTCACTCGCTCAGGGACCCGCCACCGAAGTGCCCCGAAGACCCAGAGCGTGGAAGGACCCCCACCTAGGGCGCCAAAACCCCTGGTGCCGCTCCTGGGTTCGGGGTGGCCGATGGCTGCGCCTGGTGAGGATAGAGGGGCGTCTATGGGGATGTCCGGATCTCTCTCTCTTCAAGCCTCCCCCCACCCCCGGTCAGCCCCCCAAGTTGCTGGGGGGGAGCCCTGGCTGGAGGAGAGGCTGGGCCCTAGTGGGGTGTGTGTCGCTTCCCGCCGCTCTCTCTGGCACAGCCCCCCCCCCACGCGTGTCTCTGCCCTGCGTGCGTGGGCGATCCCCCCACCCCCGGCGGCGCTTTGGAGACGCTCCCTGGCTCTGCCAGGGAAGCGGGGGGCTGGCTTGACAGCCCGGTTGCTGGGGGTTCGCGTGCAGATCTGGGTGAGTGGGGATGGGGGGTTGTTCTCTGCAGATCCCAGACCCCCAGGACCCCCCGTGCACCCCTTCCCTTTGCAGCCCGCCCCCGGGACCTCCAGCCTTGGGAACGGGGGGAAAGTCTCTGCTGTGGGTCAATTTTTATCCATTTTAGGGGGGTGGGGGGATCGAGGGATACTTTGTATACCCCCCGGCCCCATCTCCTTTGCACCCCCACCCCACCCGGCAATCCAGGCTGGGAGCAGCGGAGTAATTGCAGTTTCACAGCAAAACACCCAGCGGCGGGGGGAGGGGCACAGAAGCCATTTTTTAGGGCGATTTCCCCCAATTTTGGGGCACTCGAAGGAATCGGGCGGGGGCTAGGATCAGGATTCTAGGCGAGAGGGGGCGGGGGTTAGAGTCGATCTGAAAGTTTGGGGGGCTCTGGGGGGCCCTGCATCGGATGTACAGGACTGGGGGGCAATGGGGGGCCCTGCATCTGATGTCCAGTACTGGAGAACTGTGGGGGGTCCTGGATCTGATGTACAGGACTGGGGGGTTTTGGGGGAGAGTCCTGGATCTGATGTACGGGACTGAGGTTTGGCGGGAGCTGGATCTGATGTCCAGGACTGGGGGGCACTGAGGGGTGCTGGATCTGATGTATGGAAATGGGAACTGTGGGAGGTCCTGGATCTGATGAACAGGACTGGGGGGTTTGCGGGGCCCTGGATCTGATGTACAGGGCTGGGGGGCTCTGGATCTGACGTACGGCACTGGGGGGCAATGGGGGGCCCTGGATGTGATGTCCAGGACTGGAGAACTGTGGGGGGTCCTGGCTCTGATGTCCAGGACTGGAGAACTGTCGGGGGTGCTGGGGGCTCTGGATCTGATGTACAGGACTGGGAGGCTGTGGGGGGCCTTGGATCTAATGTACAGGACTGGGGGGCAATGGGGGGCTCTGCATCTGATGTCCAGGACTGGGGAACTGTGGGCATCCTGGATCTGATGTACAGGACTGGGGAACTGTGGGGGTCCTGGGTCTGATGTCCAGGACTGAGAGGTTTATGGGGGCCCTGGATCTGATGTACGATACTGGGTGGCTGTTGGGGGCCCTGGATCTGATGTACAGGGCTGGGGGGTTGGGGGGGCCTGGTTTGATGTACAGGACTGGGGAGTTTGGGGGGGCCTGGGTCTGATGTCCAGCACTGGGGAACTGTGGGGGGTCCTGGATCTGATGTACAGGACTGGGGGTTTTTAGGGGGGAGGCCTGGATCTGATGTACGGGACTGAGGTTTGGGCGGGGCTGGATCTGATGTCCAGGACTGGGGGGCACTGAGGGGTGCTGGATCTGATGTATGGGACTGGGAACTGTGGGAGGTCCTGGATCTGATGTCCAGGGCTGGGAGGCTCTGGATCTGATGTACAGGGCTGGGGGGCAGTGGGGGGCCCTGGATCTGATGTACAGGACTGGGGTGTTATGAGGGTCCTGGGTCTGATGTCCAAGACTAAGGGGTTTATGGGGGCCCTTGATCTGATGTATGGGACTGGGGGGCTGTGGGGGTCCCTGGATCTAATTTACAGGACTGGGGGGCAATGAGGAGCCTTGGATCCAATGTCCAGGACTGGGGAACTGTGGGGGGTCCTGGATCTGATGTACGGGACTGGGGGGCAGTGGGGGATCCTGGATCTGATGTACAGGACTGGGCAGTTTGGGGGGGCCTGGGTCTGATGTACGGGACTGGGGGGTTATGGGGGGTCCTGGATCTGATGTCCAGGACTGGGGTGCACTGGGGGCTCTGGATCTGATGTACAGGACTGGGAGGCTATGGGGGTTCCTGGATCTTATTTACAGGGCTGGGGGGTCTATGGAGGGCTCTGGATCTTATTTACAGGACTGGGGGGCTATGGGGGGCCCTGGATCTGATGTAAAGGATTTGGGGGGTACTGGGGAGTGCTGTATCTGATGTATAGGACTGGGGGTCTCGGGGGGGGCTGGATCTGATGTACGGGACTGAGGGGTTGTGGGGGGGCCTGGATCTTATTTACAGGGCTGGGGGGTCTGTGGGGGGCCCTGGATCTGATGCACAGGACTGGATGTCTCTGGGGTCATGAATTTGGGGCAGGGGGGAACGTGGGACTGAAGAAACACTTGGGGGTGGTTGTAGGGGAAGGGGCTGTAATGTGGGCTGCTTCAAGGTGGAAATGCCCATCCCCCATGTCCTAAAATTCTTGCTGATCTCTAGGGGTCCGGGAGTGGGGGGGGATAGGGTAATTGGGGGGTTCTGGACAATGGTTGACAATGTGTGTTGTTGCGTGTGTGACTCTGCTAGCTGAGTTTCCGCATGCTCATCCATGTGTCATAGCACACTTAATCCGTGGTGGAAGGGGGATTCTCTTCCAGCTTAGGGGGCTAGGGTGCCTGGAGCTATTGCCTCTCTCCTGTGAAGTTTACTGCTGACTAGGTGTTGAACTGAAGAGTAGAACCCAGGAGTCTTGGCTCCCAGCCCCTGCACCTCCGCTGTAACCACTAGACCCCACTCCCCTCCCAGAGCCAGGGAGAGAACCCAGGAGTCCTGACCCACAGCCTCCCCCTTCCTTTCACAAACCCCCACAGACTGGCTTTGCTCCTGGCCTTGCCCTGTGATCCCATGCAGCAGTGTCTGCGTGGCTCAGAGGGTGGCGGGTTCGAGTCCTGCTCCTGGAGAAGTGACCTGACCACATGCATCTCTTCTCCTTCCCCCAGGGCTGGCCGGCGGGTGGCGCAGGACGGGTTCGGAGCTGGGCTGCCGCACAGCCCGTCCGTCTCAGGTAGGTCCCTGGCTGACCGGCAGGGAGGGTCCAAGGGCAACTCCCACCGGGACTCTGAGAGGTCACCCTCAGGCAACCTCAGCCGCTCCCATCACAGCGCCTGCTGTGGGGAGCCAGGCTGTGTCTCCTGCCCCCCGGATCTCCCCAAGTCCGGTGGGTGATTGGCACCTGGTTCTGGTTCTGGGCATAGCCAGCCTGAGGCAGCTACCGTCAGCTCTGGGGCACGGTGGGTACAGATGGAGGAGGCCCTGCGGGGCGGGAGATGGCACACTGGAGTGGGGGGCATATATACAGTGATGGGCGCATGCTGGACTTTGGGAGTATGGGGGGCGTCCCGGGAGGTTATGGCTGGGGGCTCTCTGGGTTATGGACGACTGGGGGGAGTTGTGGGTGGGGGCTGTCCGGGGGTTATGGTAGTGGTTGCCGGGAGGGTGGTATGGGTAGCGGCTGCCCTAGGGGTTATGGGTGGCGGGTGGCTCAGGTGGTTATGGGTGGCGCTGCCCGGGTGGTTTATGGGTGAGGGCTAATCCCGGGGGGAGGGGGTTATGGTAGTGGTTGCCAGGGAATTACGGGTGGCAGCTGCCCCGGGAGTTGTGGGTAGGGGCTCTTTGTGGCTGATCCCGTGTATAATCGGAGCTTTTCTATCGGGTTATGAGAGATAGTGGTTTGTCATTTGGTGAGAAAACCATGGGCGTTGTTAATGTTCTACTGGTAACGCGGCTGCCCCTAAGGGTTTACATGACAACAGCTTAGTTAGTTGAGCGGTAGTTATTAGTAGAGATACAGGTTGGCTTTATTGGTAGGGCAGCTGCCCAGGTGGTTATAGAGGCGCAGCTTTCTTAGATAGGAGCCATTTATCCCGGGGGAGGGGTTTATGGGTAGTGGTTGCCTCAGGGGACATTACGTAGGTGATGACAGCTGCCCCCGGGGGTTATGTGATACTGGGTCGACGGTCTGTGTGTTGTGGAAAGTAACGCGTTTGCTAACCCAAGAGGGTGTATTGAGGTGTTTGGCTGCCCCAAGAGGGGGTGTATGGGTAGACCAGTAAGTGACTGGAGGGCGGGGCGGGATAGTAGGCTGGTGTCTAGGCGCACATTCGCCACTTGGCGGGGTTAATATAGTGGTGGAGAGGTGCTTGGCTGACCGCGCTTGGTTTACGAGAGTGTTAGGGGCTGCCCTGACGGGGGTGGGATGCTGAATGTCAGAGGGCCTTGTCTTCGTGTTGCAGGGTGTAGTCGTTTTTTATGGGTGGTTTGCCCTCACGGGTTATGCGGTTGGTCAAGAGGGGGCGTATGCCGCTTATAGAAGTGTGGGGGCACGCGCCCGGGGTGGGTTGTGGGTAGGGGTTCTTTTGTAGTTCGGGAACATCGCGTTCAATCTGCTTTTTTGACGCTGTGTGTTTTGTTCCCGATTGTGTGAGAGCTCTAGATGGAGGGTGGGGGACCTGTCCTGGTGGGGATGGTTATGGTGATGACTGCCCCAGGGGGTTATGCCGGTAAAGTGGGTGAGCCCCAAAGGTGGTGTGTGCACAGATAAGGAAAGGCCGGATTAAAATAGGCCGGGGGGGGGGGGGGGTCCATGTCAGGGTCCAAGATTACCAGTATGGTCATAGCCCGGCCCAATAATTTTTGTTATCCCTTCAAATTAAAGAACTAAGAAGCCTCATTGCCCGCTGCTGATCTAGCCAGAGATATCTTTGAAGTTATCTTAAACAAAATAAGCGGAAACTATAAAGAAACAATGGCCACTCAATGTTTGTATAGCGGTCTAGTTACCTCGAGACGGCTGGTCAAATATTCTGGGTGGGAGCTGCCCCAGTGGGCGTTCAATGGGTGGGTGGCATGTCCCATGGGGTAGACTCGCGATGTTAGTGATCGGTTAGCGGTTGCCGGTGTGGTACAACTTTGCTTGGTGACTACGCGGGGCGTCTATGGGTGGTGGCGCCTGGGCCCTAGTGCGGTTAAACTAGAAGTTGGCTATGGATGGGCGGCTGCTTCTCGAGGGGGGAGGTGCTTATGTGTTGTATGGGGGCCAATCACTTTGGGGGGGTTATGCCGGTAGCGTTTGACCAGCAATGGGGATTATGCATGTATACCTAGGTGGCCCCCAGTTGACACATGTGGGGCTCTATGGGTGAGGTGTCAGCTACTCACGGGGGGGGTTAATTGCTCGTTACGGTGGTCTGTCTGGGGGTGGGGTATATGTGGTATGCGCGCGTTTTCCTGGTGTTTGGGTTGCCAGTTATGGGTGTCATGCGGCCCTGTGGGGTAGGATGGGGGCTGTCCTGGGAGGGGGTTATGTGCAACTGGTCTTCTCGGTAGCGGTTGCTGTGCGTGAGGGGTTTTGTGGTGTGCGAAGGTGGCCTTATAGTTGAAGGCTAGTGTGGTTGGGAGCTGTCCCAGTGGGGAGTTATGTGTGGGGGCCTGTCCTGGGGGGGTTTGTGGGATAGCGGTGCCGGGGAGGGGTATGGGTGGAGGTGGCCTGTGGGGTATGGGTGGGGGCTGTCCCGGGGGATTATGTGTGGGGGCTTCGTGTCCTGGGGTGTAGGGGTTTCGCAAATGGTTTAAAAGTTGAGGGTCGCAGTTGCCTGGAGAGGGGCTAGGGTCCAATTGATGGGGCTGTAATCCAGGGTGAGGTAGTCTATGTGTGTGGGCTTGATCAGATTACCCATGGTGGGTTAGAGTTATGGATCTGTGAGGTTATACCGCGATTGCCGGGGAGACGGGCTACTAGCAGTGGGGATTGCTGTCCCAGGGTGGGAGTTTTATGTGGGGGCTGTCCTGCGGGAGGACAGCGTTTAATGTGCCGGGTACGCCGGTTAAACACAGGGAATGGTGCGTTTTTCTTCAATTGAAAACTTACTGTTTTTTGATTTCCGGATGAGACGGGGTTCACTGTGGGGCCTTAATGTGGCTGGGCGCGCCTACTCGTCACTGTGACGCCTGGGGGATTTTATGATTTTGTGGGGGGGGACCTAGTGGGGTTTTTTTCCTTTTGTCCTTCTAGATGGGAAGTAGATAGGTAGCAGGGCTGGGTGGAGTTATATCGTGTGCGCTCCGCCGGTTTACCAGGGAACCTGTGGGGTTATGTGCAGGAAGGTAAGGCGGGCATGGCCCATAGATGGGGCTATGGGTGGGGCGTGTCCGCTGTGGAGTTTTAGACTCGCGCGTGGTCGCGCGTGGGCCAGGGGAGATGATAACGCATTGGTGTGGCGACGCCATGGACGTAGAAAGCGAAGGTTGTGACTGTGTGCTTTGTTGGTGGCTGAGCAAGATCATCTAGGTATTTATGCTTTTAGGTAAGTGGTGTCTAGAACCACCAATGGGGTTTAATAAGAAAATACATGCTGTTTCTCTACTTCTTTCAACCGCGTCCCTGTTGCGCGCCAGGGCAAGCCAGGGGAGTACTTTAATTCTACCGGCAGCCTCTCCAGCCAGACAGAGACTGGCGCCAGGCGGAAGGAAATTATGACCGAGAGGATATTCCGGCATAGGCGTGCCGGATGAGGTACGCAGTGCGCGCTCGTGGGAGCAAGAGGGCGCCACATGGAAGCCAGGCCCCTAGAGCTTGAGTGAGCCATAGGGTGCATGAGAAGGGTAATAATTGGTCGCGGGGGGGGCTTGAGGAGGAGGGACTTTCTGGGTGTTGTGAAAGGGAGTGTGGGGCTGGGTATGTCGCTTGGCGGGTGTCTCGCCGCCGCGCGCGCGCGCGGCCGCGCGCGCGTTCGCGCGCGCGCGCGGTTGGCCGCCAAGTGTCACTGGCACTAAGGTTTTCGAGGATGACTTCTCCCTGGGGGAGAGTTCAGAGGTATTGTAGGGGGGTTGTTGTGTGGGGTGGGAGTGGTTGCCCCAAGGGTTATGGTGGTGGGCTGCCCCAGGGGGTTATTGGGTAGCGGTTGCCGGGGGGCGGGGGGTTATGGTGCAAGCTGCCCTCCGGGGGGTTAGGGTGGCGGTACCCAGGGCTGGTTACAGTGGGGCTGCCCCTGGGGGGTTATGGGTGAGGGCTGTCCGCGGGGGGGGGGTTATGGTAGCCGGTTGCAGGGGAGTTATGGTGGCCATGAGCCCGGGGGGTTGTGGGTAAGGGGTTCATTCGGGGGGACTGGTGCCACATAATGGATTGCCCCGAGGGGTTATTGGGTGGGCCCCCCCTTCTCACCTCTACCTCATAGCCCCCATCCCCAGAGACTCCCCTGTACTCTCACCCCCAGGGGGCGGGACCTGGGGGCGGGGAGATGGGAGGTGTTAGGTTCAGGGTGGGGTTCAGTTGAGGAGAGGCTGCTAGGGGTCAACGAGGGGCGCAGGGCCCCATTGGGAGGAAGATGCTGGCGAGGGCAGGGCCCTGTCCTAGGGGAGGGGGCAAAGGTTGGGGGGGGTCAGGGCCAGGGTAGAGGGGTCAGGTGTTGGAACCCCCTGCCCAAGCCCTTCCTCCCCACCTTCCGCAGAGCTGCCGGAGCCGCCCCCGCCTGCCCTGGCACTGATGAGCAGCATGAAGACCCAGCTGCACATGGCCCTGGAGCGCAACTCCTGGCTGCAGAAGCGCATCGAGGACCTGGAGGAGGAGCGGGACTTTCTGCGCTGCCAGCTCGACAAGTTCATCTCCTCCACCAAGGTGGACGCCGGTGAGCCGGGCAGGATGCCTGGGTCCCTTCCCTGGCGGTGGGAGGGGAGTGGGGCCCAGTGGGTTGAACACAGGGGGCTGGGAGCCAGGATGCCTGGGTTCCTTCCCCGACGCTGGAAGGGGCGTGGGATCCAGTGGTTAGAAAACAGGGGGCTGGGATCCA
The DNA here is from genome assembly GCF_003597395.2 of Chelonoidis abingdonii. Taxonomy (NCBI): domain Eukaryota; kingdom Metazoa; phylum Chordata; order Testudines; family Testudinidae; genus Chelonoidis; species Chelonoidis abingdonii. The sequence goes on along the minus strand of NC_133779.1, from coordinate 14,607,989 downwards.
GGACGCCTGGGTCCCTGCTCCCTGTCGTGACTTTAGGAGTCAGAGGTGGGCATGTTGGGGCACTAGCTGGGGGAACAGGCCCCATGTCCCCATTTGACCCAATCCCGGGTCCCACCTCCCTGCTGTAGAAGGGCAGCTCCCTGGGCAGCAGGTGTGGTAGGGCTTTTATCCCTCCCATGGGCAGCCCCTAGGGGGCGCTGTGTCTCCCAGCCAGCAGCCAGAAGAGCTTGGGGGGAGCAGGGGAGGGTCACTGACACAGCAGGGCAGGAGGCTCCAGTGAAGTGCATACTGGGACCCAATCTCTGCTCACCCCCCAGAAGATCACTGCCGCAGCAAGCAGCCCCCGCGGCGGGCGGAGGCTGCCGAGAGCCGGCCCGGCGAGGCCACAGACAACGAAAGCCTGGCGTCCTCGCTCAGCGCCGCCTCGGAGCAGGGCGGCTCCACAGAGCGCAAGAAACAGAAGCAGAAGGGGGGGGTGAGCCGGCGGCGCTTCGGCAAGCCCAAGGCCCGAGAGCGCCAGCGAGGTGAGTGGGGGCCTGCAGGGGTCGCTGCCCCGGTCGCTTGGGCAGCAGGGCTGGTCTCCTGCCCCGGGTGGCCCGGGAGGAGGAGGGCTGTGGGGTGGGGTGTGGGGAGGAAGGAGCTGTGGGGTGAGCGTGTGCCATGGTGTGAGGAGCAAGGAGGAGGCGGGGGGCTGTGGGGTGTGGGGTGGGGAAGAGGAGGGGGACTGTGGGAGTGAGGGGTCTGGCATGGGTGGGATGGACGGGCATATGGGGGGAGGACTCACTATGAGGGGCTTTGGGGGTACAGGGGGCTTTGGAGTGGGGGCAGATCCTCCTGAGGCAGCCGGGGGAGGAGTCTGTGTTGAAGGAAAGGAATGATCAGGCTCTTCTCCCCTGGGCCTTTCTGCCCCACTCCTTTCCTCTGTCCCCCTCCATCCATCCCCCCCGCCGTCTCCCCATGCCTCCCATCCTTCTCGCCCTTGCCGTGGCCCACCCGGCAGTCAAGGATGCTGACGGGGTGCTATGCCGCTACAAGAAGATCCTCAACACCTTCCAGAAGCTGAAGAGCATGAGCCGGGCCTTCGAGCACCACCGGGTGGATCGCAACACGGTGGCGCTGACCACACCCATCGCCGAGCTGCTTATTGTGGCGCCCGAGAAGCTGGCCGAGGTGGGCGAGTTCGACCCATCCAAGGAGCGGCTGCTGGAGTACTCGCGCCGCTGCTTCCTGGCGCTGGACGACGAGACCCTCAAGAAGGTGCAGGCCCTCAAGAAGAGCAAGCTGCTGCTGCCCATCACCTACCGCTTCAAGCGGTGATGGGGCTCCCTGCTGTCCCCCACCCCGGGACCCATCACTCTGCAAACCGCCCTATCCCACTGCTGACACCAGCGCTGCCCCCTGGGAAGCCCTCAAGCCACCCTATCCCGCTGGTGATACCAACACTGCCCTGGGACTCCCTCAAACCGTCCTATTCCACTACTGCCACTGCGGCCGCCCACCTCCCCTGGGATCTGTGATCCCGTGAATTGGCCCATTCCCACGCTGTCCCTCAAGACTCCCTTGAACTGGCCTATCTCACCAATGCTGCCCCCACCCCTCAGCATCTGTCACTCCACGAACCTGCCTATCACACTGCTAACACCAGACACCTGAGACCCCCTCGAACCATCCTATCCCACTTCTAACACCAACGCTGCTGCCCTGGGGCCCCTCGAACCACGCTATCCGATGGCTGACACAAATACGTACCCAGTCGCTGCTGCCCATCACTTCAGGCAGCAATGGGATACCCCCCACACACACACTATTGCCCCCCAGGACACTTCCTCCCACTGCTACCACAAATATTGCCCCCCAGATCACCTCTTGCTTCAAGCAATGATGGGACTAGGGCCCTGTCCCGCACTGCTGCCCATCACCTATCACTTCTGGGAGTAATGTCATAGCCCACCCCCACCACACGTGATCCCACTTCTGCCACCATCGCACTGCCGCCACCCTCTATTGCTTCAAACAATGGTGTGACCCTGCCCTGCTCCAACAGGCCCCCCGCTACCATTGACCCCCACACTCCTGCCGCTCCAGCTCCAGCTCCTTCCTTCTGTCCCATTCCTCTGCCTGTGGTCACCGAATCGCTCCACCCCAACACGTGATGAATGGCATTGTTCCTCCCTTTTTCTGTGCACACCACCTGCTGGTCTCAGCACAGCCAGGGAGCCAGAATGCCTGGGTTCTCTCCCTGGCTCTGGGACAGGAGCAGAGTCTAGTCGTTAGAGCGGGCGGGTTCTCGGTTCTGTTTGCCCTCTCTGGGGCCTTGGGGATGTTCCATTTTTCCTCCCCACTGGCAGAGCGGGGCTGAGTGTCATGGGGCAGAGCAAGGGGTGAGTGTGAGTTCTGGGAGGGGGCTGTGCCTCCCACTCCTATCCCAGGCCTGCCCATGGGAGCAGCTGAGCTGCTGGGCCATTGGGGAGGTTGGCATCAGGGCGTGGCTCTGAGAGGCCCATTCCCACACCCCTGCCCTGGGGTAGGAGGGCTGGGATAGCAGGGGCTGGGCTGGGCTAGCCAGGGGGCTAGCGCAAGGGGCTACGAGCTGGGTGCTTTCTTGTGGCTCAAGGGGTTCTGGTGACGTGGCTGGGGCGGGGCTGGCTGGACCAGACTCCAGGAGTCGGGTCAGGTAGGAAAACGCCCGACTCTCCTGCCCATGAGGTCGGTCTGGCTGGGTTGTGGGAATGGGCCACAGGAGGGAGAGGGGGGCTGGCCCCCCGGGCGGGAGCTGGCACTGGAGGAAGGGCTGGGGTCAAGCTGGGAAACAGTTTGACCCTCTTGGACTTGCGTCCGCTTCACGCCTAAAAATTAGGCCTGAGCAGAGCTCTGTGACTCGGCGGGGTGGGGGATGGGACATGATCTGAACCCCATGGACTGGCTGGCTCAGGGGGGCGGGGAATGGGAAACAGGGCCTCTCCCCTCTAGAGGGTGCTGGCTCCCACCTGGCCCCAGGGCAGGGACTGGCTGGCTCAGGGGGGCGGGGAATGGGGCCCAGGGGCCTTTCCCCTCTCCGGGGCACCAGCTCTGATCATGACCCAAATTGTCAATTTCACCCCTAGGTTCTACAGTGCTGTTAAAATTGGGGAGGAGGGCAACTGCGCTGAGCTGATTGGCCAAACAGGCTGCAGGGGGCTGTGCTGATTGGCCAATAGCTGCCCCGCCTACGTCTCCAACTTGGGGTCCCGATTCTGGACCCAACCTGCCGGCCTTGCCCTGAGCTCCCCCCTTTGATCTGTTCCACGTACAGATCCCCCCACAACACATCCCGTATTGCTTAGAGACCAAACCTGACCCCCATGTTCCCTCCCCGCCCTGCTCCATTGCCTGCCGACACCACCCTCCCCTCAGCAGGGCGGGAGCACCCCCCATGCCAAGGGCAATTGGGTTCCTACTCTGTCTTCCCCCACCTGGCACCAATGAAAGCGCCAGATCGGGTCCCCCATCCCGCCCCCCTCACGGGGATTGTCATTGATTCACTTCGCTCCCTGTTTTAGGGGGTGATTTTCCCTCCCCCTACTGCGGCCCTGAGCGTGAGTGCAAGGGGCTGTACGCGGCAGCGTGCCCGGGATGTCCCTTTCTATTCAGTGTAACAAACTCTCTTCTCCACTGTGCCTGTTCTTTCATGCCCTCTCTCTATGTTTAAAAAAAAAAGAGAAAAGAAAAAAAATCTACAAAAAAATCAATTTATTAATAGAATTTAAATTAAAAAAGAAGAAAATTTGGAATAAATCAAGGCCTGTGTCTCATTTATTTATCAAAATCTTTTGTTTCCCTTGGGCCTAAAAGCAGCTGCCTCTGGGGTAGGGTGGGGTGCGGGGGCTGGTTATACAGGAACCCCTCACCCGGTGCAGAAATGCGACCGCTTCTGGGGTGGGGGCCTCTGTACAGGAAACCTTCGCATGGGGATGAGATGTGGCCCCTCTGGGGTGGGGCATGGGGGCTGTTTATACACAGATCCCTCACCTGGTGCTAGACATGGCCCCTCTGGGGCAGGAGCTGTTACGATGGGGCCTGGCACTGAGATGTGGCCCCTCTGGGGTCAGGGGCAGGGCTGTTTTTACAGGGACCCTACGCCTGGCACAGAGAGGGCCCATGGATGTGATCTCGTGCCAAGCTGGCGTAATACCAGGCTAGATGGGTGCATTGGTTTGATCCTCTGTCCTTAACGGGGGCTATCGGCCCCTCCTCCCCTTGGGGGGCCACGGGAGCAGGGGGGAGAGAGGCCCACTGAAAGTAGGGTGACCAGACAGCAAGTGTGAAAAATCGGGATGGGGTGGGGGGTAATAGAAACCTATATAAGAAAAAGACCCGAAAATTGGGACATCTGGTCACCCTAACTGAAAGGGGCTGGAGCAAAGATTAACAGGCTGTGAACACGCAGGGCATGGCTAGGCCCAGACCATCCCTGTTCAGGGACACCCTGCCCCCCCCCCCTTTCTGTGCCATGGCCCAGAATCCCCTCTGGAGCTCAGGAACCCCCACCTATCCCAGGGGGGTTCTCCAGGGTAAGAGGCTGGTATTTTGGAGAGGGCAGCTGAATCCATCCGACATGGAAGGAGGAAGGGTGGGGTCATACTGAATAGAACTCCTGCATTCTTTCCCCAGCTGTGGGCGGGGAGTGGGGTCTAGTGGTCAGAGCAGGGGGGCTGGGAGCCAGGATTCCTTGGTTCTCTCCCCAGTTCTGGGAGAGGTGTGGGGTCTAGTGACCAGAGCAGAGGGTGCGGGGAGCCAGGACTCCTGAGTTCTCTTCCTGGCTCTGGGAAGGGAGCATGGTCTAGTGGGCTTCTCATGATTTTGTGGTCCCAGGGCTTATTAATTATGGGTAGGTGGGACTGGCTGTCCCCCTGCTGTTCTCCCCTGCACTTGGGGCAGGGTCTGCCTCCTCCATGAGATTCAGACAGTACCTGGCGCAGAGGGGCCCAGCGAGAACACTCCACTTTGGAGCTTTGGAACGCTGCATGCCATCCACCCCCAAATGTTGGCGTGCCCTGGGCATCAGTGCAGCGCGAGTTGCCTAGTGACTGTGGTGGGAAAGGGGACACCTGAAAATCAGGACACCTAGCTCTTTAAATGCAGGTGGGCGGCTGGCTTGGGGGAGGGCGGAACTGCATTTAGTGGGGGTGGGTGTTAGGGGCCCAGCTGTGGGGGATGACAAGATTTCACTTTGGGGGGCTAGATAGAGTTGTGGGGCAAGCGACTCTGCTGGCAGAAGCTAGATTTAGTTGGGGAGGCCAAGGTGCCCAGCTGAAGGGGGCTGGATTTAGCGGGGGGGTCAAGGGGCTCATCTGGGGGGTTGGATAGGGTTGGGGGTGCAAAGGACACACCTGGGAGTGGGTTGGATGGGAGAGGACAAGAGGGCCTGTCGGGCCGGCGGGGCAAGGGACACCACTGGAGAGGTTGGCCAGAGGTGAGTGGGCGAGGGACCGACGGGGGTAAATACACAGGTAAATCTGCCCCACACCAATACCAAAGCAGATACAGCTACATCCTCCAAGGACAGACCCGGGCCGGAGGCAGCAGAGGGCAGCAGATCAGATGCTTACAGAGGAGTCAGGACACCCAGCTCTGCCACTGACCTGCTAGGTGACCCTGGCAGTGTCACTGCTCCCTCTGTGCCTCAGTTTCCCCCTCACGGAGCTTTGTAGGAAGGGAAAGCCGGACAAAACGCCACATTTATCAGTAATACGTGTATTAATTAACACTGTATCATATACATATTACACAAATCACACACACACACACACACACACAAGCACACTCCGTTTTGTTGTTCTTACCAATTAGTTGTTCCCCCTAACTGCACTGGGCAGGTGAGTTAGATGGGGGAGGGGTGGAGCTGGGCTTCTGCTGATCCGGATTGATAACTCCCATGTTGACAAGACGAGATCTGGGGTCCTCTGCAAGACCCCTCCCATTTATAGCAGCTTCCCTCTCATGCAAATCTACACCAGGTTCAAAATCTGTGTCTGTGTCCCTTGGTCTTTTGTGTTGCTTCTTTCTGGGTGTTGTTGTCCCAATGCTGCAAAGAGGCTGTTTCCAAAAGAAGGTGCTGGCTTGTAACCCCCACACTGTCAATATGTCTGCTCGTCTTTAACAAGTCCACTTGGCACCTTTTATTGTCCTTGGGTCTGGCTCCCAGCCCCTCTCCAAGGGCTGCAACTGTCTGGAGGTGCTGCCTCACCCCTCTTCATTCAACAGGGCAATTGATTAAGGGTGGGGCGGGGCGGGGGGGGGGAGATCTTATTCTACTCCTAGCAAAAAGACATTTTTCTTCTACTTTAACTATCCTTAGGGGCTGTAACATTATACCAAGGCTTAACACAAAGTTTTCTATATAGGGACCTGATACAAAGTTCCTATATCAAAGGACTTGATACAAAGTTGTATGAAAATCGCTTAACACAGGGCTATACAAAATAACTTAATACAGGGTTATACGAAGAGGCCTAATACAAAATCATATCAAAGTTATGTAAAGATGCTTAATACAGAGATTTAGCTACTCTACGACCTGTTCAAACAGACTTTGCTGCTGAAGTTTGAACTGACCCCCGAGGCGGACAGGAAACGATTCTGGGGTGTATGCGAGACCTCAGGTGCCACTTACAAGGAGGTCGCCAACCTGCTGGGGGAATATCTCCGCAAGTGGGGGAAGGGCACAGGGGCCACGACCGCAGAGGACGTGTATAACCTGGTGGGGTTGGAGCAGCTGTTTGACATCTGCTCTCCAGACCTTAAGACGTGGTGACCGGAAGCCCAAAGATTTGTGCAGTGCAGGTGCACTGGCAGATGAGTTTGTGGACAGCAGATGGGGGGCTAAGGAGTGACCCAAAGAGGTCGGGGTGCACGATCGATTGCCTACCGAGGTGCTAATGGGTAATGGCTTGGAGAACTGGCTGGATGGCACTCAGAGCACCCTGGTCCTTACCTGGAGCCAAAGCCAGAGTCAGCAAGGGATGCGGGATCTCCCAAGGCAGAGGACTGAAGCACAATGGATAGGGCTCGACAGGGCTGGGCCAGAGCCTTCGTCCCAAGATGGAAAAACTGAGGCACCACCAGCCAGGGCTGTATCCTCAGACCCAGCAGCTGAATTCCAAATGGAGCTGCAGGTGGATCCTTCCTTGGAGAAGCTGAGGGCCCTGGCTGGCCACGGAGGTGCAGGGTCCCAGGGGGAGGACCGCCGGGAGCTATTCCTGTGGGAGAAGGGATTCCTGTACTGGGAATGGGCTGGTTCAGGGCAAACTGAACCTTGGAAAGTCAGGAGGCAGTTGGTGGTTCCTCAGAGGTACCATGACAAATTGTTGTACTTGGGCCATGATCTCCCCCTTTCGGGGCATCAGGGCATGCGGGGTACTAGGCAGAGTCTGCTGCAGAACTTTTACTGGCCTGGGGTCTTTGAGGCTGTCCGACAGTATTGCAGGTCCTGTGAGCTCCTGCCAGAGGGTGGGAAAGGCCCAGGATAAGTGTAAAGCCCTGCTGAGACCTTTGCCCATCATAGAGGAGCCTTTCCAGAAGGTGGGACACCCCAGCAGGGTGACCCGGTCAGGGAAGAAATACATCCTGGTGGTGGTAGATTTCGCTACGCACTACCCCGAGGTGGTGTCTATCAAGGCAGACACCGTGGCAGATGTACTGCTGACCATTTGCAGCAGAATGGGGTTCCCCAAGGAGGTCCTTACAGACCAGGGGTCTAACTTCATGTCAACCCTGCTCCAGTGCTTGTGGGAGAAGTGTGGGGTCTGACACACCTGGGCCTTAGCCTACCACCCTCAGTCCAACGGCCTGGTGGAGAGGTTCAATGAGACCCTAAAGATGATGCTGAAAACCTTCATGGACCAGAACCCATGAGACTGGGACAAATATTTGCCCCACCTGCTGTTCGCATACAGGGAAGTGCCCCAGGAATCCACAGGGTTCTCCCCTTTCGAGTTGCTGTACGGGAGGAAGGTGAGGGGACCCCTGGACATGATAAGGGCCGAGTGGGAGGGAAAGGCCTCTCCCACTGGAGAATCAGTGGTGGAGTATATACTGACTTTCCGGGAAAAGCTCGTGGAGCTCATGGGCTTGGCCAGGGGAAACCTAGCAAGGGCCCAGAGGAAGCAGAAAGTCTGGTACGACCGCTCAGCTCGGGCCCACTCCTATGCTACCGGGGACCAGGTGATGCTCCTCATCCCCGTGAGGAAGAACAAGCCGCAAGCTGCCTGGGGCAGCCCCTTCAAGGTCACCAGACAGGTAAACGAGGGGAACTACGTGGTGGAACTGTCCAACCGGGCACACAGCCACCGGGTGTACCATGTCAACATGATGAAACCGTACTGGGACAGGGAGAAGTTGGTGCTGGCTGTGTGTGGAGAAGGGAGAGGATGCCCTGGTGGGACTCCTCCCTGAGGCTGGGGCTGACCCCTCACTGGAATCAATTCCCCTCTCAGACCAGCTAACCCCAGCCCAACTGGCAGAGATCAGAGAGGTGCTGCATTCACATCGGCAGCTGTTCTCCAACTGGCCTGGGCTCACTAACCTGGCTGTCCACCAGGTGGAGATGGGAATCAACCCTCCCATCAGGTGTTCCCCATTCAGGGTCACTGGGAAAACAGCCCAGGACCTGGAGAGAGAGGTCAGAGACATGCTGACTTTAGGGGTGATCCAGCCACCCTCCATCTCGCCCGTGGTGCTGATCCCGAAGAAGGACAGATCGATCCAGTTCTGTGAGGACTATCGGAAGCTCAATGCCATCACCATGTCAGATGCCTACCCCATGCCTTGGACCGGTGAGATCCTAGACAAGTTGGGGGGTGCCCAGTACCTCACTACCATGGAGCTTACCAAAGGCTGCTGGCAGCTGCCTTTGGACCCAGAGGCCAGGGCAAAGTCTGTCTTCACCACCCCAATAGGGCTCTTTGAGTTCCTGGTCCTGCTTTTCAGCCTCAAGGGGGCACCTGCCACCTTCCAGTGCCTGGTGGATCAGTTGCTAAGGGGGATGGAGGACTTTGCTTTATCGCAGTGGTCCTCAACGCGGTGCCTGCGTACTGGCCCACGGACAAGCATCTGCCGAAATGTCACCAAAAAGTAGCAATGTCAAGAGGTGTCGCCACCGAAATGGCACTGATTTTCAGCGTAATTTCAGCGGCAACGCCTCTTGATGTTGCTGCTTCTCCGCAGCATTTCAGCGGATGCTTGTCCGCCGGCCATGGTCCTCAGCGGCTCGGCGCCCTCCAGACGAGAAAGGTTGGGGACCACTGCTCTATCACATACGATATCTGTGTCTTTAGCCAGACCTGGGAGGAACATGTATCCCTGGTGAAGAGAGGGCTGGGTTCCCTCCAGGATGCAGGACTGACCATAAAAGCTGAAAAGTGCAAGGTGGGGATGGCAGAGGTGTCATACCTGGGCCACAAGATGGGGGGCAGCCAGCTGAAGCTGGAGCCAGCCAAGGGGGAAGCAATCCAGGACTGGCCCACTCCCCAGCCTAAGAAACAGGTCCAGGCTTTCACTGGGATGGCGAGGTACTACCGGAGGTTTGTGCCCCACTTTACCTCCTGGCAGCTCCCCTCACGGAGCTTTGTAGGAAGGAAAAGCCAGACAAGGTGCTCTGAACCGAGCAGTGCCAGAGGGCTCTGTGCGCTGAAGGGGGCACTTATCCAGCGCCTGGTGCTGGTAAACCCGGATTTTAACAAATCCTTCCTGGTGTCCCTCCCCAAAGGCTCTTACATAAATTAAGCTGTCATGGGATAAAAGGGAAGGTCCTTTCATGGACTGAGAACTGGTTAAAAGACAGGGAACAAAGGGTAGGAATTAATGGTAAATTCTCAGAATGGAGAGGGGTAACTAGTGGTGTTCCCCAAGGGTCAGTCCTAGGACCAATCCTATTCAATTTATTCATAAATGATCTGGAGAAAGG
>NC_133779.1:14567379-14593774 GCF_003597395.2 Chelonoidis abingdonii | reverse complement strand
GCGGCCTCACGGCTCCCCCCGCCCCATAGCGGCCTCCCCTGGCCAGCCCCACGGCTTCCCCCCCATAGTGGCCGCCTCTGCCCAGCCCCACGATTCCCCCCATGCCCCCTAGCGCCCTCCCCGGGCCGGCCACACGGCTCCCGTGGCCAATAGTGCCCTTTCCGCTAGCCCCACGGCTCCCCTCCGTCCCATAGCGGCTCCACGGCTCCTTCCCCGGGTCGCCCTCTCGTGCCCCATAGCGCCCTCCCCGGGCCGGCCCCACGGCTTCTCTCCCCCCGCGCCCCATAGTTCCTGTTCCCCTAGTCCTGACACCCTCTTGGGGGCCATACCTTCAGCATCTCTTCCCCCACAAGCTGACCCGTCTACAGCCTGCCCCATAGCCCCCTTCCAGCCTGTGCTCCCCCAATACCTGAGTGCCTGTCTTATGGCCCCGCACTGCCACATGGCCTCCAGGCAGCCCTCCTGCCTGCCCCCAACTTCTCTATCTCCCTCCACTTCCCCTTTCCTCTGCCAGTGTCCGCCTCCCTGCCCCATAGCATTGCCCACCCCCAAACTCCTCCACATGCCCTCCAGCCGTACCCCTGCCTGCCCCCAGTCCCCAGATCCTGCCCGCTCCTTGAGTGCCTGCCCCATAGCCCCCTACTAGCATCCTTTTGCCACAGCCCCCAGCATGACCCTGAACTCCCCAACCCACCCGCCCTCTCTGTGCCCCCTCAATCCATGGCCTCTGCCCCCTTTCTGCTAGTCCCTCCCCCATTGGCATCCCGCCAGCTGGCCCCTGCTCCACCCTATAGCATCCCCTTGGGCAGAGACACTGAGCTCCATAATTAACCGTAGTAGGCTGGGGGGAAGGGGTGTGCTCCCCTCTCCCCCCTGGGACTGGGGAGGGGGTCAGGGGAGAGACGGGCAGGAACCCCCCCCAACCCCAGCAGACTCAGGCCCCAAAGACTGGGGAAAGAGGGAAGCCTATAAATCACCCCTTCTCCTCCTTATGCTTCCTGCCATTGCCTCCTGGCAAATAAGACCCATAGGGGTGGTGAGGGGCACATGTCACCACTGGGGGCATTTTGGGGGGCAAGGCAGGCCTGCTGCCCCTGCTCTGCACTTGGATGCTGGGGTGATGGCAGCCGTGGGCACGTTAGGGGCCAGATGTGAATCTCTTGCCTGTGACAGCATTGGGGAGGAAGCAGGGGGCTGTGGCTTGGTTTCTTTGGGGAAACCCCTCCATGGATCAGTGCGTTTCTGTGGCCTGGGACCTGGAAGGGTTTAAAACCCCCCTGCTTGCCTGTATGATTGATCATCTCCCTTGTGTTAGGAAGGAAGCACATGGGACATCCCGCTCTGGGGTGAAGCTGGAATGATTCCAAGTCCATCCCTGTCAGCTGAAAAACAGCAAAAAGATGGTGTTTTGGGAGCTTGCTTACGTCAAAGCGGAGGGTAGCTCTGAAGCCAATAGAGTTAGCATCCTATTAAAAGCATAAAGCCTTTATAAATAACTCCTCAGAGGTGTGGGGTATTATATTCCTCAGCTTGGCAGAATTTGAATCTTACTCTTTTTTAAATTGAGGGATAATATGGATTATTTTAAAGCATTTTTTCTTATGTTTGTTTACATTTTCAGAGTTGTGCAAAAATTACTGGGTTTTAACCATTTTTTTCCCCAACATTTCCTGACATAATTTTGAGGAACTGTGAAAATTTATGGGGTTTTAACCATTTTTCTTTTTCTCTATTTAAATTTCACTCTCGCACAAAATTATGAGATTTAAACTTTTCTTTCTAAATATTCGGTAGGTCAAAATGATGGATTTTAAACGTTTATCCTTTTATCTATTTAAATGTTCACAGCTGCCTGGAATTGGAAGAAGTGAACCTTTTTTTGGTGCTGATTTACATTTTCACTGTTGTGCAAAAGAATGGGTGTTAAATGTTTGTTTTTATTTGTCAATTTAAATTTTCACAGTTGCATGAAATTGGGGGAGGTTTAAGCATTTTCTTTTTTAGATTTTTATCAGTTTGAACTTTCACGGCTGGGGCAAGTTCTGGGTGGGTCGGACAATAACGGTCTAACGCCACTGTGCGTTTGGTACACGTTGAGGTGGGACCCTGTTCTCAAGCGGCATTTTTCCTGCTTTGTTGATCTGTAAATGTCGATCATTGATGAGAATTTTTTTTGTCTGTTTGCGTGCGTGTGTGTGTGTGTGTGAGAGAGAGAAATAGATGTGTACGGACATTTACCCATGAAAATCTGTATGTACCTGTCCTGGTGGTGCTAGGCGCTGCCTGCGATGGAAAATCAACCCCTGCTAACATAGTCCTGCTCTGACACTAGAGCCCAGTTTTCAGAGTGACAGTCGGTGGCTGTAGGGCCACGGCATGGTTGGGGGAAGGCGATTGAGTCCTGTAAGGATGGCTCAGTGCTTAGGGGATCCATATTCAATTCCCTGCTTGGCCACAGACTCCCTGTGTTGGTGAAAGTCACCTGTATGCCTCAGTTTCCCCATCCATATAATGAGGCTAATGCAACCAGCTTCTTTTTTTGAGGGGCTTTGAGATCTCCAGCTGAGAAGCAGTAGTTGGGGAGTGATCTGGAAAATTGAGACAATAGCACAGGGGAGTTGAGAAGACAATAGCGCAGGAGTCGGCAACCTTTCAGAAGTGGTGTGCCAAGTTTTCATTTATTCACTCTGATTTAAGGTTTTGTGTGCCAGTAATACATGTTAACGTTTTTAGAAGGTCGCTTTCTATAAGTCTAAAATATATAACTAAACGGTTCTTTAAATGTTTAAGAAGCGTCATTTAAAATTAAAATGCAGAGCCCCTTGGGCCGGTGGCCGGGCCCAGGGCAGAGTGGGTGCCACTGAAAATCAGCACACGTGCTGCCTTTGGCACGTGTGCCATAGGTTGCCTACCCCTGCAATATATCAAGGACCGTGAGGCGCTCAGTTACCACAGGTCCTGGGGGCCGGGTAATTACCATAGCTAGACGCGGTGGTTTGTATAACGCTGGAGTCCAGATGTCCCCTCAGCGCCTTGCCATGAGACCAGCCGATCTCCCTGAGATCAAGCCACGCTGGTAACCCTCTGTGTCATGCTGCCCGGGCTGAGCTGAGCACCATGGTCCCTAGGACATCTGGTTGTGACTGAAACGAGGCCCAGCTCCTAGTGATACCAAGCGGGATCAGTGAACTCGTGCAGTCGAGAACCCAGGGGTGCGGTGGCTGCGTGGTTCAGGAACTTGGTAACAATCCTGAAGGTTGTCGGGGTGCTTGACCGGCCCCTGACTGAACCAGGCTGTGGGGCAGTCAAGGGTGGTCTCTCCCTCGTGTCCCACGTTAGCTCTGAAACCATGCAGCCTGACCCGCAGCTGTCTGCTGAGTCGTTGGCGCCAGGGAACGTTGACTATGCTCAGGATCAGCAGATGAAATGGTGGGTGTTCTCCCTGCTTTGTGAATGGGGTGTCAGTGGGCCAGGGGCTCTCCCTGTTCGTTTTAGAGACAGGATGCAAACCTAGCAGTTCTGGCTGCTTCCTGGACTTGGTCAGTATCATCCCTAGCTCTTACCTAGAGCTTTTCATCAGTAGATCTCAGTGCACATTGCACGCTTTACTGTATTTATGCTCTCAACGCCCCCACGTGGCAGCACTGTGAGGACACTGAGGCATAGACTGGTAAAGTGACTGAACCAAGGACACGCAGGCAGTCTGTGGCGGAGCAGGGAATTGAACCGGGATCTCAGCTGGCACCCTAGCTGCGGGGCCGGCCTTCCCCTCTTGGGCTGGAAACCCATCTCTGGGAGTGCGGATTATCCCTGAGCTGAAACCCCTCCCCTGCCCTGGCACCCAAGCAGGTGCCAAACGATTACTTCTCCCTCCCTCCCTTCCCCCCCCGCCCCAGCTCCCAGGGCTAGAAGCGGAGTGGTTCACTCTCTGCAGCCTGGACTGCACAGTTCCAGAGGTTGCCAAGCCTGTCTCCCCTGCCCTCACCAATAAATCTAAACACTCCCCCACCCCCCTGCACATGGCTGGATCAACAGATCTGTCCTCACAAGCGAGGCTTTGTACAGCCCGGCCTATGATGCCAGCCTTTGTTTTCCCTTCCAGCACAGCTGTGGGCTCTTGGCCTGGTCCCTGGCTGGCACCTGCTCTGTTCTGGAGCCTGGGCTCCCCCACCCAGCTCAGACCATTTTCAGTGTAAAATGCAGAGCCTTTGGGATGTGAGGGAAGGTGGGGTTCAGGACCACTGGGGCTGGGATTGGGGCCCTGGGGGTGTTGCAGGGGCACCTGAGAAACGCAGCCCCGGTGGTTAAGTCTAGCCCCCCTCCCAGTTTGGTGAGGGGAGTTGAGGGATGGGAGTGGGGGTGTGTGGCAAAGGGAAGCTAAGGGGCAGGTGGGGGATAAAGAGGGTTTGGGAAGGTATGGGGCAGATGGGGGGTTAGGGAAGGTGACCTATGGGGCTGGTGGGGTCTAGGGGAATAGGGGCTATGGGATGGGGGGCTGGGAAACTATGGGGAGGTGGGAGGCTGGGGGAAGGGGTTCTATGGGGGCTGAAGTTATGGGGCACATGGAGGGAAAAAGGGGGCTGGGAGAACAGGCTATGGAGCAGGCAGAGGGCCTCAGAGAAGCTGTGGGGGTGACTGTTAAGCTATGGGGCAGTTGGGGGCCACCCATGGTGCCCAAGGAGCCCTATGCTGGTATATTTAAATAGTGTCTTATTCTTTACCTTCAAACCTTTTAAAAGTCTCCCCTCGAAGTGTAGTTTCTCTAGTAGCAGAGTCTATTAAAAACCCGGAACCCTGACCTTTTTCTTCCCCCATCTGCTGAGATGAGGTTGGCTGGTGCTCAGCGCTGCTTAAAATCAAGCAGGAGGTTCACTCGGGGAGGGGCTGAATCTGGGGCTGGATACGGTGCGGGAGAATACAGCTTTGTCTCTGGGGTAGAGGCACCGTTCAATGTCACATTGACAGGGCAAACAGCAGAGCCAGGGGTGTTTGAGGCAATGAAGTCCAGTGGTTAGATCACTGGCATGTGAATCAGGACTCCTGGGTTCTATCCCTGGCTCTGGGAAGGGAGTGGAGTCTAGTGGTTAGAGAGAGCAGGCGTCGGGGTGGGCTGGGAGCCAGGACTCTTGGGTTCTCTCCCCAGCTCTGGGAGGGGAGGGGAGTCCAGTCGTTAGAGTGGGGGAGGAGAACTGGGTGTCCGCACTGTTGAGTTCTGTTTCCTGTTGGGTCAGGTGTACAGACTTTGGTGCCTAATTCACTTAGGCTCTTCTGCCTTCCCTTTCCGTACCTAAATGTGGCCTTTGTTCTCTCTGGGATGGGGGAGGAAACCCTTCTAGCCAGGGGCAAAAAAGCAGCGATCAGTGGGGAGCGCTCGGCGGCCGGTTTTATCTAGCCCAACAGGCAGAGGGCGCGCGAGGAGTTAGTCTGGCGCTCCTACAGGGTGATGAATCGGGTGGGGACAGCAGAAGGGGGAGCAATGGATCGGGTGGGGACGGTCGGGAAACGGCAGAAGGGGGAGCAATGGATCGGGTGGGTAGGTCGGGGGAAGGCAGAAGGGGGAGTAATGGATCGGGTGGGGATGGTTGAGGGAAGGCAGAAGGAGGAGTAATGGATCGGGTGGAGATGGTCGGGGGACGGCAGAAGGGGGAGTAATGGATCGGGTGGGGACGGTTGAGGGAAGGCAGAAGGAGGCGTAATGGATCGGGTGGGGACGGTTGAGGGAAGGCAGAAGGGGTAGCGTTGGATGGGGGACTGCATGGTAGGTAGCATTGAGGGGAGAGTTGGCATCAGGGTTGTGCTCTGGCATCTAGGGCAGCCTGTCCCTGCTCTATAGGTGCGGCAGGAGGTGTGGGGGGCCTTGTGGTTCTTTGTGGCTGGCTTCTCTAGGGAGCTTGCACCACCCCCATCACAAGGCAAAGTATAGAGTTGCAGCCCCCGGAAAAAAAACTACGATTCCCAGCATGCCATGCAATTTGGCATGGCTGGAGCTGGAGTCTGCTGGCGGCACCTCTGAGATGGAGGGGGCGTTGCATGCTGGTAGCTGGAGTCCCCCGCATACAGCATTAGGCAAACTAGCACCTGTTATTTGAACTGGACCCACAGCGGAGCCAGGCAAGGCCTAGGCCCCCATATGGGCAGATCAGTAGCTGGGGGATGGGATGCCAAGAATCAGGGGCAGGGTTCCTGTGTTCCCTGCTAACCCGCCTGCCTCCTCTTCCTCCCTCTCCCCTCCCCCCCCCGCAGAGCGCGACAAGGAGAACCGTCACCGGAAGCGCAGCCATAGCCGCTCACGGAGCCGCGAACGGAAACGCCGCAGCCGCAGCCGGGAGAGGCGCAACAGAGACCAGCGCAGTGTCTCACGGGACCGCAGGCGACGCAGGTAGGGAGGGGCAGGCTGAGCCCCTTCGTCTCCCCCACTCCCGCATCCTCACTGGTGCCGTGGCCGGCTCGAGAAGCCGGAGCGGGGATGGCTGGCCCCAAGCTGCCAGCCTTGGGAACGGAGTTGGTGGGCTAGGAGCCAGGACTCCTGGGTTCTACCCCCAGCTCTAGGAGGGGAGTGGGGTCTAGTGGTTAGAATGGGGGAGGGGGACTGGGAGTCACAACTCCTGGATTCTGTCCTGGGAGGGGAGTGGGGTCTAGTGGGTTGGAGCCAGGACTCCTGGGTTCTATCCAGTGTTCCCTCTAACTTTTTCCATCCATGTGCAGGTAATGTGTGGCTGTGCACCACCAGCAGAAACAAAAACCTAGCTAGAATATATTTTTGAAAAGTTCCCCTAGGGATAATTACTTCGGCCAGGACAGGTTAGGCATTTTAGAACTCACTGTTCTCAAAGAATTAAATTTAAGGCTGAGAGAGAACTAAAAATGATGAAATGCATAGACCAGTCAGAACACTGAAATAACACACTTTGAAAGAGTAACGTTACAGAGACTATATGTGCATTGCAGGAAGAACCAAGAATTAACAACAACAGCAACAACACAAGTATGTGTTGGGAGGTGAGTGTGTCAGAGGCAGAGACTGTGTGTGTGTCAGAGAGAGAGAGATAGACACACAGTGTGTGTGTGTGTGTGTGTGTGTGTGTCAGAGACTGTGTGTGGGTGTGCTGCTGGGCAAGTCTGAGTATAAGACCTGTGCGCTCTCTCTTTAAGGCACTCACTCACCAGAAAGCTGGTTATTTAGGCTGCAGCAGCCCCCCTGCTCCTGATCCCTGCCCCCCGTCCCCTGCTCTGTGGAGATGGGGTACATGGGTTGGGGGGAGGAACACCCTGATATCGGGGCCCTCTCCCTGCTCTGCACAGGTAGCAGGAGGGTCCTGTGAGCAGCTGGCCAGGGGTTCCAAGGCAGAGGGCAGGAGCACAGGGGCATGGGGGGCATCGAGCACGTGCCGCCCGATGTGCACGGCTCTGCTGATCAGTGTGCGGCACTTGATTGGCTCTTGGGCAGCTATGCAGCTTAGAGAGAACGCAGGTTCTACCCCCTAGCTCTGGGACGGGAGTGAGGTCTAGTGATTAGAGCAGGGAGCTGGGAGCCAGAACTCCTGGGTTCTCTCCCCAGCTCTGCAGTAACTTGTTCTGTGACTTGTATAAGTGTGGGGGGAGAATAAATCTCTTTACCTCTCTCTATCCTCCCGTGATTAGGAGGGCAGGGAGAGACACTGGCCATTCTCTGGGCACGTTCTCAGACATAACTCCCCTCTGCCAGGAGTTTTGGGGGGGCTCAGCACCCTAGGAGTCCAGGCAGCACAGACTGAGTGTTCTGCAGTCCCTTGGTACTCCCCCAGAGCCCTTTCCCTCTGGGGGGCTGAGAGGCCGGGGCCAGGACACAGTTAGGTTCAGCGAGACCTGAAAGGAGCCGATAGGGTTACCACGCAGCCGATATTAATGCCCCATAAGCTGTGTGCCAGGACCCTCCGCTGCCTTCGTTACTGCCAGCTGGCGCTGTCCTCTGTCCCCCAGGCTCTGATCTCCCAGTGGCATCCTGGCTGTTTATAAAGCCCAAAAGACGTGGCAATGGCCTGAAATTCTTGGTGGTTTGGGGAGGGACAGGACATTCACATAAGCCTGTTTGGGGGTGTGGCTCTTATCTGGATTCCCTTGGTTGAGCAGTGGGGAGAGTGCGTTAGATGCTTGTTCTGCCCTTAACTGGAAGGGGAATTTTGACAGGGATCTCTGAACCATGTGTCAGGCTTTTGGGGGAAGTCAGCGGGAGATTCCTTCCACTGTCGGTGAATCAGGTCTCTCTGCTGGCGTTCCTGTAATGCCCCGACTTAGCCAGTTCTCCAGTCACCCCCAGAGTCTCTGAATGGTGAATGCAGGAATGAAATCTCTGAACGATCCTTTCAGCGGCCATAAAGAAGCAGGAAAGGGCACGAACCTGACTTTTGTTTCCTTCCCTCTCAGGTCACCCCTAAATCTCGCTGGTCCCTTGAGGTGAGTGCCGTTATCCTTGTTGAACAGGTGGGGAAACCGAGGCACGGGGGGGACTGGTTTACCCCTAGGGTGAAGGGATTCCATGTCAGCCACAGTGGAGCATGGCTGCCCCATGCTGCCCCCTGCTGCCCCCTGCTGGTCTTGGCGCTCGGCTCTTGCCTCAAGCTGCTGCCGGGTTTGGCCAAAAAAGGAGGTAGGGCCTATTGGGCTGGGAACACTTGCCAAATCTTGAGGGGTGACCCTGGCTGGGGTTGGATCGTGGTGCAGAAATTGTCGTCCTAGCCCAGGGCCAAACCTCACCCCTCCTGCCCGGTGACACGTCTCTCCTCTCTTGGCAGCCGCTCCCCCCGCCATGAGAAGAAGAAGAAGATCCGCAAATACTGGGATGTGCCCCCGCCTGGGTTTGAGCACATCACCCCCATGCAGTACAAAGCCATGCAAGGTATCTATCCCCGCCTAGGTGCAATCTGTCCGAGCAGGGTGCAGACCTCTGCTGACCGCCCCGGCCCTCTAGCGTTCTCTCTGCCCCATTGCTCCCCACTCCCCATTGGTGCAGGGGGCGAGGGGGTGGGGGGGGAATCGGGTTTTGAACGTGTGGATTGGTGTTTCTCTCTCCTAGCCGCGGGTCAGATTCCAGCCACAGCTCTCCTCCCAACCATGACTCCTGATGGATTGGCCGTGACCCCCACCCCGGTCCCAGTGGTCGGCAGCCAGATGACCCGACAGGCCCGCCGCCTCTACGTTGGAAATATCCCCTTCGGCATCACTGAGGTACTGGTGGCTTCGGCAGCCCGGCTGCTGCTCTCTCTTGTCCGTGTGTCGCCCGCACTCTCTCTCTGCCTGGGACGTCGAGGAGCGCCGGAGGATATAACTTTTCTCTCCAAAACAGGGCAGTGCTGGCCGCAAAGGAGAGCAGAATCCATGGAGCGAGGTTGATGCCATGCGGCTAAACACATAAGCGGCTTCGGGGAAACGCTAACCATAATGTCTCACTGGGGCCGACGCCTGAGCTAGGTGGCTGAAGAGGATATACCGCTCCCTCAGCTGCATTATAGCCTTCAGGGCGGGGGTGTGGTGGCAGGGGGGGTCATCAGTTCTGAAAGCCCAGGAGGCCTGGGGGTGCCAGGGGTGGAACCAGAACTGTGTCTATGAACGCCGTTGGGAATCGGTAGCTGCACCTGTCCCGAGTGGGCTCAGGTCTCTGTCCCTGTGACCCGTGCAGACGGGTCGCTCTACTTACCCCTGTGAGCAGTGCAATTTGGGTCTGTTATTTGCCCTCTTCGCTCCTGGCCGTGGTAACAGGAACGCTGGCGTGGTTTTAACATCCTCCGCTCCAGCGACTTGCGAGCCCTTTCTTTTCATTGTGACAAACGGGGCTGGCTCCCCTTCCAGATAGCAGTAGGGGAAGTGCTCTCTTTCTTATTATTTGAATTTGACTCTCGCTCAACCAAAAAACCAAGATCAAAAAGTTGTTTCCATTTCTTTTTAAAGTGAAAATTGTGGGGCTGAAATCCCTCGTAGCACAAAAGTTTGCTACCATCATGCAAGGCAAGTAGGCTGTTCCAGTTTTCCCACCTGCTCTTTGCTATCTATTTGAAATTCTGGGCCCGGTGATGCGCTGCCCTACATCACGTCTTCCCCCTCTCTCTCCCCACAGGAGGCCATGATGGATTTCTTTAATGCTCAGATGCGTCTTGGAGGGCTGACCCAGGCCCCTGGCAACCCTGTCTTGGCTGTGCAGATCAATCAGGACAAGAATTTTGCTTTCCTGGAGGTGAGTTGGCTTTCTGTTCTGTTTGTACAGCACCTGGCACGATGAGGTCCTGGGCTGTGCCTGGGTTCCTAGGTGCTCCCGTAACATACCTTATTGTCCGATTCCGATGGCCACAAGTCCAGAAGGATGTTGCTGAACTTGAGAGCGTTCGGAGAAAAGCCCCGAGAACAATTCCAGGATTGAAAAACAGACTGTATAGCGACAGGCTCCAGGAGGTCAATCTGCTTAGCTAGGAGGTTGAGGGGTGGCTTGATCCAGTCTCTAGTTACTTAGATGGGGAACAGAGATGTGATCGTGGGCTCTTTAGTCTAGCAGATCACGGCCTAACCTGCTCCAACGTCTGCGGTTGATGACTGGAAATAAGGCACATGTTTTTAACTACTAGGGGAATTCACCCCTGGAGCAAACTACCAAGGGCCAGGGTGGAATTTCTGGCACTGAAAATCCA
This sequence comes from Chelonoidis abingdonii, assembly GCF_003597395.2. Lineage (NCBI taxonomy): Eukaryota > Metazoa > Chordata > Testudines > Testudinidae > Chelonoidis > Chelonoidis abingdonii. The sequence continues at coordinate 14,583,119 of NC_133779.1, read as the reverse complement.
CGCTGGCTGTTTTTCGAACTGATCCGCTGTGGTTTGAAGAGGAATTACTCAGGGCTCATTCTCTGGCTGTGTTATGCACTAGATCAGTGGTCCCCAACGCGGTGCCTGCTGGGGCATCTGTGTGTGCTGGCATACTGGCCGGCGGACAAGCATCTGGCGGAAAATGGCGACAGCAAGTGGCGCCACCACTGAAATTGCGCTGATTTTCGGCGGCAGTGACTCTTGATGATGCTACTTTGGTGGCATTTTGGCAGCTTCGCCTCTTGACGTTGCTGCTTCTCGGTGGCATTTTGGTGGATGCTTGGCCATCAGCCACGGTCCTCGGTGGCTTATCATCTGGGGCCTGCCACCCGGAAAAGGTTGGAGACCATTACACTAGATACTAGATGATGACAGTGGTCCACTCTGGCTATTGAATCTGGGAATCCCTTCTGCGTTGATGAGAGCCGAATTGAATCCCCCATGGGCTGTTCTGGTGAGATGCCAGTTTGTCTCTCTGGAGATGGTTCAAAGGTGAATTGGTCCTCAGCTTGCAAACACCTCCCTCGAGAGGAGACTTCTGCTGGCAGAGGACCCTTCACTCTAGCAGAAAGAGGCAGGACCAGGAAGATGAAGAGACAAATTCAGAAGCCCCGGGAGGAGAATGGGCCATTGGTGCAGTTGACTTAGGGGTGGGGTGGGGTCTCTTGGCCAGTTGAAATTCAGACCAGATTCTCCTTCTGAAAGCCCCTCTCGAGCTTCCCCCTGAAATTGCAGATCAGAAATACCAGGCTGGAAGGGACCTCGAGAGGTCATCGAGTCCAGCCCCCTGCGCTGAGGCAAGACCAAGCATCCCTAGACCATTCCTGATGGGAGTTCGTCCAAGCTCTTCTTAAAAATCTCCCTTGGAAGCCAGTGCAACCCCCTGGCCAGTTAGTCCCCACTTTGTAGCTCTGCTGTGGCTCCCCCTTGCCGAAGGAAAGCACTTTGCACTTGTCTTCGTTGGATTTCGTCGGGTTGATCTCGTATCCAGTTGACGGTTGTTTGGAATTCTGACCTCCAAAGCGCTGGTGACCCCTCCCTGCTCGGTCTCATCTGCGGATTTTATAAGCGCGCTCCACTCCGTTATCCAAGTCACTAACAAAAGTATTGCCTAGTACCGGACCCAGGACTGAGCCCTGCTTGATAGGCCTCCTGGTTTGACAGCGACCCACTGCTAGCTAATCAGAGTGTCGGTCTTTGAACCAGGGGTGCTCCCACTGCACAGGAATTTCGTCTGGAGCTCCTTTCCCTAGTTTGCTTGTGAGAATGTCATGTGGGACTGTGTCAAAACTTTGCTAAATCAAGATACCTCACCGCGTCCCCCTGTCCGGTAGGCCAATAATCCTGCCAAAGAAGGAAGTTAGGTTGGCTGGCAGGATTTGTTCTCACCAAGTCCATACTGGCTATTCCTTATAGCCCTGATACCCTCCAGGTGCTGACAAATTGTCTGTTTAATCATTTTGGTTTCATAATAGGTTGTAGAATCAGCTTTGGGATCATTGGGTGAGGTTGTCTGGGCTTAGGCCAGACCTTGATGATCCCAGTGGTCCCTTCTGGACGTGGGAATCTGTGAAAGGGGACATAGAGTCCATGCTCCAGGATGTTGTGATTGTAGCAGAGTCAGGAGGAAGATTGCGCCATGGGCCATAGTGCGTTATGGGTGGGTGTTGTCCATGAGGCATGGATGCAGGACTGGATCTAGTCTGCCCTGGGGGATGGGGGCGGAACTGGGCTTAGTGGTCTGATATGAGGCAGCATGGCAGTGGGATTACTGGCTGAAGTGGCCTGTAGCAGGAAGCTGGGCCCCACCGGTAGCCGGTGGAACTCCTTGCCACATGATGGGACTGAGGCCAGGGTCTGCTCAACATTTGGAAGGAGGATGAGACATTGGTGGGGATAACAAAGGTCTGCTGTGTGCAAGGGAGGGAATGTGATCTAGAGCTGGTAGGGAAAAATGTTTCCTCCTCCCTGGAAAGTTTGTTTTTCAGCAAAAATTTGGATACCAAAATATTTTGGCTGAAAACTGAAATATTTCAGTGCTGAAAGGCCGCTGCGGTGCCTCATGGGAGTTGTAGTTAAGGGGATGATTCATGCTCCCATTCTCCTTTACACCCTGGGCCACCTTTTTGGACTCCATCTCGCATGATGGGGACAGATGAGCAAAGCCCACAGGTAAGTGGGGAACATGAAGACCTGGGAGATGGGTCGGAAACAAGAGGTAACGTGGGCTATAATGGCAGAGAGAAAGGAGGGTCAGGGCAAAACTGAGAGGCAAGATCAAACCAGTATCTTAGATGCCTATATACAAATGCGAGAAGTATGGGTAATAAGCAGGAAGAACTGGAAGTGCTAATAAATAAATACAACTATGACATTGTTGGCATCACTGAAACTTGGTGGGATAATACACATGATTGGAATGTTGGTGTGGATGGGTATAGTTTGCTCAGGAAGGAATAGACAGGGAAAAAGGGAGAGGTGTTGCTGGGTATCTAAAAATGTACAGACTTTGACTGAGGTGGAGATGACATAGAGAACGAAAGGTTGAAGTCTCGGGGTAGTATACAAAGGGTAAAAAAAACAAGTGGATGTCATGCTCTTAGGGAGTCTGCTACAGGTCGCACCTAACCAGGGGGTAATGCTTGGATGAGGCTTTTAGAACAAAACAAAAGATCATCCAAACCCAAGATTGTGTGTATGGGGGACTTCAACAACCCAAGTATGTGGAAAAATGACACCAGCGGGCTACAGAACCTACCAATAAATCCTGGATCTGTCTTGCAGCAGACAACTTTTATCAGAAGGTGAAGTAAGCTACTAAGGGGGAACTTCTAGACTTGATTTATTAACTAAAAATAGGGAGGAAAGCTCGTTGAGAATTTGACGAAGTAGATAGGAAGCTTGGTAAAGCTGATTCATTGAAGTCACAGAGTTTGTCCAATTCCCAAGGAAGAGTAGAAGGAGTACAGCAAAGACAGAGAACCATGGATTTCAGGGAAGTGGATTGATAAGCCAGACAACTGATAGTAAGGTCCCATGAATTCAAGACTGAGGGAAAAACAACTGGAGAGAGTTGACTAGTTTTCAAAGGAACACTATAAGGGCCCAAATAGCATAAGCCTATTCCCGATGTAGGAAATGAGAGAATAATGTGCAAAAGACAACTGCTACCACGAAATCCTTCGCATGACCTACGAAATAAAAAGGACAATAAAAAATGGAAACTAGTGTTCAGATTACAAGGATGAAATAGGCAAATAACACAGAACAGGGCAAGATAGAAGGCAAAGGACAAAAATGACGCAAACTAACGCATGGGAATAAAGGAAACAAGAAGACTTTTATCAATACAATAAGAACAATAGGAAGAACCAAGGACAGGGTAGACCCAACTGCTCAGTGAGGTAGGTAGAAACATAAAGGAAATTTGAAATGGCAGAAGATGCTTAATGACTCTTGTTTCGGTCTTCACTGAGAAGCGAAGAAGATGTCTAACTATAGGAAATCTATGGGAAGTGGGTAGTTTAGCAGATAAAAGAAAAAAGAGCAAGTTAAAATCACTTTGAAAGTTAGACACCTCAAAGACCAGGGCTGAAAGAAATGCCATCCTAGAATACTCAATGGTAGTAATAGAGGAGGATCGACCCTAGCTATTATCTTTGGAAAGTCCATGGAAGACAGGAAGAGCCAGAAATGAAAAGGGCAAATAAATGCCCATTCTATAAAAAAGGAAATAATAAACACCCAGGAAACTAAACAGACCAGTTAGTTAACTTCGGCCCAGGGAAAGATAATGAGGCAAGTATAAAAGAAATTACTGCAAAACCTCGAAGTGTAAGGTGTATAAGGGAATAGCCAGCAGGATTTAAAGAACAAATCGTCAAAACCAGTCTGATAACTTTCTTTGATAGGATAACGAGTCTTTGGATAAAGGAGAAGCGGTGAATTGTATACCTAGACTTAGAAAGGCATTTGATACGCTCTGAGCATGATATACCTTAATCGATAAACTAAGCAAACATAGAATGGGGCTGACTATAAGGTGGTGCAATAACTGGCTGGATAAACCGTACTCAGTAAGTGGGTATTAATGGCTCCCCAGTCCTCTGGAAAGGTATAACGAGTGGGGTTCCGACGGGCCTGTTTTGTACCGGCTCTGTTTCAATATCTCAATCAACGACTTTAGATGTTGTCAAATAGAAAGTACGCTTATAATTTGCTAACGAACCAAACTGGAGGATTGCAACTGCCTTGGAGGACAGGTCAAAATCAAAAATGAATCTGACCAAATGAAGAAATGGCTGAAGGTAAATCGGATGAATCAATAAAGACAAATGCAAAGTGCTCCACTTAAGGAAGGAAGAATCAAGTTCCCACACATACAGAAAGGAAGAGGACTGTCTAAGGAAGAGTATGCAAGAAGAGATCTAGTCATAGTGGAAGCACAAAGCTAAATATGAGTTCAACAGGTGAAGCGTTCAAAAAAAGCAAACGTGATTCGGGAATCATTAACTAGGGTCGTAAACAAAGACAACGGAATCATATCTTTCCACTCTACTCGTGCGTTAGGCTCAACTGGAGTATTGTGTCCAGTCCTGGGCACCGCATTCAAGAAAGAGTTGGAGAAATTTGAGAGGTCCAGGAGAATAGCAGGACAAGAATATAAAGGCTGAACATTGACCTAAGAAAAGCTGAAAAGAATTGGATTTAATTTAGTTGAAAAGAGAAGATGAAGGGACATGAACGCAGTTTTCAGGATCTAAAAGGGTGTCCAATCAAGAGAGGGAGAAAACCTTGTTCACCTTAGGCCTCTAAACGATAAACAAGAAGGAATGGCTTAAACTGCAACAAGGGAGATTTAGGGACATTAGAAAAATGTCCTAGGCGTCAAGTATTAAGCACTGGAAATAAATTGCCTAGGGAGGTTGTGGAATCTCCATCTCTGGAGATATTTAAGAGTAGGTTAGATAAATGTCTGTCAGGGATGGTCTAGACAGTATTTGGTCCTGCCATGAGGGCAGGGGACTGGACTCTGACCTCTCGAGGTCCCTTCCAGCCCTAGAGTCTATGAATCTATGATGCACCCCTGCAGCCCTCTTGCAGAGGGGAGGTGGTACATTATGGGAGTCCCTGGCTTTGTTGCTCCATGGGTGGTATAGTTTGGCCAGCAGGGACCCAAGCCTGTAGATGCAAATAGGGGCTTGAGGCAAGGGAACTATAGCTCCCATGGTGCACCATGACCTAGCCTCTTGGATTGGGAAGGCAGTGCATCCTGGGAGTCCCTGAAGTCCAGCTTATATTGGTGAGCAGTTTCTGCTTGCCTGGAGTCTACACCAGCGTTAAATAGGAATATTTTAGTTTTGGGGTGTTTGGGTTTTGTGTCTAAAAATTGTCACACACGCGCGCACACAAGCACTTCTCGTGCAGAACTTTATTTACCAAAATCACTGTTCTCCATGGAAAATGAGTTTGAGTGGAAATCTTTTCCCCAGCCCTAGCATAATGGACACCCCACCCTGTCTCGGGGCGTCAGCCGACCACTGTGGCTACGTCTGCATAGGACAGCTGGCCTGGGCGTGAGCAACCACACCGCTCGGCTGTACCTCGCGGCTGGGCCCGGGTTCCAGGGGTATTTGTGCGGAGACGCTCTAGGATTTGGAACTTGTCTGGCCTGCGGGGGAATTGTGGGAAGGTCTTGGAGGGTTATCAGCGCTCGCATGACTTCGCCCCTGTCCTTACTGCAAAGGTTCTAACTGCACACACCCCCTCCTGGGTCAGGGAACCTGGCTTCTAGTGCTCCCCCCTCCCCCAAGTCCCTCCCAGCCAGGTCACAGAGCTTTGACTTCAGGCACCAGGTAGGAGGGTTTTCTATGCCCCTGGTAGGGGGAGTTGGGTCAAAACTCTGCTCAGAGCCTGGATTAAGACTGGCTGGTACAACACTCCTTCCAGGGCCAGATTATTCTGGACGTGGCCAGTAGGGGGCGTTGTGCAGCAGGCAGTTGACACAACAGAGGTGTCATGTGCTCGTTTTTGGAGACAGGGTTACATGGGCAGTGGTCCCGCTTGGGGGGGGCAGATCTGGGCCGAATCGTGGGCGGATTGCATAAGCCTCAGGGGCTCTGGGCTGCGGCGCGCGGTGCCGATCGGGCATCCGTGTCCCTCATCGGCTTGCCCCGGCTCTCCTGCAGTTCCGCTCTGTGGATGAGACCACCCAGGCCATGGCATTCGACGGCATCATCTTCCAGGGGCAGTCGCTGAAGATCCGCCGCCCCCATGATTATCAGCCACTGCCCGGCATGTCCGAGAACCCATCTGTCTACGTGCCAGGTGAGTAGTCCCCCCTGCCCCCGTGTGGGGCCAACAGGGGTGAGCAGGCCTGCACCTCCCAGAGCGCACTGGGGCAAGGGAGATCCAGCCGCGTGCCCAGTTCTTCCCTAGACATGTGCCGCATGACATCGTAACGTACGCCCATCTGGGTGTGGGGCAGCAGGGCAGGGAGGCTGGAGAAAGTGGAGGGAGGGACCAGACACCCCGGTAAGTCTGAGTCCAAGAGTCCACCAGGGGCTGGTTATGCAGGACCCCTCACCCGGTGCTGGGATGCGGCACCTCTAGGGAGGGTCGCAGGGCTGGTAATAACAGGACCCCTCACCCGGTTCTGGGATGCAGCACTTCTAGGGAGGGTCACAAGGTTGGTAATAACAGGACCCCTCTCCTGGCGCTGGGATGCGGCTCCTCTGAGGTGGGCGCAGGGGCTGAGTATACAAGGACCGCTCATCTGGTGCTGGGACATGGCCCTTCTGGGGTGGGGCACAGGCTGTGACTACAGGGACCACCACACAGGTGGCCCTGTTGGATGAGCAGGGGCTGTGTTGCTGTCCCGTGGGGGGTGGCTGCCTGTTAGCCGCTCCGGAGCATGCAGGATGATGTAGGACCCCCATCTGTTCCCTCTCCCTCCGGCAGGCGTGGTGTCCACCGTGGTCCCGGACTCGGCTCACAAGCTCTTCATCGGGGGTTTGCCCAACTACCTGAACGACGATCAGGTGAGCACGGGGCAGCAGGTGGCCTCCCTCGGCCAAGGCCTGGATCCACCTGGGGCCACTTTCCCCACGTGGGGCACCGGGAAGGGGCTTTTCCCCACGAGTAGCTCCAACCTGCTGGCTTCTCAGCCTGCGGATTCTGGCTTGAGCCTGAGCTGCCCTCTGAGAGTGGGGCTGATGCGAAATCTTTGCTGGGGAGGACTTTGAATGACGGGAGGCGGCGGTGGCAGCGTTCAGCCCTTGTCGTGCCTAGCCTCTAGCCAGACCGGCGCCAGGTGCTGCCTGGGCATCCAACGACCGAGACCGGGGGAAGTGTCGTGCCGGGTGCCATCCAGTAGCCAAACCCTGGGGGTGCTGCCTGGGCCAGTGCCAGCCACCCTTACCCCAAAGAGCTCCTGGGCTAAACAGACAAAGGGTGGGGAGGGGAAACTGAGGCAGGGGAGGCGTGCCCACAGCTGCCCAGGCGTCCTTGCTGCCTGCCTGCCTCACCCTGCCCTTTCCCATCCGCCCCAGGTGAAGGAGCTGCTGACTTCTTTTGGGCCCCTGAAGGCCTTCAACCTGGTGAAGGACAGCGCCACCGGGCTGTCCAAGGGTTATGCCTTCTGCGAGTATGTGGACATCAACGTCACAGACCAGGTACTTCCCAACTCCCCCCTCCTCCGCCTGCCTCTCCTCGCAGCTCTGCCGCCCTCCGAGGGGCCTGCGTCCGTCAGCCCAGCCAGCCGCGGGGGGGTATGCGTTCTTTTTTCTTTTTTTGGTTTTTTCCTCCTCCCCTCCTTGAGCAGGTGAATTTTTTTTTCCTCCACCCCTAGGGAGCGCCAGCCTTTCTCTCCTTTACAGCTCCAGGGGCCCCCATAGGCCGCGCCTCGTCGCTGTGATCGCCTCGTTTTCTCTCCCCCCCACCCCCTTTTCCCCCCCCTTCTCCCCAATCTTAGCCCGAACAGCGGCCACAAACCAATCCGAAGACCCCAGCTCTGCTCTGCCCATGCAAGCCGGTAAGATCCCCCCCTCGCCAAATAAAACCCCCCTATCAGATCCCGCTGTGGCCGGGAAAACCTCCCCCCTCCTCAGCCGCAGCTGCCTCCAGCGCCGATCCTGACTTGCCCGCGTCGGTCGCAGCCTTATAGAAATCTCTTCGGACTTTCTATATAACGGTGTTTTCTCTTCTCCCGCTGTGCTTTTTGTTATAGCGGGAGGAGGAGGAAGAGAACCGTAGCAGCAGGGGCCCTCTGTGCGCTGCATTTCCAGCGGTAGTTGTTCAAATGCAAGTATATATATCATTTTTTTAATGTATTTTTTTTTTGGATTTAAAAAAAAAAAACAACAAAAAAGCAAAAAACGAAGCAACCAACCAAACTACCCTGCCCCCCTGCGCCCCTTCAAATCGCCCCCCACAAAAAGTCAGCCCCGGCGCTGGTGGGAGAGGGGCATCCTGCCACAGAGAGGGTCCTTAGATGCTCGTAACTTCATAACCACCCCACCACCCCCAAAAAGTCTTCCCCCACCCCCACCCCTGGAGGGCTTAGAAAGAGCTGGTCTAATGGTGCATGCTGGGTGCGAGACCTCGGCGCTTGGGTGAATTGCAAGAGGGTGCGTGTGTGTGTCTGCGTTGTCCGGCCCCCAGCCCATCTTTCAGGCCTGCCCCCTACTTCCAGTCCCCAACATGTCTGTGCCCCACAACCCCTTCTGTGCCTGCGCCCCTCTTTCCACTTCCTGTCCCAAACCTGACTTGGGTCTGTCCCCAGCCTGTCTGGGTCTCTGTGGGCCTCCCTCCCCACCCCACTTCCTGTCCCCACCCGGCCCTTCGTGTCTTCAGGCGACATGTCTTTCAGACTTGTGCCCCCTTTCCACTTCCTGTCCCCGGCCTGTCCTTTAGGCCTGTGCCCCCGCCCCCTTTCCTGTCCTTTGAGCCCCACGGCGCCCCCACTTCTGCCCTCAGCCTATGTTTTGGATCTTTGTGCGCTGCCCCAGTCCCTGTTCCTGGCAGAAGCCTGACTTGGGCCCCGTCTTTTGGGCACATGCTGCTCCCACCCCCCGACTTCTGTGCCCAGCCTGTCTTGGGGCTGTGCCCTCTCTCCACTTCCTGTCCCAAACCTGACTTCAGTCTGTCTGGATCACCGTGCTGTGCCCCCTCCACCCGCACCACCCACTTCTTGTTCCTGCAGCCCCATCCTCAACCTGGTCTTGAGCCTCCCCGTCCCCAGGCGGTCTGTGCTGCTGCCTCCCACCTGGCTTTTGAGGTGCGGGCTGGCCCCTGCTGCGTGGGGAAATGCAGCAAGATTGCGCAGTCGGTCGAGAGGTTCCCCTGCCGGCCCGCCGAGGGGGTGTCCATGGCTGGCACCCAGCCCCAGCGCCCTCAGCTGGCCGTGCGCCCGCGGTCCAGGAGGCCTTCAGAGATGCAGGTAACGCAGCACCCCCAGGGGAGGGCAGGAGAGCCTTCGGAGCCAGCCGCTCCTGCCCTCCCATCGCCTCCCACTGCGTAGGCCGGGCTCCCCGAGGGCGGAAGAGAGCTGCGTGAGTGTGTGCGCGCGCGCGCGTCCGTCTGTCCGGTGCCCTTTGTGTCTGGGCTGATTGCAGCGGGGGGCCGGGGGGGAGGAGCCGCCCGCTCCGGCGCTGCGAGCAGCAAGATTCATTTCCCCTCTGATTTCGAAGGCCATCGCCGGGCTGAACGGCATGCAACTGGGTGACAAGAAACTGCTGGTGCAGAGAGCCAGCGTCGGAGCCAAGAACGCCACGCTGGTGAGCTGGGACTCCTGGGAAGGGGAGTGGTCTCTAGTGGTTAGAGCAGGCGGGCTGGGAGCCAGGACTCCTGGGCGCTCACCCCAGCTTTGGGAGGGGAGTGGGGTCTAGTGCTTAGAGCCAGGACTCCTGGGTTCTCTCCTTGGCTCTGGGAGGGGAATGGGGTAGAGCAAGCGGGGTTGGTATCCCAGGCTAGCGTGGCCCTTTGGTGTGGTCTAGTGTAGCAATTCCCATGCTTCTAGAACGGCTGGGGCAGTTTTCCTTGCAAAACTTGCCTTTTCTCTCTCGTCTCCAACAGAAAATTTGTTGCTTTTTCTCCTGTTATTTTGGGGTGCCAGGGCCGTTTCCAGGGGGTCCCATTGGGTATCTTACTGGAGAGGCAGGGTGGGGGGTGATTTCAGGTGCCTCATGAGGTTCCAAGTTGATTAGGATGGGGGAGCCCTGCTTATCCTCCCCAAAGGGCCGTGGGCTCAGGCTCTCGGCAGACCCAGGCAGCATCCCGCCTTTCAACCCTAAGGGTTGGGGTTCTCGAAGAGCCCCCAGGGGTCGGGTGACAGCCTCCCTGAGAACCCGGGGGTGAGGGCGAGGTCAGAGGCCAGGATCAGCAGGCCGGAGTGCATGGCAGGCTGGCCGGGAAGGGGCTCTCGGGGCCAGGCCTGGGCCAGTGCATAACCCCCCACCCCACCCCACCCCCGTCTCCGCAGAGCACGATAAACCAGACCCCAGTGACGCTGCAGGTTCCCGGGCTGATGAGCTCGCAGGTGCAGATGGGCGGGCACCCCACCGAGGTGCTCTGCCTCATGAACATGGTGCTGCCGGAGGAGCTGCTCGACGACGAGGAGTACGAGGAGATTGTGGAGGACGTGCGGGACGAGTGCAGCAAGTACGGGGTGGTCAAATCCATTGAGATCCCCCGGCCCGTCGACGGCGTCGAGGTGCCCGGCTGCGGCAAGGTGCGTGGGAGTAGGGGCTAGTGGGTAGAGAGGGGGGTGTGGGGCTGGGAGCCAGGAGTCCTGGGTTCTCTCCCTGGCCTTGGGAGGGGAGTGGGGTCTAGTGGTTAGAGGTGGGTGGGTGGACACTGGGAATAGGGATGCCTGGGTTCGCCACCCCCCCCCCCCCCCCCCCCCCCGCGCGGCGCATCTGCTCCGTCTGCCGCCTCTGCCGGCCGTTCTTCTTTTTTTCCCCCCCCCCCCCCCCATCCAGCTCTGGGAGGGGAGTGGGGTCTAGTGGGTTGGCACAAGAGAGCTGGGAATCAGGACTCCTGGGTTCTCTCCTTGGCTCTGGATGGGGAGTGGGGTCCAGTGGTTGCGGGGGAGGGGAGCCTGGGAGTCAGGACTCCTGGGTTCTCTCCCTGGCTCTGGGAGGGGAGTGGGGTCTAGTGGTTAGAGCAGGGGGGGCTGGGAGTCAGGACTCCTGGGTTCTCTCCCTGGCTCTGGGAGGGGAGCGGGGTCTAGTGGTTAGAGCAGGGGGGGCTGGGAGTCAGGACTCCTGGGTTCTCTCCCTGGCTCTGGGAGAAGAGTGGGGTCTGGTGGCTACAGCAGAGGATGGGGGGGCTCCCGGGGTGGGGGAATGGGATAAGAGCCAACCTCGGCCCCCGCACCCTCATCTACACGTCTGGCTGGTGCTGTAACCCCCCGTCCTCCCCCCAGATCTTCGTGGAGTTCACCTCTGTCTTCGACTGCCAGAAGGCCATGCAGGGCCTCACCGGCCGCAAGTTCGCCAACAGAGTGGTGGTGACCAAGTACTGCGACCCCGACTCCTACCACCGCCGCGACTTCTGGTAGCCGCCGGACCGGGCCAGGCCGGCCCTTCACCCACGCGGCGGGTTTCTATTTTATGGCCAAAATGGTTTGGTTTTGTTTTTTTCCAATTGTTTTCTGCCCCCTCCCCAAAAAGAAAGACCCCCCCCCCCCGATTTCCCAGCCGACGGCTGCCAGTGATGGTTATTCCGTAGTAGAGACGTCTCCTTGCGCCGTTCTCTCTGTGCCGTTGCGTATTGGCTGAGAAGGATCTCGTTCGGCACCCCCCCCCCCCCCCCCGTTCTTTTTTCCATTAAAAGCAAAAACCCGTCNCCCCCCCGCCTGTTCTGTTATCCCCCCTCGGTGTGCGTATGGAGTGTGCCCTCCCCCCCCCTTTTATTTCCCGTCGTAATTAAACACTTTTTCCAGTCCCCTGGGGTCCGCCTGCCTGTGTCTGTCTCCATGCGGCAGTGCTGAGGCAGGGCTCGGCTGTCTGGGGCAGCTGGAACAGTGGGTACCCAGGAGTGGGGGGTGTTTGGGTTGCTGAAACAGAGATTGGGAACACCTCGGGGGCTGGGATGGGGGGGCCCCGTCCTCCCAGCTGCCATCCAGGTAGAGAGTGGGAGAAATCCCTGCCTGAAAGAACTTGCAATCAAAAGAGACGAGAACGGCTATGGTGGAGGGGAAACTGAGGCACGGGGGTGCTGTGACATACCCGAAGGTGTCAGGTAGGAGGAGAACCCAAGTTGCTGCTGGGTCAGGCTGCCTGTCCCCATTCAGAACAAGCACTCTTCTAAGCACCCCTTGGGAGCCAGCTCTGGGTGTGTGTAGCTATAGTAGGTTATCTCCATGGGACTGAAGCCTCCAGCCGAGGGTGTCACCGGTCCACACACTGAAGCATGAGCCACTGCTGTCAGCTCTCGGCCCCGCTCCGTTAGCCAGCAGTTTGCACTCGGAGCAACCGCTTGGTGCTGTCTAGCCCCCTGGCTGGTGCCCTGTAACAGCAGAGATTCCAGCTCCCCTGGGCCTCGGGCGCTGGTGAAGCTCCCAGCCTCCATGGCCAAGACCCAAAGGGCAAGTTGTTACCTGTGGCTACAGCTGGGGGGAAACTGAGGCACAGGTGCTATAGAGGATGGCTGCTTAGATCAGTGGTTTTCAAACTTTTTTTCTGGTGACCCAGTTGAAGAAAAAAGCTGGGGATGAGGGGTTTGGGGTGCAGGAGAGGGTTCCAGGTTTGGGGGAGCTCAGGGCAGGGGGTTGGGGTCAGGGCTCTGGGCTAGGGGCTCAGGCTCGGGTGGGGCCAGTGACGAGGTGTTTGAGGTGCAGGAGGGGTCCAGGTTTGGGGGGGCTGGGGCTGGGGGTTCAGGCTCTGGGATAGGGACAGGGCTGAAGAGTTTGGGGTGCAGGATGAGGGTCAGGACTCTGGACTGGGGGTGGGGCCAGAACTGAGGAGTTTGGGGTGCAGGAAGGGGGTTCAGGTGGGGCTCGGGGAAGGGGATTGGGGGTGCTATCGGAGGCTTCCTGCCTGTCCTGGGACCGTGGTCCGTGCTGTGCCCCAGAAGCAGCCAGCAGCGGGTCCGGCTCCTAGGTGGAGGAGCATGAGTGCTGTTCTCCTGCCAGCTCCCATTGGCTGGTTCCTGGCCAATGGGAGTACGGAGCCGGTGCTCGGGGTGGGGACAGTGCGCGGAGCCCAATGGCCCCCCTGCCTAGGAGCCGGACCTGCTGCTGGCTGCAGCACGGTGTCAGGACAGGTAGGAACTAGCGGGACTTAGCACCGCCCCCAGGACTTCCGATGGGCCGATCGGGGGCGCGGATCAGAGCCACTGCCTTAGGTCACCTGCATGGCACCGGCCGTGGGCTTCCCCTGCATCCTCTGGGCTGTTAGGCTAAAGCAAGATGGGAGTCGAAGACCAGGAGACACGAACCAGCGGCCGCTTCCTGGGCTCATCGGTTCAGTGGCCCATTCGCCCTGCCCCTCACCGCCCCCCTGAGCTGGATCTGGGGCCTCTGCTCTGCCCAGGGTGGGGAGCTGCCCCTCCAGTGCTCTGGCTGGTGCCAGCCCTGTCCTGGCAGCTGGGGGTCCAGCTCGGTTCCCTCCCCCCATGGCTCCTGTGCTGCCCCACGAGCCTCAGGAGCCCTTTTGTGCATCCTGCTGTACCTGGTGAAAGTGAGCCAGGCCCTGGCTGGGTAGAACCAGGCCCAGTTTCCAGTGCATCACCCCCGCTGCCCTCTCCCTGCACCTGGCTCTGGGGCGGCCGTCGCTAGGTGCTGCCTGTGCCCCAAGCGCTGGGGCTTTGTTCTCCGAAACCTCCCAGGGAGCCACGCAGGGCTTGCCGGTTGCTTGAGGCTGGGCGGCGAAGGGTGGGTGGGTGCTCGGCTGCTGGGGAAGTGAAACTGAGGGGAAGGGAAGAGCCAGCAGCCGGGTGAAGTGCGCCAGGGGCTGCCTGCCCTACAAATCCCAGCCAGGGAGATGCCCCTGCTGCCAGCGTTTGGGCTCTGCGGAGGGGCCAGAGACCAGCCCCAGGCTGCACACGACCTGGAGAACCTGCTGCAGCTGCCCGTGTGGGGTGACTTGATCCTGCCCCGTCAGCACCGTCGGGATGGACCAATATACCCCAAACCGAGGACGGCCTCAGCTGGCCAGGGGACATGGTGTCAGCGTAATTCCCTGGGCTCATGCCCTGGCCAAGCTGCAAAAGGAGCAGATCTGCTCTAGGGCTGATTTCAGGGCTGTTCTCGGGGGTGAGAGCCAGAGGGGCAGGCTCGGTGCTCACTGGGGTCTCCCTGGCCTGGGGCTCACTGTCCCCAAGGGCTCAGGAAAGCTCCACCCCAGGAGGCCTGAGGCCCAGTCTCCTGTTCTGGCCTCTGCTCCCCTCCCCTTTGCCTGGCATAAGGTGCTCGGAAACACCTTGGTTGCGGGTGGAAGGACTTGCCGCATTTTCTAGCCTCCTCCTCCTCTGAACAATCCCTGGACATTAACATAACGGGGGTCACGGCACCGCCAGGGAAGGGCAGGGACCCCAATGCTTAACTATGGGCTGCAGTAGATGCTGGGGCAGACACAGAGTTGCTGAGATCAGGGCCCTGTCGGGCCGGGCGCCGCCCAGACACAGAGTCGCCAAGATCGGGACCCCATCGGGCCGGGCGCCGCCCGGACACAGAGTCGCCGAGATCAGGGCCCCGTCGGGCCGGGCGCTGCCCAGACATAGAGTCGCCGCGATCGGGGACTTGTTGCACCATGCGCCACCTGGACACACTCAGAGACTGTCAGTCTAAATAGGCAAAGTGGGGGAGGAGAAACTGAGGCACAGAGAGGGGCCATGTCCTGCTAAAGATCACACAGCAGGTCAGTGGCAGCCTTGGGGTGAAAGCTGAGTTTTCCTGTCTCCACCCCGCCACGCCTGCTCTAATCTCTAGACCCCCTCCCACAGCGGCAGAGAGAACCCAGGAGTCCTGGGCCACTGCCCCTGCTCTGCACCCCTCCCATGCAATGGGGACAGCCTTCCCCCTCCCACTGGAAGTGTGCAGGAGTGAGTCAGCATCTGGCTGTCCGGTCCTAGGCTTGGAGTCACTGGGGGTGGGGCGCTCGTGTGCTTTTCCCACAGTGCCCCCCCAGGCTGTGTCCTGCTGCCCCACATGCAGCCCCCCGAGGATAGGACGTGACTCTACAGGGGTCTGGCCAGCTTGGGGGGGCAGAGAATGGGGCATAGGGCCTTTCCCCTCAAGGGGGCGATGGCTCCCATCTGGCACCAGGTGGGGGTCAGTGGGATAGAGCCCAAGGGCCATTTGGGCATCAGGACTCCTGGGTCCCGCAGGATGCCTGGGGCGTAGCTCCCCTCCCTGACGAGGCTCCCAGGAGGTGCTCTGAGGGGCTCGCTGGCCTGTGGCCCCATGGCTGGGGGGTCACTGGGTCCTTTGCCTGGTGCAGTGGGGTGGCACCAGGGGGGCTGCTGGGCGGGGGAGATTGGGGGGGTCACGGGGGAGGCACACTGGGGTGTCCGTAAGGGGGATGAGCTCCCTGTGCCCCCAGCACCCCCCTCGGGCCCTCAAGCTGGGGGGAGGGGCCCAGGCACCCCAATTCCTGCCCCCGGCACCAACCCCTCTTCCTGCCCCAAGGGAGCTGGGTTAGTTTTCATCAGTCAGTGGAGGGGGATCAGATTGTCACCGTGGTCTCCCATCCGCCCCCCACGGGCCCCCATTGGTA
>NC_133779.1:14541756-14565384 GCF_003597395.2 Chelonoidis abingdonii | reverse complement strand
GTTGTTGGGGGTGGGTGTTTGGGTAGAGGGTGCTGGGCGTTGTTGGGGGGATCGGAGGGGGCTGCACTATCCCAGGTTTGGCTGCTCTCACTTAGCCCAGGGAAAGCTGGGACCCCTGGGGTGCAGGGTGGGAAGAGCTTTTCTGGCCTGCAGGGCTTGGCCCGGTGTGGGAGATGGGATCACTACCCAGGCAGATGGCGCCTTTCTCCCTGGATGACAGCGCCTCCATCAGGACTGTGTGGGTAGCACCAGACTGGGCTAAGGCCCCCAACCCTCTCTCCCCGGGGCTGCCCTGTCAGCAGAGCCCAGACCCCGTCTGTGGCCTGAGCCAGAATCCCCAGGGCTCATAAGAGCGGCCAGCCTGGGTCAGACCAAAGATCCATCCAGCCCAGTGTCCTGTTTGCCGACAGCAGCCAATACCGGGTGCCCAGAGGGAATGAACAGAACAGGAAATCATCAAGTGATCCTCCCCTGTCGTCCTCCCAGCAAACAGAGACGTGGGACACCATCCCTGCCCATCCTGGCTAATAGCCACTGATGGACCCGTCTTCCATGAACTTATCTAGTTCTTTTTTGAACCCTGATATAATCTTGGCCTTCACAACATCCTCTGGTAAGGAGTTCCACAGGTTGACTGTGCATTGAGTGAAGAAAGACTTCCTGTGTAGGGATAAATATTAAGACAGAAAATATCATTTTAGCTCTATATAAATCCATGTTACGTTCACATCCTGAATACTGTGTGCAGATGTACTTGCTTCATCTCAAAAAAGATATATTGGAATTGGAAAAGATTCAGAAAAGGGCAACAGCAATGATGAGGGGGGTGGAACGGCTGCCGTGTGAGGTGAGATTAATCAGACTGGGTCTTTACAGCTTGGAAAAGAGACGGCTAAGGGGGGATATGATAGAGGAGAAAGTAAATCAGGAATTGTTGTTTACTCCTCATAACACAAGAACTAGGGGTCACCCAATGAAATTAATAGGCAGCAGGTTTAAAACAAATGTCAGGAAATATTTCTTCACCCAACGCACAGTCAACCTGTGGAAATCACTGCCGGAGGATGTTGTGAAAGGCGAGACTATAACAGGGTTCAAAAAACAACTAGATAAGTTCATAGAGGACGGGTCCATCAGTGGCTATTAGCCAGGATGGGCAGGGATGGTGTCTCCAGCTTGTTTGCCAGATGCTGGGAATGGGTGACAGCGGATGGATCACATGATGATTCCCTGTTCATTCCCTCTGGGGCACCTGGCACTGGCCACTGTTGGCAGACAGGATACTGGCCTAGATGGACCCTTGGTCTGACCCAGTGTGGCCGCTCTTATGTGAAGACACGGGAGCCGTTGTCCCGCTCTGAGTGGCAGGGAGTCCGATCCCCCTCCCCAGGGCTGGCACATACCCCAGCCCCCCCAATTTCCTTTGTCCTACCTGCGCCACCTCGCAAGCCATGCAGGGCTCTTGTTCACCCCTGCAGGGAGGTCCCCTCCTCATCCCCACCTGCCCCCCAGCCTGGAGCCTGGCCCTCCAGCCCCCAGGAAAGGCCAGTCCCCCTTTCTCTCCGCCTTTCCCAGGGCTCGGCCACCCCTACCCTTGTCCCCCATGGGCTGTTAGGGGTCTGGAGGCAGGGAAGGGGGTGGTTGGTTCCTGAGGCAGTGCTGCCCTCTGGTGGCTGCAGAGGAGATCGCATCCGAGCCTGGCCACCCCATGGATGAGGGCGGAGGCGGAGCTGATGGACCCGAGGACAGACAGCAGTTGGAGGCAGGGTGTGTTTATGATGAAGCAGGAGCCTCTGAGGAGGGCTCAGTGACCCCTCCCATCAGGAGGGGCTGGGAAACTGGGGTAGGTGGGCCTGTGGGGCTGATCCAGGGGGCAGGGAGGAAGCAGGATACCTGAGTAGATGGAGCCATGGGGCTGATCCAGGGGGCAGGGAGGGGGCGGGATACCTGGGTAGATGGGCCTGTGTTGGGGGATGGATGAGAGATATCTCCTGATGAGTGATGCACGTCTTTCTCCCCCCTCTCCACAGGAGGGGGTTCCGGCAGAGGCCCCCCCCCTTCCTCAAATACCTGCAGAGCATCCTGCGCAAGTACCCAGATGGGGGGCAGATTCTGAAGGTGAGTCCTGGGCTTGCGGGGTTCACAGCAGGACAACCCGCCCCCCTGCTCCAACCACTAGACCCCACTCCCCTCCCAGAGCTGGGGAGAGAACCCA
Organism: Chelonoidis abingdonii; assembly: GCF_003597395.2. Lineage (NCBI taxonomy): Eukaryota > Metazoa > Chordata > Testudines > Testudinidae > Chelonoidis > Chelonoidis abingdonii. The sequence goes on along the minus strand of NC_133779.1, from coordinate 14,563,169 downwards.
GGAGTCCTAGTTCCCCTTCTCACGGAGTATGTGCTCAAGCTGGGGGGCTGGTAATGAGCCAGGGGTGGGTGGGATCTGTGCTGACAGGTGCTGCACCCCACCCCAGGAGCTGATCCAGAACGCAGATGATGCAGGGGCCACGGAGGTGATCTTCCTGTGCGATGAGCGCTGCTACGGGACCCAGAGCCTGGCTGTGGAGGGGCTGCAGCGAGCACAGGGTACAAGGGGGCAGCAGCCGGTGTGTGTGTGGGGGGGGGGGGCGTTGCTGAGAGTGACAGATCTGGGGAAGGGATTTATGTTGGGTGAYTGGGGGGGCCCTGGGGGGCCTGGCAGGACTGAAGGGGTGTGTATGAGGAAAAGGGGGGAAGAGGGGGGCAAGGGGGGTTGGAGAAGGGGAGCTAGGGAATCGGGGGTCCCACCTCTCATACAATGTCTAGGGGGGCTGCGGGTCCTGCCCCTCACATGGTGTCTGGGGTGGATGGGGGCCCCACTCCCACGTGCTGTCCGGTGGGGTCGGGGTATTGAGGCCCTGCCCCTCACGTGCTGTCTGGGTGTGCTGGGAGGATCGGGCCCCCCCCCCCACATGGTGTCTGCAGGGGATCAATGCCCTGCCCCTCATGTGTCTGGAGGGGGGGAATAGGGCCCTGCCTATCACTTGCTGTCTTGGAGGGGGTCAAGGCCCCACACCTCATGTGCTGTCGGGGGGGCGTTGAGGGTATTGAGGCCCCTGCCCTTCATGTGCTGTCGAGGGGGATCGGAGGTATCAAGGCCCCACCCCCATGCACTGTCCAGGGGGATTGGGGGTATTGAGGCCCCGCCCCTCACATGCTGTCTGAGGGGGATTGGGGGTATTGAGGCCCTGCCCCTCACATGCTTTCTGGGAGGGAAGATGGGGACCACACCTCCCACTCGCTGTCTTGGGTGGCGGGTCGAGGCCCTGCCCCTCAGGCACTGTCTGAGGGGTTGGGGGGAATTGAGGTCCCACCACTCAGGTGCTGTCCTGGGGGGGATGGGGGCCCCTCACATGCTGTCTGGGGAGTGGGGATCAAGACCCCGCCCCTCAGGTGCTGTCTGGGGAGTGGGGGGGTTGAGGCCCCGCCCCTCGTGCGCTGGGGGGTGGGGAGCATTGAGGCCCCGCCCCTCACGTGCTGTATGGGGGGGATGGGGGCCCCTCACATGCTGTCTGGGGAGTGGGGATCAAGACCCCGCCCCTCAGGTGCTGTCTGGGGAGTGGGGGGGTTGAGGCCCCGCCCCTCGTGCGCTGGGGGGTGGGGAGCATTGAGGCCCCGCCCCTCACGTGCTGTATGGGGGGGATGGGGGCCCCTCACTTGCTCTCTGGGGGGTCGAGGCCCTGCCCCTGACTCGCTTTCCCTGGCTCCAGGCCCGGCGCTGGTGGCCTACAATGACGGGCTGTTCTCGGAGGCCGACTGGGACGGGATCCAGAGCACGGGTGACAGCCACAAGCTGCGCGACCCTGGCACCGTCGGCAGCTTCGGCCTGGGCTTCAACTCCGTCTATCACCTGACAGGTGAGAGCCCCAGGGGGCAGGGGCCTCCTGTCCTGAGAAGTTCGGGGTGGGGGTTGGGTCACAGCTGGGGAGGTCTCTGGGGCAGCTCAGGAGGGTCTGTGTCACAGCCCAGGGGTCTCTGGGAGAGTCCAGGGGATTTGGGGTCACAGTCGGGGGGTCTCTGGAGGAGCCCAGGGGGTTCAGGGTCACAGCCGGGGGGTTTCTAGGGAAGCTCGGGGGGTTCAGGGTCACAGCTAGGGGTCTCTGGGGGAGCTCAGGGGTCTGGGTCACAGCCCAGGGGTCTCTGGGGAAGCTTGGGGGGTTCAGGGTCACAGCCAGGGTTCTCTGGGGGAGCTTGGGGGGTCTGGGTCACAGCCAGGGGGTCTCTGGGTGGGTTTGGGGTCACAGCTGGGGCTCCCTGTCTCTCATCCCCTCTCCCTGCAGACCTGCCGGCGGTGCTGAGTGGCCCCTGGCTGGGTGTGCTGGACCCACAGCGGGCGGCACTGGCGGATGGCGGGCAGCAGTGGCACCTGGAGGAGAGAGCGGAGCTGGCAGACCAGTTTGCGCCTTTCTGGGGGGCGCTGGAGGTCATGGGGTGCGGCACGGGGTGCCCAGCGGCCGGCCGCTTCCCCGGCACCCTTTTCCGCTTCCCGCTGCGCCACGAACCCTCCGGCATCTCGGACAACCTGTACAGCCCCGAGCGCGTGCGCCAGCTCTTCCTGGCCTTCATCAACGATGCCTCTATCTGTCTCCTCTTCCTCCGCCACGTCCGGCGCCTGGCCCTGAAGATGGTGGACGGTCAGGGGGCCACGACGGAGCTGCTGGAGATCACAGCTGCCCCGCGGCCGCTCAACGGGCCTGGCTCGGTCCAGGACGACGTGGCGGCCGCAGTGCTGGCCACCACAGCCTGCATCAAGGCCGTGGTTGCGCACGGCATGGCCACTGACGGGGACACAGAGCGCGAGTGGCTGGTGGTTTCGGCTGTGCCGACCGAAGGTGCCTTCCCGGAGCTGGCAGAGCTGGCAGGTGCGCTGGGGAGCTTGCCTGGCATGGCTTTGGCGTACCCGCTGCGGGGCGGCTGTGCTGGGCACCTCTGCTGCTTCCTGCCTCTGCCAGCCACGGAGGAGAACACCACAGGACTGCCCCTCCACCTCAACGTCCCTTTCCACCTGACGGACGACCGGCGGCATGTCCAGTGGGCTGAAGAAGACCGTGGCCGGGACCACGCCGCCCGGTGGAACCAGCTGCTGACCGAGGCGGTGCTGCCGCTCGCCTACCGTCAGGCTGTCGTGGTGGCGGCGGCGGCTTGTCCCAGCGACCCCTATGGCACTTGGCCCGACCCGGAGCTGAGTCAGCACCAGCAGCGCTACCAGAGCCTGGCGGAACGAATCTGCCAGCAGCTGTGGGGCATGGAAGCCCTGGTGCCGGCCGGCCAACCCGGCACACGCCGGCTCCGAGCCATGGACGCAGTGTTCCTGCCGCAGAACGGGGCCGGTGAGGCCACGCTCCGGGTGCTGGAGGACGCCTTGGTGCAGGCGGGCGAGCCGCTGGCCACGGTGCCAGCCCATGTGCGCCGGGCGCTGGCTGCGGGCGGCCCAGCGGTGAAGGAGGCCACGCCAGCCTACATGCGAAAGGTCCTGGGCCGTGTGGGTCCTGCCCAATACCCGGCCGACAAGCGGCTGCTGCTGGAGTATGTGGTCGGGGACAAGCGCTACGGGGAGTTGGCGGGTCTGGAGCTGCTGCCACGCGCTGATGGGGGCTTTGTCTGCTTTGGGGGTGCCGGCGGCACGGTCTATGCCGACAGCAAGGCCTTTCCCAGGTAAGAGAGCCCCTGGCCCCTCACCCGCCTCCCAGGCACCTAGTGAGCGTGGCTCCGCCAGCCCATGGCACCTGGGAAAAGCAGGTTCTGGGCAGTGGCATAGCCAGATTCTAAGAGCAGGGGGAGCAAACATAAAAAAGGCGTCCCCCCCCGGCTCCTCCTCTGGCCACGCCCCCCTTAGCTCCTCCTCTGGCCGCTCCGCTCTCCCACCCCGCCTTCATGGCATCCACTCCGCGCTGGCCTGCCCTCTGTGCTGCTATGGTGCCAAGCACCCCCCTCGCTGGGCCCCCCAGGCAGGGGGTGAGGTGACACCCCCACATGCCCCAGGCTGGGCTGGGCCGCAGTGGGGTCCCTGTCCCTTTAAGAGTGGGGTTGAGCTGAGCTGAGCCGGCTGGGGGTGGATCCGCTGCCCGCTGCAGCCTGATGCCAGAGCCTGGGCTGAGAGCCAGGCTTGTCTCCTGCACCAGCTCCCCCAGTGCCCCCTGGCTGGGCCGGTCCGCCCCACGGTAGGGGCAGGTTGCATGAGGTAGGGCAGGATCCGATGGGGCTGAGCTGAACAGGCCCGGCAGGGTGGTACGGGGGCTGCTGGAGAGGGAAGCTGGGGAAGGGGTGGCACGCCCTCAACCCGCTGGGGCTGCCTGCCCCGTGGAGGAGGCAGAGGGGCGCAAGCTGCAGCAGGACCCCAGCCTCCCAGGGGAGGGGATCTGGGGCCAGCCAGGGGGAGGCAGGAGCAGCCCCGGTGGTGCTGGGCGTGTGCAGGGCAGAGTCCTGGGAGAGCCCAGCCCACAGTGGGCAGTGCTGCAGAGGAGGAGCCCGCGCCCCGCAGCAGGCGAGGGGAGCCCCAGGCAGGGGGAGCTGGGCTGCCCACACCCACCTCTCGCGGCTGCTCCATGCTGCTCCTGGTACCAGCCCCACTGCTGCAGGTGCTAGCGCCACTGCTTTCTGCTTTCTGTGCCTGGCACCGCCCCACCCCACCACAGGGACCAGCCCCTGCCCCCCCCTTGTCTGTAGGGGTGTAGCACCAGCCGGCAGGCCAAGCTTCAGAGCGGAGCGTGGGTCCTGCCTGCTGGCACCATGACAACCCCTAACTAAGGCATCGCTTTTGGAAAATGTGCTGAGGGGAAGCAGCTGCTTCCCCTGCACCCCACTAGCTACGCTCCTGGTTCTGTGGGGAGCCGGGCTGAGACGCAGGGACCCGGTTCACGCCAGGGCCACGAATCAGCCCATGGAACGGGGAACCCACTTCCCCTGCCCAGCCTGCTGTGGGGCCAGATGGGAGCTGGTGACCCCTAGAGGGGAAATGTCCCATTCCCCACCCCCCTGAGCCAGCCAGTCCCTGCCCTGTTGCCAGATGGGAGCAAGCACCCCCTAGAGGGGACAGGCCCCAGGCCCCATTCCCTGCTATCCCCACCTGCCCCCACCAAGCCCTACTGTCTTAACTCTCTGAATTCCTGGTTTCCAGGATCCTGCTCCCTGGCCTGGCTGACAGTTTTCTGCCGGAGGATCTGACACCCGCCCTGCTGAGTCACCTGCAGCGGATCGCGGAGCAGGGTAAGTGGGAACCGTCCATCCTCAGGTACCCATCTCTGCCCGGTGTGCCTGGGGCAGCATGAATGTTGCTGGGCCCTGTTACCCACGCCCTGCACCCCATCTGAGAGGCAGCTGCATCTCAGTGCCTGGCGAGGGGTCCTCAGATACCCAGCCCCCATGCCCTACCCCAAAGGGGCCGTGTCCGAGTACTGGGTGAGGGGTCCCCATATAACCAGCCCCCTGCGCCCCACCCCAGAGGGGCCATGTCTCAGTGCCTGGTGAGGGATCCCCAGATACCCAGCCCCCCATGCCCCATCCTAGAGGGGCAATGTCCCAATGCCGGGTGAGTGGTCCCCGTATAACCAGTCACCCCCACCCCACCCCAGAGGGGCCATGTCCCAGTGCCTGGTGAGGGGTCCCCGTATAACCAGCCCCCCATGTCCCACCCCAGAGGGGCTGTATCCCAGTGCTGGATGAGGGGTCCCCATATACCCAGCCCCCCATGCCCCACCCTAGAGGGGCCATGTCCCAGTGCCGGGTGAAGGGTCCCCGTATAACCAGCCTGCCCCACCCCAAAGGTGGCTGCATTTCTGGTGGACTATATTATGCTGCTCTGGGTTTGCATGCGGGACTGGGAGCCGACGTGGTTCTGGTCTGGCTGTGATCCCAGGTCTCTGTGGTTCTTGCAGGGCTGTTCAGGAACCTCGTCTCTCTGGACCCAGATGTCATTAAGCAGAACCTGAAGGCCGCCCTCCCCGCAGACTGGTTCAAAGGCGGCTCTACCCACATTACTTGGTGCCTGGGAGGCCACCCCCGCCAGCCTCCCCACCAGTGGCTGGCTGCCTTCTGGGACTTCCTACAGCACCATGTCCGCTCCCTGGCGCCGTTTGAGGGCCACCCGCTCGTCCCCCTCGCCCCCCTGGGCAAGGACGCCCGTAGCCTCCAGCTGGCGCGGCTCTCGCCCACGCCCACACTGCTGTTCCGGAGCTGGGAGGGGCGCAGCCTCACTGAGGATGAATCTGGCATCCTGGAGGCTCTGGGCTGCACGGTGATTCAAAGGTGGGACCAAGCGCTCTGGCACCGGCAGCTGATAGACTATGTCCTGGCGCCTACGGCCAGCAACGCACTGAGAGCCTTCGACCACCTGGGCGTGGCTGGTGTGGCTGCCCGTCTGCGCTCCCTGCCCCCGGATCGCAGCAGGATCCTCTGCCAATTTCTCTCCCAGGCGCCCGCTTCTTCCCTCTCTGACCGGGAGGCTGTGGTGCTGGGCAGCTTGCCCATCTTCCAGAAGATACACTCCGTCTCGCCGCCTTGCCCAGCCGGGCTGGTGCCAGCCGGCAGCTACCAAGCTTTGGAGAGGAGCACGGTGCCGGCAGTGCCCGAAGACCTGGTGCTGCCGGAGCCGGTGCTGCGGTGCCGGGATGAGGCAGACCGCCGGCTTTTGCTGCAGACCCGAGACAAGCTGCTTGGGGCAGCAGAGCTGGCGTTGCTGGCGGTGAGGGCCGTGAAGGAGGGGGTGTACGCCAAGAGGGCGCCGGACACCGAGAGGCTCATGCTGTGGGTGCTGCGGCACGGGGACACCCTCTTCGGACACAGCAAGAAACTGCAGACTCTGTGCGAGGAGTTGGCCTTCATGGACCGCGATGGGACCCTGGTACGTGCCAAAGAGCTCTTTGATCCCCAAAACACGATTTTCCGGGCCTTGCTGGGCCCCCGGTGCTTCCCACCCATGGCTTTCCGGGAGACAGCCGTGCTCCGGTCCCTCTGTGCCCTGGGGCTGAAGACCAGCGAGACAGCCATCACCCCCAACCACATGCTAGAAGCTGCCCAGGAGGTGGGCCGGCTCCAGCAGGCCAGAGACGCCGCCGGGGCCATGGCCAAATCCCAAGCGTTGATTGAGCTGTGCAACTGGACCCCAGCGCTGGGCCGCTTCTGCCAGAAGAAGCTGCAGCGGCTGCGGGAGCTGGCTTGGGTGCCCGCCACCGACCCGACCGAGTGCCAGCCAAATGGACCTTTCTTTCCCCCGGAGAGGCTGCGATCGGCCCGTTACGCCGACCTGGTGGGGCTGGCAATGCCGCTGACGGATGCCTTCCAAGAGCTGGTCGAGGAGAAGCTGGGGTTGAGCCGCCCGCCCCCCCCGGAGAAGGTGCTGGCGAACCTGCTGCTCCTGGCACAGGGTGACCAGCCCAAGGACATCAGGACGCTGATGCCGAAGCTCCACGTCATCTACCAGCACATGCAGCAGAATCGGAGGGAGTTTTGGGTGGCATTGTCCCACGCTGTCCTCTGGACTGGCAATGGATTCTCTGTCCCAGCCATGGCGGTGTTGGCCTACCCTGATGGCCTGGACTTGAGCTGCCTTGTGCCAAGGGTCCCCCCGGAGCTGCTGCCTTACCGCCAGCTCTTCCTGGCCTGGGGCGTGCGGGATGCGGTGGGCGAGGAGGAGCTGAGCCAGGCCCTGTGCCGACTGGGGAAGGAGATTGAGGGCCGCGCCGGAGGTGGCACGGAGGCGGAGCTGCGGCTGACTGTGGCCATCCTAGAGTGCCTGAAAAACAGAGGGCACCAGGGCGACAGAGACTTGCCAGTGCCAGTGCAGGCTCCGGGAGGATCTGGCTTCATTCTGCGGCCAGCCTCGTCAGCCCTGTATTGAGACATCGACCGGGCCAGCCTGGCGGATCTGGAAGGTGATGATGCTGAGTTGGCTGTGGTGCATGAGGCGGTGGCGCCGGCTAAGGCCACCTTCCTGGGGGTGGCACTGCTGAGCACACGGGTGCTGCAGCCACAGCTGTTTGAGGCGTGGGGGCCCTCGGAGCCCATCACCACGCGGATCTGGAACATCCTGCGGGAGTATACGGAAGACGCCGACCTCTTCAAAGAGCTGATCCAGAACGCAGAGGACGCTGGTGCCAGGGAATGCTCTTTCTTGCTGGATCTGCGGTGCCACGGCGGTGGCACGGCTGGGCTGCTGGATCCTGGCATGGCCGCCTGTCACGGCCCGGCACTCTGGTCCTACAACGATGCAGCCTTCACCCAGGAAGACTTCGTCAACATCATCCGGGTGGGAGCTGCCACCAAGGAAGGGCAGGAGGGCAAGATTGGCAGGTTTGGTCTGGGCTTCAACACTGTCTACCATGTGACCGATGTGCCCTTGGTGCTGAGCGGCAGCACCCTCTTGATCTTTGACCCCAACGTCACCCACCTGCGCAAGCACATCCCCAACCCAGCCTGTCCCGGCATCCGGCTGGACCTGCGCCAGCGCCCGGCCACGCTGACCACCTTCGCTGAGCAGTTCCGGCCTTACCAGGGCTTGTTTGGGTTCCAAACGCAGGAGCCGTTCGACTTCCCAGGGACGCTTTTCCGCCTGCCTTTCCGTACTGAGGAGGAGGCCCGGGAGTCACGGATCAGCCAAGTGGCTTTCGGCATTGACCGGGTCGAGAGGCTCCAGAGCGGCTTCCAGGACTTTTGCCACCTCTTGCTGCTCTTCCTACGTGGGGTGCGGGAGGTGTCGCTGAAGCGCCTTCCCAACCAGGCCCCCTCCCCGGAAGCCACCCAGTCTCTGGCCACGCTGTGCCGGGAGCGGATCAAGAGCCTGGAGGATGCTGGAGACTCCAGGACGGGCCAGTCCAGCATCGAACAACTGACAGTACGGTGGGAGTCAGACATCACCATCAGCCACTACCTGGTACACACCTGCCAGGGCACTGGAGAGTCCTTGGTTCTGTTTCAGCAGGGGATCCGTGACGGGACACAGCCCTCACCCCCCAGCGCTGGAGTGGCTCTGCCGCTTGCCCCCACTGAGCCGGGGAAGTGGGCTCCACACCTGGACGGCTTTGAAGGGCACGTCTTCTGCTTCCTGCCCCTGCCCATTCCCTCTGGCCTCCCGGTTCACCTCCACGGGGCCTTCGCCATCCTCTCCAATCGCAAAGGACTCTGGGATGCCACAGCCAAGGGCGAGTGGAACTGGGCACTGCTGCGTGACGTGGTGCCAGCTGCCTGGCTCCAAGCGCTGAGCCTGCTCCGAGACATGCACCAGGAGGGTGACCTGGAGGACTATGAATACCACACCTTCTGGCCGGATGCCGGCAAAGCCAGGCATCCCTTCACTGAGGCCGTGAAGGCCTTCTACCACGCGCTGGCCAATGGGCGGGACCTGGCGCTGTTCTCCGACGGCCGGCGATGGTGCACCATGAACAACGCCCGCTTCCTGGACCTCACCATCACCTGTAACATGCAGGTGGGGCAGACAGCCGCCAGGGTCTTTGCCAACTTGCTGCCGGAGCCCCTCCTGGCTGTGCAGCTGCCGAACTGGGTGAGATCTGGATTCCAGGCCAGTGGCCAGGAGGACACCCTGCTGCCCAACATCTATGACTGGGTGGGGTTCTACCAGAAGATTGTATTTGCCAACGTGGGCACTCTGGACGCACCCGACCGTGATGCCTTGATTCTCCACGCCCTGGACATGAGTGATGCCAGGGTAGACCAGCTGCTGGCCTCTGTGTCTTGCATCCCTACTACCCCCCGAGGGCAGCTGCAGTCCATTGGGAAGCTGGTGCACCCCCAGGGCAGAGCCGCCCCTCTGTACGACCCCCAGGACGGGCGCTTCCCCACCGGGACTGGCTTCCTGGTGCCGGAGAGGCTGCTGCGGCTGGAGGGCCTGGGCATGGCCAAGGACATGGTGCCGATGAAGGAGCTGCTGGAGCGGGCCCGTACCGTGCAGGCTCTCTGGCAGCGTGACGAGCAGCAGGGCTGCCGGAGAATCTGCTGCATCCTGGAGCTGCTGGAGCAGCTGTTGGAACAAGGTTTGGACAACCCTGCCCAGGTGGCCTTCCGTGCTGTACCCTTCCTTCCGGCTGCCTTGCCTGATGCCCGCTATGAGCTCTGCCGGCCCACCAATCTCTACCACCACAAGCACAGGAGACTGGTGGGGCTGATCCAACCCGTCCTGGCTGGCAAGGACCTGGGAGGGGATTTCAGGTTCTCCAAGGCGCTCCAGGACTTCCTGGGTCTGAGCCGCAAGCCGCCAGCTGACATGGTGCTGCGGCAGCTGGCAGAGGCGTGCCAGGGCTCCAATGCCCTGCCCAAACTGGAGCTGCAGGAGACTGCGCGGCAGTGTTACGCCTACCTCAACAAGCTGCTGAGCAAGCAGCCCACGTGCATGAAGGAGGTAGCTGAGAAGGCTGCAGCATTCTCCTTTGTCCTGGTGGGGGCGCACTTTGTGCCGGTGAAGGCAGTGGCCCAGGAGCTGTCATTCGAGGCCTCCCCGTATCTCCACCAGCTGCCGCAGGAGTACTGGGGGTTCAAGGCGCTGTGGGGGTGCGTGGGGCTGCAGGAGACCTTCACCTTGGAGAACTACACGTGGGTGCTCCAGGACCTGGCCAGGAAAACAGCTGGGCAGAGTCTGTCCCCAAAGGAGCTGCAGTTGGTGCTGAGGCTGGTGACCATTGGGCTGATGGAGGCCTCGTCGGATCTGCAGCCAATGGCCGCTTACGAAGCTCAGGGCATCTTCTTCCCGGATCAGCAGAGGGTCCTGCGCCCAGTGGCCAAGTTGCACTTCAATGACACACCCTGGCTCCCCGGGGAGGAGGGGATGCCCTTGTGCCATGGCCGGATCCCCCGGGAGTTGGCACTGCGCTGCGGCGTGCCCACCACCAGGCACCGGGCGCTGGTCAAGGGGAAGATCCGGGGGCTGGAGCTGGCACCGTGGGCATCGGAGTTCGGCGCCCGGGAGGAGCTGACTGTGCGGCTGCAGAACATCCTGCGGGAATACTCCTCGTCCTCCCGTGATGTGCTGAAGGAGCTGCTGCAGAATGCCGACGATGCTGGTGCCAGCCTGATCCACTTTGTCTGGGACCGGCGCCACCACCCCACCCAGCGCATCATCTCCGAGGAGTGGGGCGGCCTGCAAGGCCCCGCCCTTTGCGTCTACAACGACAAGGCCCTGACGCAGGAGGACATCGAGGGCATCCAGCGGCTAGGCGTGGGGGGCAAAGGTGGGCGGCAGGACAAGACGGGCAAGTACGGATTGGGTTTTAATGCCGTCTTCCACCTGACGGACTGCCCTGCCTTCATGACGGGTGACAGCGCCCTGGGCGTCTTCGATCCCCATCTCCGCTACGTGCCCACGGCCAGCGAGCAGTACCCGGGCTCCATGTTCAGCGTCAACAGGGACTTCAAGAAGACCTTCCCCGACGTCTACGCCACCTTCCTGCCCGACCTCTTCAACCTGAGCCAGGGTGTGCTCTTCCGGCTGCCGCTGCGGACAGCGGAGGGCGCGGTTGGCTCGCGGGTGTGCCAGCGGGTTATCCACGAAGAGGACCTGGAAGAGATGCAGGAGGCGCTGGCGCAGGAGGCCGAGAGCCTGGTGCTGTTCCTTCGCCATCTGAGGACCGTCGTCTTCTCCGAGATCACCGAGGGCAAGGCGCAGCCACGGGAGCTGCTGCGAGTGGAGACGGAGATGGAGGAAGGCAGCCTGGCACTGCGAAGGACGTTCCAGGAGCGGCTGAGCCAAATGGCTGCGTCGAGCAGCGAGGAGGCCACGCCAGTGAGGGTGGTCTATACGATGAAAGTCAGTCACGGCCGTTCTCGGCCTCCCACCAGCTGGGGAGTGGTGTGGCAGGCTGGGGTGGACGACGCAGCCAAGAAGGAGTCTCCGGACCCGGAGCGCCTACCGTACGGTGCCGTGGCCGCCTGCCTGGACGCAGTCCGACCTGGCAGGGCCTTCTGCACCCTGCCGCTGCCGCTGGAGACCGGCCTGCCTGTCCACATCAATGGCAACTTCTCGGTGGACTCGGCTCGCCGCAATCTGCGCAAAGAGGATGGCGGGAGCCGGAACACGGCCTGGAACGGCTTCCTGATGCAGCGGCTGCTGGCTCCGCTCTACTGTCGGCTGCTGGATTGGCTGCGGAAGAAGCTGGGGGAGACGCTGTGCTTCATGACCCTGCAGGCCTGCTGGGAGATGCTGGATCCAAAATATCTCAGCTACTTCCCAGCCGTGAGGGAGTGCGTGCCCCCGTCCTGGCACCAGCTGGTCAACCGGGTCTACGAGCTCATTGCAGAGATGCAGCAGCCCCTGATACCCATTTACCAGACAGAGACCATCCGCCGCCATGTGCACACTATGGAGATGGTGAGAATCACATGGACTGTGACCGGTGAGGGACGCCTGCTCCAGGAGCCCTTCTTCCTGCAGGAGGAGCCCTGTGACTCCATGAGCCATGTCCTCCAGAGACTTGAGATGAAGCTCGTCCCGGCCTTCCAAAGCCTCCGTCAGATCCACGCAGAGTTTGCCAGGGCGGGCGTGAAGGTCCTGACCTTGAATCCTGGATCTCTCCGCTGCTTCCTCAAAGCGCTGCCTCTGGACCCGCCCTGCCGGGTCTTGGAGACGCCCCTGAAGGACCAGTTCAGCTGCTCCCTCCTGCTGGAGTTCTGCCTGGAGGAGCTGCGGAAAGGGGACATCCGGGAACTGGAGGGGCTTCCACTCTCCGTGACCTGCGACGGCATGCTGCGTCCGTTCAGCACCCGGGAGCCGGTGTTCCTGAGCAGAGCCCACTGCCTCTTCCCGCGGCAGCATTGCCAATTCCTCAACTACCACGTCAAGCAGAAGCCGCAGCTGCTCCAAGCCGGCTTCCTGAAGCCATTCACCCTGCAGGAGGCGGCCAGGTTCATCCAGGAGGTGCTGGGGCAGCCGGACTGGGAGGCCCAGTCAGCAGAGGCCCGGAAATGGCTGAAAGAGGTGTGGGAGCTCTTCAACCACATGATCTATAAGGCCAATGAACGCAAGGAAGAAGCCATGAGCAAGGCCTTCAGCGAGTTGGTCTCCCTCTTCGAGTACTGGGCCATCCTCCCCATCTGCAGTGACCAGCCCGGAGACGAGTGCCTGGTTCCTCTGGTCTCCCTGCCCACCATCATCCATAGTTACTCCAGCGACGTGGAAAAATCCCTGGGCAAGCTTGGCTTTGCCAAGCTGGATATCCTGATGATCCCCCATGATATCAGCTTCCACTGCATCTACCCGCGCCTGCTGCAGACACATGACCCCGTTTTGGTCCTGAAGCAGCTGGCCGCTAGGACGGGTCTCCATTGGGGCAAGCTGAAGTCGTATGAGACCATCGGGCTGTTGAGGTTCCTCACAAAAAATGTGGAGGAGCTGGAGCACAACCTGCTGGCTCAGCTCCAGTCCCTGCCCTTGTTCCAGACGCATCAGGAGACGTGGGTGGCGCTGGCCTTTTACCACAACGTCTACATCCTAGAGACCAGGATCCCCAAGCTCTTGAAGGACTTCCAGGCCTTGTACCAGCTGGACCAGCAGACTGTCTTGCTCCAGGACAACCGTCTCCATCGGCAGCTCTCTAAAAGCCTTGGCATTGGCGTCTTGAATGACCTGCAGCAATTCATCCGCCATCTCTTGCCCAGTCTGCCCCGTCTCCCAGAGTCTAAGCTGCTTGAGGCCTTGAGACTGCTCTTCACCATTCAAAGCCACTACCGAGAGGAGTACTCGGTGGAGAAGAAGACCATTGTCTCAGCCTTCAGGCCCATCAGCTTCATCCGGGACAAGCAGGGGGTCCTGCGCCCAGCTTCCTACTTCTACGACGGAGAGGTGTCGCTCTTCCAGACGATGCAGATGGATGCCAGGTTCGTGCCCGACACGTTCTTCCAGAAGTTGAGGGTGAAGAAGTTCAAGGTGAACCCCTTCCTGCAGGATGTGGGCATGAAGTGGGAGATCTTGGAGGATGACTTCGTGGAATTCGCCACGTCGATCGAGCGTCAGGCTGCCCAGGAAGGTGCGGCGGCCGGCGAACTCCCCGCCCAGCGGAAGGCTCTTCTGTCGCATCTGTTGTCCCAGCCCAGTGATTCGCTGTCGAATCACTTCCGGGAGAGAGTCTCGTCCATCCGCTTCCTTGCCCCACGGAAGGTCCCGGACGATCTGGGGAACTTCCATCCACCCTGTGTCCTTCACACACAGCCCGTGGCCCTCAAGGGTGCTCTGGTGGTGCCATGGAATGAAAATGTGGCCCTGGTTTGGACGTCCGCTGTCATCCTTGACCTGCCCTTGGTCTTTTGCACAGAGAATGCCCAATCCGTGCTGGAGCTTCTGGGAGTGCTGCAGGCCGTGCCAGCCTCGATGGTCCTGGACAACCTGAAGAACGTGTGCCAAGTGCGGTGTGAGACCAAGGAAGGGCAGGAAACCCGGACCCGCATCTTCATGCGGACATACGGCTACCTGGAGTGCAACTTGAGGGGCTTCGACCCTGACTGCCTGGCGGGGCTGCCGGTGGTGCTGGTGAAAGGGGAGCAGGTGGCAGAGGCCAGCCAGGTGGTCTTCTCCTTGTGGTGTGAGCAGGAGTTTCGGCCCTATCTCTACACCGTGCCCCCGTTGGTGGCTGTCTACAACAAGCTGCTGCAGAAGCTGGGGGTGGAACAGGAGCCCTCCGTCCGGCACTATGCTCAGGTGCTGCGCCGAATCCACCAGGAGACCCAAGACAAGGAAACCCTACAGCCCAACCTCACCAAGACCGTCCTGCGGGCCACCCAGCATCTCTTCCAGCTGCTCAGCCAAGGGAAAGCGGACTTCTCTGGGGTGGAAGAGCTCCATCTGCCTTGCACCGATGGGAAGCTGTACCGCTCCACCACCCTGGTCTTCAGCGACTGTGCCTCTGCTGATGTTAGCCAAGCTTTGGGGAGCACCTTCCATTTCCTGGTGGACCTGTCCAGATGCCACCTGCCCTTTCCAGAATACGACCCCTGGAAGCTGGTGCAGCAGCTGCCCCAGCCCCTGAGGCCCCAGCTCCTGTCCAAAATCACGGAGCTGCAGCTGGAGGAGGCCTCTCTAGAGCTGTGCCCTTACGGTGAGTTCTGCGAGAGCCGGAACCAGCTCCAAGGCATCCTGGTGTCTCCCGAATTCCGGGAGGGCTTTGCGGCGCTGCTGAGGTGGCAGAGACGGGACAAGGAAGAAGAGGTGGAGATGGCCAGCAGGGAGCGGGAGGTGGCTTTCTCCGCCGAGCGGCTGGCGGTGGTGTGCTGTGAGAAGATCCAGACAGTGATGATGCACTGCGGGGGGCGGGTGGAGGGGAGTCAGGCCTCCCAAGTTGTCCATGTAGTCCTGCATGCCGACGGGAGGCGCCAGGTCTACCTGCTGCATCAGGAGAGGATGGATCTGGGCCAGTTAGTCCAGATCCTGAGCAGCCTGGCCCTGGAGGTGGACAGTATTATGGGAGGGATGCTGTGTCGGAAATCCATGTCAATCCTCATGCAGATGTTGGCCTGCAGAGACCCGGGAGAAGTGCTCGGTATGCTGGAGAGGAACAGGGTGCCTCTGCAAACCAGCACCCACCCTGACGCCTACACCCTGCCCAGCCCTGGTACAGAGATCCCCCAGGAGTGGTACGACAGCCTGGACATGAGCATCCTCAACACCTTCGCCCCGGGTGACTATGTGGGTTACCTGGACCCAGAGGCACCCAAGGAGTGCTACCAGTACGCTGTGGTGCTAGAAGTCCTGCCGGACGGAGTGGTGCCTATGTACCGCATCGACCTGGGAGCCGGGCACCAGGAGGAGGTGAGTGCCAACGACCTGTATCAGTTCAAGAGGGTCCAGGTGGATGGCTGCGGCCGGGCGCTGGTGCCCGTGCCGGACCAGCAGCAGCAGCAGGAGAGGCAGGAAGCGTGGTACCGCCAGTCGCTAGGGCAGGTGAAGGAGGAGGTGGATACCTGCCTGGCCAAGATCTGGGAGCTGCCCGAGGGGGAGCGGCGGAAGGCAATCCGGCGGCTCTACCTACGCTATCACCCCGACAAGAACGTGGGGCAGGAGGAAATGGCCAACGAGGTCTGCAAGTACCTGCGGGAGAAGATCCAGGATCTGGAGGAGGGCAGGAATCCCCGGACAGCGGGCAATCCCAGAAGCCCCCAGGCCTCGGGCAGCAGGGGCCATCCCAGTAGCCACCGGGGCTTCTCAGCCTCATGGGACGAATGGGACGGGGAGGCCAGGCACCACAGGCAGAGTCGCAGGGAGTTCACCAGCCAAAGGGACCGTGGTTTCCACTATGATTTCTGGTCGTACCACCGTGCCAAGGCCGGCTGCCGTCCCCAGGCCAAGGAAGCCGGGCGCTGGCTCCGGCAGGCCCAGAGCGACCTGCGGGCGGCTGGCCACGACGTGGGGCAGCGCTGCACCAACTGGGTCTTCTACAAGGTCCACCGTGCCGTGGAGAAGGCCCTGGCGGCTGCCGTGTACAACCGGGGCGAGCGCTTCGAGCGGGAGCAGACGCTGGCCTCGCTGGCGCAGAAGGTGGCAGCCTACGACCCCAGGCTGGAGGGGCTGCCAGCACAAGTGGCTGAACTGCGCCGTCACGGCGTGGACGACAAAACCACACAGTATCCCAGCTACCACCCCCCGCCCACCATCCCCAACGAGGCCTTTCTGGCCGGAGAGGAGCAGGAGGTGCTGCGGCTGGCGCAGGGCCTGCTGGATGTGCTGCAGGCGCACATGGCCCGGCGCTGAGTGCTGGGGACGGTGCCATGGGGCGGGTGCTACCCAGGGCAGTGAGAGCACCCCCTGGAGGAGTCATCGGGGGCTGCATCAGAGGGACCTGTGCCTACTGCTGGTAGCAGCAAGGCAGCCCCTGATCAGGGATTGTGCCATGGAGACCTGGCTTCTCTAGCAGTGACAGCGCCCCCCTGGGGTAGCCACTGAGGACTGCACAATAGGGACCAGCGCCTTCTACTGGTAGCAGCAAGGGCAACCCCCTACCACAGATTGTGCCATGGAAACCCGGCTTCTTCAGCAGTGACCGCACCAGTGGCAGGGGTGGGGGCACTGGCTCCAAGCTGCCGTCACTGTGGGTGCAGGGGGACGGGGGAGGGACGGGGGGCTTTGTGGGCAGGGGGCGTAGCACAAGGTTGATGTGGTGACAGCTTGTAGGGGGCTGCCCCAAAGGCGGCTTGACCCTGTCCCCCTGGTCCTGCTGTTTGCCTCATCTCTGCTCCCCCCCCAGCTGGCTTTTGTACTAGGAGGAATAAATCTAGTTACTCCAGTAACGCAGCGTCCTTGAAGTCATGGTGTCAGCCCTTGGCTCCCGGACAGTCCTCTCTTGGGAGGGGGGGGGTCCTGCCCCCTGCTGGAGGGGATTAGCCCTGCTCTCTGGGGATGGGGTGGGGGGTTCTGGCTGCCCATCCCCCTCCCGCCAAGGTCCCTTCCCCGAGGCTGGCAGTGACCGAGCTTGGCATCCTTCCCCCCCACCGCCCCGCACGCGCACACACTGTCAGGGCTGGGCCCCTGCCCAACTCAGAACAGGCGCTGGGGGGCAGGGGGATTCCACCTCTAGGGTGGGTCACAGATGACCCAGAACTCATGTGGCCGGGGGGCAGGGTATGGGGCCCGGGGCCTTTCCCCTATAGGGGGCACCAGCTTCCATTTGGCCCCAGGGATGGGACCAGGGGACTGGGGCCTCTCCCTTCAAGGGGGCACCAGCTTCCATCCTGCCCCAGGACAGGGACTGGATGGCTTGGGGGAATATGGCCTTTCCCCTCTAGGGGGCGCTGGCTCCCATCCGGCCCCAGGGCAGGGACTGGCTGGCTCAGGGATGGGGAATGGGGTACAGGGGCCTTTCCCCTCCGTGACTAGCTATGGTTTCCAGCTGTTTTGTGTCCCCTGCCTGAAGTGGGTTCACTGGGTCTCAGCCCAATTCCTAGTGAGATGGGCCATGGAGCCTGAGCCCAGCTCTGCCCCCTAGAAGCGGGTCCCCCAGGCTGGGAGGTGGCTGTGGGGACAGGGCCTCATGCTGCCGTTGGGTTCTGGGGGCTGCTGACCAGGAAGCTTGGGGCCCAGCCCTTCTCACGGTGTCTCCCCTGGGGCCCTGCCCTGTCCTGTCCTGGGGGCCTTGCTGGAATGGACTGGGCTCCAGTTCATTGGGGATCTGCAATGAGCTGATGCCTGCACCCAGCTCCATAGGATGGGCACTCCTCCACCATGCCCTGGAGTCAGTATGGGCCAGAGAGACCCTACAACAACAGTGGGTGCAGCGCTGTTCTTCCAGGGAGACCGTGCAATAAAAAACTAGGTCTCAGCCTCCATTGCTCCCAAGGGTGAGACCCTACAATAACAAATCCATACACAGTCCCACCACTCATGAGACCCCCTACAATAACAAAGCAGCATATACATCCCCATTGTTCATGAGATACCCTACAATAACAAACTAGTACACAGCCCTATTGCTCCTGAGAGACCCTATAACAACAAACCAGTGGATGCAACCCTGGTGTGTGTGTGGGGGTTGCCTGTTTTGCCCCTGTCTTTGGCCGGGGAGGCGGGGAGAAGGAGGCATCACACATGAACCTGATGCACAGATGGGTCAAGTGGATCATCTCACTGGGTCAAGCGATCATCGCATCGGGTTAAGGGGGCATGAGACTGGGCCAAAGAGTCATCTGATGGGGTCAAGAGGCTCTCAGGCATGGATGCATTTGGTGATGGTTCCTAGAGATGGACGCTGCTTTAGTGGGATACCTCGCGGGCAGCGGAGGACTTCAGGGAATGCGGGAGCGTGTCGAAGCAGAAGAATAGCCGAGCAATCTTCTCCGAGATCGTTCCCGTCCC
The DNA here is from genome assembly GCF_003597395.2 of Chelonoidis abingdonii. Classification (NCBI taxonomy): domain Eukaryota; kingdom Metazoa; phylum Chordata; order Testudines; family Testudinidae; genus Chelonoidis; species Chelonoidis abingdonii. The sequence goes on along the minus strand of NC_133779.1, from coordinate 14,544,722 downwards.
ACAAGCAAAGGGAGACAAAAGGCTGGAGAGTCTGGAAGTGAACCACCAGTGAGGTGAGCTGGGGCTGGTTGAACATTGGAGAGGGGGCTGTACAGGTTGCATGGCCTCCACCTCAGGAGAAGGGCCACCAATTTCCTTATGGACAAGCTGGCTAGTGTAGCTGGTGTGTGTGTTAACCAGTGGTTCTCAAACTAGGGCCGCCGCTTGTTCAGGGAAAGCTCCTGGCAGGCCGGGCTGGTTTGTTTACCTGCCATGTCCACAGGTTCAGCCAATGGGGGCTGCAGGAAGGGCGTCCAGCACATCTCTCAGCCTGCCCTGCTTCCCGCAGCCCCCATTGGCCTGGGACAGTGAACCACAGGCCAGTGGGAGCTGCGATTGGCTGAACCTGCGGACGCGGCAGGTTAGTAAACCAGCCTGGCCCACCAGGGGCTTTCCCAGAACAAGCAGCGGCCCTAGATTGAGAACCACTGTGTTAAACAAATTAGCAAAAGGAGCAGATAGAAAGAGGGAAAAGACTGCACAAAATCGAGATGCTGAGAAGCAAATTAATCAAGGAACCAAAGGGCATGAAGAGAAGAAATTCTTGAACTACCTGTGCACCAATGCTGGCAGCCTGGAGAACAAAGAAGAGGAAGGGGAATTGCTCATTTGTGAGCATAAATGCAATCTAGTTGGTATCACTGAAACCTGGTGGGATGGTTTGCATGACTGGATTGTTAAAATGAATGGTTATACACCTATTTAGGAAGGAGCGAGAGGGCTTTTTAAGTTCTTGGCTTTGCTCATTAAATGGATGCCATGCTTCAGCTGCCAGCTTCTGTTGAAATGCAGAAAAGGTAGAAGTACAGTCTGTTCTGGTTTGGGAGCAAAACCAGATGATAGTGTCCCATCATATGGTGATGACAACACTCTTGCCATTCCATCTCTGGAGGATGTTAAACAGAAGCTACTGAAGTCAGACATTTTAAAATCACCAGGTCCAGATAACTTGCATCCAGGAGTTTTAAAAGAACTGGCCGAGGGGCTCTGTAACCTGTTAATGTTTTTCAATAAGTTTGTGGCTCACGGGGCAAGTTCCAGAAAACTGAAATAAAGCTAATGTTGGGCCAATATTTAAAAAGCGTAAATGAGATGACCTGAGTAATTATAGACTTGTCATCCTGATGTCATCCAGTGGCTGATATAGGTCAATTAATAAAGAATTAAAGGAGAGTAATGTAATTAATGCCAATCAACAAGGGTTTATGGAAAAGAGATCCTGTGAAACTAACTTAACTTTATTACAAGTGTGGTTCATAAAGGTGGTAGCATTGACGCAATGTCCTTAGACTTCTTAGCATGTGTTTGACTTGGTACTGCATGACATTGTGAGGACAGAACTAGAACAATAGAAAATGAACATAGCCAGTTTTTAATCCATTGAATGTGGGCAAGCAGATAGGTCTTAGAACGTAAATGTAAATGCGGAATTGTCATCAAGCAGCTGTGCTTTCAGTGGGATCCCACAGGGAGCAGTTCTTGGACATCAGCTATGTAATGTTTTTATCAATGACCCGGAAGAAAATACCAAGTCAGCATTGATCAAGTTTGCAGATGACACAAAGATTGTGGTAAATAACGAAGAGGACACGTCACTGATACAAAGCGATCTAGATTGCTTGGGAAGCTGGACACAAGCAAACAATTTCATTTTAATACAGCTAAATGTAAATGTATCCATCTAGGAACACAGAATGGAGACTCTATCCTGGGAAGTGATGACTCTGAAAAAGATTTGGGGGTCATGGTGGCCCATCAGCTGAACGTGAGCTCCCAGTGTGACACTGTAGGCGGCACACGAGCTGATTTTCAGTGGCACTCACACTGCCCAGGTCCTGGCCACAGGTCTAGGGGGCTATGCATTTTAATTTAATTTTAAATGAAGCTTCTTAAACATTTTTAAAACCTTATTTACTTTACATACGACAACCGTTTCGTTATACATTATAGACCTATAGAAAGAGACCTTCTAAAAATGTTAAAATGTAGTACTGGCACCGTGCGAAACCTTAAATTAGAGTAAATAAATGAAGACTCGGCACAGCACTGCTGAAAGGTTGCCGACCCCTGCTGTAGCCAAAAGAGCTAATGCGATCCTGGGATAGGGTGACCAGATCTCTTGATTTTATAGGTATCAGAGGGGTAGCCGTGTTAGTCTGGATCTATAAAAAGTGAGAGTCCTGTGGCACCTTATATACTAACAGATGTATTGGAGCATAAGCTTTTGTCGGCGAATACCCACTTCGTCGGATTTTATAGGGACAGTCTCGATTTTGGGGTCTTTTTCTTATATAGGTTCCTATTACCCCATATGCCTGTCCCAATTTTTCACAGTTGCTGCCTGGTCACCCTATCCTGGGATGCATCAATGGGGACTCTTGAGTAGGTGCAGAGAGGTTATTTTCCCTCTATATTTGGCACAGGTGGAATCCTGTGTCCAGTTCTGGTGCCCACCATCCAAGAAGGATGTCGATAAAGTGGAGAGGGTTCAGAGAAGAGCCATGAGAATGATTAAAGGATTAGAAAACCTGCCTAATAGCGATAGACAGAAGGAGCTCAACCTATTTAGCTTTACAAAGAGAGGGTCCAGGAGGTGACTTGATCCCAGTCTATACGTACCTACCCAGAGGATAAATATTGAACAATGGGCTCTTCAGTCTAGCAGAGAAAGATCTAACACGATCCGACGTCTGGAAATTAAAGCCCGCCCGTTCCGACTGGAAACGAGCTGTACATTTTTAACAGTAATTAACTGTAGGCACAAATGGCCACAGTCCATGGGGTATTCTCCATCACTGAGACCGCTGAAAATCCAGATGGGATGTTTTTCCGAAAAGCTCTGCTCCAGGAAGGATTTTGAGGGAGGTCTCTGGCCCGTGCTAGACAGGATGGAGGTCAGACGAGACCACTGGGGGCCATTGGCTGGG
>NC_133779.1:14533741-14541258 GCF_003597395.2 Chelonoidis abingdonii | reverse complement strand
CCCCCCACCCAGGGACCCCCAGGAAGGGGAAACCCCCAGTCAGAGCGAAGCAGCCCCCAGAGGCCCCCCCAACACAGGGGCAAGGGGGGCACCTTCCTCCCCCCTCCCCGTGTAGGGGCCCCAGACATGCCCCCCCTGGGCCCCCGCTCAGCCCGGCTGTAGGGGGCGGATCAGAGGTGGAAGGGGTGGGGGGGGGTAGGTGGGTGAGAGACCCCCCCTCCCTGCCCCTGAGACCCCCACCCCAGGCAGGGCAGTGGGGGGGCTCGACGCCTCCCGGGGGACACTTCTGCCTCCCCCCTGCCCGCCCGGCTGGGGCCTGAGTCCAGACAGAAGGAGCCCCGGAAGCTCAGGCCGGCCCAGGGCCCCGGTAACGGGGAGAGGTGCCGGGGGGCACGCCAGCCTCGCCACCCCTACAGAGCCGCCCGCTCTCACTGGGGTGCGGCTTGAAGCGGACCCAGGAGTCCGGGTGACCTGAGAGCGGGAGACGTGAGGTGAGTTCTTGACTGGGTGAAGCCTGCGGGGTGAGTCTGGTCTCTGGCATTGCTGTCAGCTCTCCTGGGAGCAGGTCTAGCAGTTGGGGCGGGGGGGGCTGGGAGCCAGGACTCCTGGGTTCTCTCCTCGGCTCTGAGAGGGGAGTGGGGTCTAGTGGGGAGAGCAGGGAGGATGGGAGTCCAGATGCCTGGGTTCAACTCCTGGCTTTGTTGTTGTGAATTTAAAGGCAAGTCACTACTTTTCTCTGCCTCAGTTTCCCCACCTGTGAAACGGCTTGTACCGCCCTCCCTCGCTGCGTGTTGGCCGGATGCTTCAGGATCCTCCCGTGGAAGGCTCTGCACCTGGGCACCTCCCCTTGCCAGCAATCGGGGATGGGGACAGGGCACCTCTGTGCTCTGATTGCTTTTTGCAGGCAGGGGAGAGCGGGAGAAGGGAGCCAGCTGCCTGGCACCCCTTTGATGGGCCCATAGTGTGGCGCGCACGGTGCTGTCCAGAGTTCACAGGAGGGCCGGGCTGGGAGAGGAGGTTGGGCCAGTGCCTTTGGCTCAGGGCCGGGGGTAGCCTGCTGAGGGCAGGGAAGAGGCTGGTGCTATCTGCCTTTGGGGGATCCGGGGCCCAGACATTGCGGAGGAGCAGACTCTCATGCCCCCAGCAGCTTTGCAGGGTGTGGGAGGGCTGCAAAGGGGGAAGGAGGAGGCCGTGGGGGGAACCCAGTAGAGGCCGGTCTTGTGCCCAGATTGGGGTGGGAGGGCATTTTGCTGGACACTGAGTCACTTGCTCAAACCAGCTCCAGACCTGAAGCATGACTGGGGGCATCTGGTCTGTGGGGCGCTAGAGAGGGAGTGCTCAGAAGTAGGGAGAGATTGGCCTACTGGGGACCTGCCCTGGGGACACAGTGCTGTGCGGGAGTGGGGCTGGGCTGGGGGCGCCCCGGGCAGGGAGATCGTGGGGAGTGGGGCTGGGCTGGGGGCACCCCGGGCAGGGAGATCCTGGGGAGTGGGGCTGGGCTGGGGGCGCCCCGGGCAGGGAGATCCTGGGGAGTGGGGCTGGGCTGGGGGCGCCCCGGGCAGGGAGATCCTGGGGAGTGGGGCTGGGCTGGGGGCGCCCTGGGCAGGGAGATCCCGCCAGTGGGGGTAGGGGGAGTGGGGCTGGCCTGGGGGTGCCCTGGACAGGGAGATTCTCAGGGATTGGAGAAGGGGGGCTGGCCTGGGGAGATCCCGCCAGTGGGGGTGGGGGGAGTGGGACTGGCCTGGCAATGCCCTGGCAGGGAGCTCCTTGGGGGGTGGAAGAGTGGGGCTGGCCCAGGGGCGCCTTGGGCAGGTGGAGGGTAGAGTGGCCCGGGGAGGCTGGCAGGTGGAGGGCCCAGCGGTGTTGCCCAGCACAGGGAGTGGTTCTAATCCCTCGGCCCAGCACTGCGGCTTGGGTGGTTCTCTGTTCGTGCTCTGTCCAGATCCTCCCCATCAGGCCAGCCCAGGGTAGGGGTGTGTGTGTGGCCCTGATACGTGCCGCTGGCGCTGCAGTTGGGCAGCTGCCTTGTGGGGTGATATAAGGTCTGGATGATTTATTGCATCTCCGCCCCCTGAGTGCATCCTGGAAGTGGCTTTGTGCTGGCGCGTACCCACCTGCTCCCACCCCATCCAGGAAGTGATCTCCTGGCCGCAGCCACCTGGGGGTCGTGGGCAGCTGGCGGGGTACAGAGGGGATTGGGGCGGGGCTGGACATACCCTGGCTAGCGTCTCATCATCTGCTGTTGTCTCCGTCGCTCCCACCCCTTGCCATGCCTGGGGCATGATGTACTTGCCCCTGTCCCAGAGAGACGGGGCGTCGCTGCCTCTGTAGGGGTCGTGGCACAGCCGCAGGGGTGGGGGAGGGGTGAGTTTGCTTCTAAACCAGCCACATGCCAACGTCAGGGCCTTAAATCTGAGCAGGCACCTGGTAGCCGCAGCATTCGCCCTGCCAGCTGGTGCTGGACGTTGCCTCGGGTGCAGCTTTGGGGCACCCATCTGGCCCGTGGGCCTCTGGCTAGCGAGGGTCTGATGTGAGCAGTCAGGTTGGCTAGTGGGGAGGTCTCCCCTACCTCCCTCCAGCCTGTATCAGCCGTCCTTGTGCCCGCTGCCCTGGTCAATTTCACAGCTGCCCCGAAACTGGCCAGAGCCTGTTTGGCTCCTCGGTCTCTCGGTGCGCACCCTGTATGGGCAGCGAGTGGGGTTCCTGCTCCCCAGAGCTGGGTGGGGGTTGGATCTGGCACCAGAGACCCCTGGGGTTGGCATGGTGGTGCACGGGTCAGGGAAGAGCTGAGACAAACCTCCCAGCAGTGTGTGGTTACAGGGGTTTTCGGGCTGGGGTGGTCCAGTGGGTAGGATGTCTAGAGTGGTCTCTGACTCTGTGTCTGGGCAGTGCCCGGCCCGACTGGGACTCGATCTCAGCGACTCTGTCTGGGCAGCGCCTGGCCCGACTGGGCCCCGATCTCAGTGACTGTGTCTGGGCAGCGCCTGGCCTGACTGGGCCACGATCTCGACGACTGTGTGTGTGTGCAGCGCCTGGCGCGACGGGGCCACGATCTCTGTGATTCTGTGTCTGGGCAGCGCCCGGCCCGACTGGGCCCCGATCTTGGCGACTGTGTGCGTGCAGCGCCTGGCGTGATGAGGCCCTGATCTCGGCGACTCTGTGTCTGGGCAGCGCCCGGCCCGACGGGGCCCCGATCTCTGTGACTCTGTGTCTGGGCAGCACCCGGCCCGACTGGGCCCTGATCTCGGCGACTGTGTGCGTGCAGCGCCCGGCGTGACGGGGCCCCGATCTCGGCGACTCCGTGTCTGGGCAGCGCCCGGCCCGACGGGGCCCTGATCTCGGTGACTCTGTGTCTGCGCAGCGCCTGGCCCGACGGGGCCGCGATCTCAGTGACTCTGTGTCTGGGCAGTGCCTGGCCCGACGGGGCCCCGATCTCAGTGACTCTGTGTCTGGGCAGTGCCTGGCCCGACGGGGCCCCGATCTCAGTGACTCTGTGTCTGGGCAGCGCTGGCCTGACGGGGCCCTGATCTTCTTTAGGACTTCAAGTCACTACCAGAATATAATCGGCAATCTCTAGGAATGGAATGCGCGAGTGTTTTCTGAACTGAACCCTGTGGGGTTTAGTAGGGGAGGGCCTGGCTTGTCACTTGGGGCCACCTTAAAATGGGGAGCTCCTGTCCTTTGAACTGACCCCCGCCTACCTCGTCCCTTCAGCTGCTACAGGGATGCGCTCGCCTGTCTGTTCAACCTTCAGCACTCAGTGTTTGAGTTGCCTTCCCTGTCTTGCTGTGCAGTTCTCTCCCTGGCGCTGGTAGGAGAGTGGTGTCTGGTGGTAAGAGCAGGGGTGCGGGGCCAGGAGACAGGCTTCCTGGGATCTATCCCTGGCCCCTCTCAACGCAGACAGGTGCATCAGTGGCTGCAGCCCCCAGCCCAGAGAGCTGCCCTGCTTCAGGCTGCGGTGGGGCAGTGGGGTGGGTTGGTGCACAGGAACATGGGGAGGGGTCTCCTGGTTCATTGGCCACTCAGCTCAGTCCCAGGAGCGCCGCTGGGTCATTGTGCCAGTCATTGGCTGGGGGGGGGGGAGGGTGTCACCTGAATTCCTTCCCCTGGGTCTTCTTGTCCCAGCTGGGAGCAGCCAGAGAGGAAGGAAGTGAGACCTTCTGCATTTCTGAGACATGAGTCATGGCGCCAGGATGCCCGGAGATTTCCTTCCTCCCCTCCGGGCTGCGCCACGCTCTGCTTGGTGCCATGGTCCCCGTGTGCTCTGCAGGGCATGGAGATGCAGCCGCCTCTGGGGTGGAGCACGGGGGCTGGTTATCTGGAGACCCCCTGCCTGGCACAAAGATGCAGCTCCTCTGGGGTGGGGGTGGGGCTAGTTATAGGGGGACACCTCGGCGAGAGCTAGGACACAGCCCCTCTGGGACGGGGGCTGGTTATCAGGGCACCCCCTGGCCCAGGCTGTGACGCGGCCCCTCTGGGGTGGGACGCGGGGGGGCTGGTTACCTGCTGACCCCTTTTGCCAGCAGCTGGGAATGGGCGACAGGATGGATCTGTTCTGTTCACTCCCTCTGGGGCACCTGGCAGTGGCCGCTGTCAGCAGACAGGCCACTGGGCTGGATGGACCTTTGCTCTGACCCAGTCTGGCCGCTCTTATGCCTCAGCACTGACTGGGGGGTGCAGCCCTGCAGCACAGGACCCCTAGTGCCGCTGTGTCCCTTCCTTTCTCAGAGCCTTTTAATGGGGGTCCATTGCCTGGCCCCAAAGGGGCTGCATGCCCGCTGCGCTTGGCACCCCTCCACCAGGGGTGCGAGAGATTGGCAGCTGGCCCTTCCTGCTGTCTGGGGGGTCATCTCCCATCGGGCGGCTGGGCATGTTACCTCCCCGCCAACCCTCCCTCCATACACGCTCCCTGCGGGGAGGGACCGATGTCAGAATTCTGGCTCCCAGCCCCCTCTGCTCTAACCACTAGACTCCACTACCCTCCCAGAGCTGGGGAGAGAACCCAGGAGTCCTGGCTCCCAGCCCCCCTGCTGGAACCGCCAGCCTCCACACTCCTCCCAGAGCCGGGGAGAGGACCCAAGAGTCCTGGCTCCCAGCCCCCTCTGCTCTAACCAGTAGACCCCACTCCCCTCCCAGAGCTGGAGAGAGAACCCAGGAGTCCTGGCTCCCGGCCCCCCTTGCTGCAGCTCATGCCGGCCTCAGGCCCTGCTCTGGGTGTACTGAATCACTGTTCTCACTCTCTCTGTCTTGCAGATGCGGCTCATGCCCGGATCACCCATGCCGTCCCGGGCACCGATAGCAGCCTGACCACCGACCTGTCGCCCACTAGTGTGAGCTCCACCCCCTTGCACAGACACAGGGGGTTTCCTGCCCCGCCTCCCCCAGGACTGGGATCGGGGTCCCCTCTCGTTGCACAGACACAGGGAGCTTTCACGCCCCCTAGACTGGGATCAGGAGCCGCCCCACTGCTGGGCTGCCCCCCTGTCCCACCCCCACCATGTCAACCTCGTCGCTGCGGCGCCAGATGAAAAACATCGTCCACAACTACTCGGAGGCGGAGATCAAGGTGCGGGAGGCCACGTCCAATGACCCCTGGGGCCCGTCCAGCTCGCTCATGTCGGAGATCGCTGATCTCACCTACAACGTCGTGGCCTTCTCCGAGATTATGAGCATGATCTGGAAACGGCTCAACGACCACGGCAAGAACTGGCGCCACGTCTACAAGGTGCGGCCCCCAGGGCCCTGGCTCCTCCACCCCCACTCTAACCACTGGCCCCCACCCCCAGAGCCTGGGAGCAAACCCAGGAGTCCTGGCCTCCACTCCCTCCTCTAACCACTGACCCCACCCCCAGAGCTGGGGAGCGAACCCAGGAGTCCTGTCTCCCATCCCCCTGCTCTAACTACTGGCCCCTCACCCCCCAGAGCCAGGGAGCGAACCCAGGAGTCCTGGCTCCTAGCCCCTGCCCAACCACTAGGCCCCACTCCCCTCCTGCAAACCCTTTGCCTGGGAAGGGGTGGAGTATGAGGAGTGGCTCTGTGGCTGAGTAGGCAGGTGGGCTGTGAGTGTGGGGTGTTTGGGTAGGGGAGGGCTGGGTGGAGGCGGGCAGAGGGGCCATGGGTGGCAGGGCTGTGGGTGTGGGGTGTGCGGGAGCTGTGTGGTGTATTTGGGGGCTGCGGTTGGAGGGCAGGGCTGGGTGGAGGCAGCAGAGGGGCTGGGGGGGCTGCGTGGCTGAGGCTGCTGTGTCCTGCCCCCAGGCCATGACGCTGATGGAGTACCTCATCAAGACGGGCTCGGAGCGCGTGGCCCAGCAGTGCAAGGAGAACATCTACGCCATCCAGACGCTGAAGGATTTCCAGTACGTCGACCGCGACGGCAAGGACCAGGGCGTCAACGTGCGGGAGAAGGCCAAGCAGCTGGTGGCCCTGCTCCGGGATGACGAGCGGCTCAAGGAGGAGCGGGCCCACGCCCTCAAGACCAAGGAGAAGCTGGCGCAGACCTCCACGGGTGAGCCGGGGCTGGGTGGGTGCCCCCTGCTCCGTCCCCCGTCTTGGTGCCTCTTCCCCCAGGGCCTCGCTAAGATCCCGGCCTGGCTGGAGCTGGGGTCCTCCCTCGCTTCCTGTCCTAAACCGGGCCCTGTTCACCCTTCAGCTCGGAGGTTCGGGCACTCGGGGGGGGCAGCTTGGAGAGATGATGGTGACTGTGAGGTTGGGGGGGTAGCTCTGAGGTTCAGGGGGGCTGGTGACTCTTGGGGGGCTGGTGACAGCTATGGGGTTCAGGAGGTGGCTCAGGGGCTGGTGATGGTTGGGGGCTCTGGGGAGCAGGTGACAGCTCTGAGGCTCTGGGTGGTGGCTGTGGGGTTCAGGGGTCAGGTGGTGGCTGTGGGGCTCAGGTGCAGTTTGGGGGGAGGTGTAGGGCCCCCTCTGCCCTCCCCTGGCCCAGGTAGCTCCAGGTTCCCTGCCCAGTGGCAGAACCCCCCAGCACTGCCCCAGCCACTGCCCACAGGGTTCACCCCGGGGACCCCGGAGCCTGCAAGTTGGAGGGTGGGGGCTGATCCTGCCCCACCCTGAGGGGGGTGAGACATGTAGGGTGCAGATGGGCAGGGTCTAGAGCCAATGAGAGGCTGTGCCATCTGGTGCCCATCTGGCATCTGCTTATGTGTGACCTTTCACCCCTGCTGGCTCCGCCCCCTGCTTCCCACATGGCACCCCTCCCCCCAGCCAACACAGCAGCCGAGTGAGCCCCTCCCCCGAGTCCTGCCAGTGCCCCTCACTCCCCACCCACAGCCCCTGCTAGCCCAGCCTTGGGCTCCCCCCAGCCTTGCCGGGGCCCCTCACTCCCGACTGGCCCTGGGCTCCCCCCTCAGCTCTGCTAGTGCCCCTCGCTCCCGGCCCTGGACTCCCCCCAGCTCTGCCAGCGCCCCTTGCTCCCGACCCGCAGCCCCTGCTAGCCCGGCCCTGGGCTTCCCCCCAGCCCTGCCAGTGCCCCTCACTCCCGACCCACAGCCCCTGCTAGCCCA
>NC_133779.1:14522382-14530637 GCF_003597395.2 Chelonoidis abingdonii | reverse complement strand
ATCTTGCGGATCGTGTGTATAGGCGGCGTGGGGGGATGGGTAGGAGGGGGTTCTGGGGGGATGGGAGTTGGGGGGAGTCCGTGAGGGGAATTGTTCACCTGACCCAGCATCCCCTCGCTGCTCACCCGCCTGTTGCTTGACAGTGGGTCGTTTCCCTGCCCCGGGGAGCCTGTGGCCAGGAGCCGGCGCAGACTGTTTGTTGACCAGTCAGGCCAGGCCGGCTGCTTCCTGAGCCCATGGCCCTGCCCCAGCCCCAGCCCCAGCCCCACGGTGTCCGTGCTCCATGCTGAGAATAAAAATAAAGCCCCATGGCTAGTTTCCATGGTGCCCCTTAAAACACCCTCGGGCCTCCTCTTCCCTCGCTGGGCTGGTTCCCCGAATACCCAGAGGGGCTGTGTCCCAGCGCGGGGCGAGGGGTCCCCGGATACCCAGCCCCCATGTCCCCCCCCAGAGGGGCCGCATCGCAGTGCCAGGCAAGGGGTCCCTGTGTACCCACCCCCCACATCCCACCCCAGAGGGGCCACATCCCAGTGCCGGCTGAGGGGTCCTCCTGTATCCAGCCCCCGCCCCACCCCACCCCAGAGGGGCTGTGTCCCAGCGCGGGGCAAGGGGTCCCCGGATACCCACCCCCCACATCCCACCCCAGAGGGGCCACATCGCAGTGCCAGGCGAGGGGTCCCCGTGTACCCACATCCCAGCGCGGGGCAAGGGGTCCCCGGATACCCAGCCCCCACGTCCCCCCCAGAGGGGCCGCATTCCAGTGCCAGGCAAGGGGTCTCGTGTACCCACCCCCCACATCCCACCCCAGAGGGGCCACATCCCAGCGCCGAGTGAGGGGTCCCCGGATACCCAGCCCCCGCCCCACCCCAGAGGGGCCGCATTGCCCATTGCTCTGGGCCCTTGGCTGACAGTTTAACCCTTTCTGCCTCGCAGCCTCCTCAACCTCGGCCGCCAGTGCCCCGGCAGAGGCGGAGCAGGCCTGGCCGCAGAGCAGCGGCGAGGAGGAGCTGCAGCTGCAGCTGGCACTGGCCATGAGCAAGGAAGAAGCGGAGCAGGTAAGGAGCAAGGTAAATCTGGAGCGGCAGCTGCGGGGCGCGGGGGGGAGGGGGGCTGGTGCAGCTGGGCCAGGAGATGGATCCTGACAGGCTGGTCGAGCTGGGGCCCCTGTGGCGGCTCCAGGGGGCGTTGGTTGGGCCGGGGCTGGCTGTGATTGTCCCCCCCGCTGAGGACATCTGCTCCCAGGGTGGCGTCCAGCCCTCGGCCTCCCTGCTGCCGTCCTGAGGGGGTGTTAGCCCCTGGTTGTGGCCAGCCTGCCTCTGACACTGGGTGCAAGGCTGGGACTGGCCCAGCTCGTCTCACTGATGGCAGGGATTGGTTCAGTGCTGCCAGAGCGGGGCCAGCACCTCCTACTGGGGAGAGGCCCTGTGCCCCATTTCTCGTCCACCTAAGCCAGCCAGTCCCTGCCCTGGGGCCAGATTGTGGCTGGCACCCCCTAGAGGGGAGAGACCCCATGCCCCATTCCCTGCCCCCCTGAGCCAGCCAGCTGGCCCCCTCAGAGGAGCAAGTCTGTGTTTGCTCAGCGTATCGGTGGGGCTGAATTCTGGCCCTTCCCCTGTGCAGGTGTTGGGGCAGGGGAGGGCAGGTACAGTGGGTTGGGGGCAGGGGAGGGCAGGTACAGTGGGGGGGGGCAGGGGGAGGGTTTGTTCATAGCATCTCAGCTGGGGCGTGTCTCTTTGTGGCCTGGGTTATCTGAGATCCTGGGGTCTTTTAGGGTACACAGGTCTCGGGAGGGCAGAGAGACATCTGCACACAGTGGGGGTACAGGCCCCCCCCGGCCCTCCAATAAGCCTCACAGTGCTGTGGAGCAAAGAACCAGGGCCTGTTTTCACCCTCGCCAGCAGGGGCTGTAGGTGGGGATGGTTGGCCCCCTGATCCCTTCTGCACCAGCCAGGGTCCTGTACAGCCCCCCATATTCATCCCAGCTCAGCCTGCTCCCCAGCCCCTTCTGAGCCGATTTGCTCCCCTGGAACAGGCCGTCACTTGTCTGCTTAGAGGGGCTCTCGCAATGGAGCGAGCCATCCCCTTCCTGCACTTCCACTGCCGTGTCTGCCTGCACCCCCGTCCTCTGCCCCCCCACCCACTGCCCTGGGCCCCGTCTGCTGCCCCCCGGCATCATCTGCCCTTTCTTTCTCACCTCCCCTGCATTTCCCCCCTTGTTTGTGCGTCTAGCTCCCCAGGGGGACGTTGGGGGTCACGGGCCCACCCAGTCCTGTCTGCTTTCCTATCCATAGACCAAGCCTCGCCTCGCCCCTCCCCTGTGTTCCCCCCCAATTCCCCCCCAGTGTGGGTGTGTGCCCTGCTGTGCCTTCATTCTCTGCTCTCTCCGCCCCCGCCAGCCCCCCGTCGCCGTCGCCGAAGAGGACCTGCAGCTCCAGCTTGCTCTTAGCTTGAGCAAAGAGGAGCACGACAAGGTTAGAGCCGACCCCGGAGGATCTAACACCCTCCCCCTGACGGGAGTGGGGGCCAGCCTTCCCCCTCCCCCACTGCACTAACCCCCACCCCCGACTAGATCAGCGCTAACTCCACTCACTGCTCGCCGTCGCCTTGAAGGGCTTTTCTCTCCTCCAGGGAACAAATGCTTTTAAAAGGGGGTAAACTTTCCAGTCAGTTTCACTCCTGGGCAATTTCAGTCCCTCTGGGTGCCAGGGTCAGTTTCTCTCCTGATTAGTTTCAGTCCCACTGGCAGCCAGGGTCGTTTCACTCCAGATCCGTTTCAGTCCCTCTACCTGGCCCCTCAGTTTTGCTCCTGGTCAGTTTCAGTCCCGCTGGGTGCCAGGGTCAGTTTCGCTCCTGGTCAGTTTCAGTCCCTCTACCTGGCCCCTCAGTTTTGCTCCTGGTCAGTTTCACTCCTGTTCAGTTTCAGTCTTGGTGGGTGCCAGGGTCGGTTTCGCTCCTGGTCAGTTTCAGTCCCGCTGGGTGCCAGGGTCGGTTTCGCTCCTGGTCAGTTTCAGTCCCGCTGGGTGTTGTTGGGTGGTCTCCTGGTTGCGTGCCCCCCTCGCATGCACTTGGAAGTGCTTAGCAGGTGAGCTTCTCAGCTTTCCCCTGTCCGGGGCATGAACCCTGGTGGCTGGGCCCAATCCCAGCTTGGATCATCCCCGTTCCCCTCCCTAAACCCACACGCTCTCCACCAGTTCCCCCATCACTTCCTGTCCCAAACGGCTGCTGAAGCAGCTGCCTCACCCCAACCTGCAGCCAGCTGCCTTTTAGTGGTGGGTGGAGCAATTTGAGCTTCAAGCTTTGGTTGTGTCCTCAGCTCTGGAAGGGGAGTGAGGTCTAATGTTCAGAGCAGGAGGGTCAGAGCCAGGACTCCTGGGTTCTCCCCCTGGGTGCTGGCTGGCCTGCCGGGCAGTGTTGCCAAATGGACCCACCCAGCCCCTTCTCCCAAACTCGACCCACCACCCTCCCCTCCAGATTGAAATGTCCCGGATGCCTGGCCTCTCCGGAAGGCCGCTCCGGCTCCCCCAGGGCCCCTCGTCACTTCTCTGCACCTTGTTTAATTCTGAGGCACGATGCCAGGACCCCCTGGGTCGCACCCAGATCCCATCACCCGCCCCCGCCCCGAACGGAGGCAGCGGAAGGTTCTGAAAGGTTCTGGCCGGGTCTCTCTGGGTCGTTTGGGTCTCTCCGCGGCCGCTGTGCTCTAACCCCCCTCGCCCCATTAATCCTTGCTCTGATTCACAGCCAGCGCTAATCTCTGTCCTTCCTCCACCACCCAGCTTTCGCTCTGGTTAATTGCCACCTCGGGGTCCCTGATTTGGGGCGGGGTGGGGGCCAGTTCTGATATGGGGAATCCTGTCTGGACTCCGTGTTTAATTTGATGTGTCTGAAGTTGGGAGGGGTGGGGGCTGCCGCTGGCACAGCGGGTAGGGGGGTTTGTACCTGGTTTCTTGGGGGGGTGGGGGCACAGCTGAAAAATTCAGGGGAGCTGGGGGAGCCATGCCTGGGGAGATCGGGACTGCACCACATCGGGGGGGGTCTGTTTTGGGGGGAGGGGCTGTTGCAGGCTCAGGAGTTGAGACCTCAGTGGGGGGCTGTTTTTATACGGTCTCTGCAGGGCATTGACGGGGGGTGGGGGCCGTGTCCTCGACTGCAGCTGAGGGGAGAGACTCGAGGACCCGCCCCCCTGATGGATCCATCCCCTGCCTAGCCCCCAGGGAGCAGCACTGTGGGGCAGGCTGCAGTGGGTGGCAGGGTAGGGACGTGGCCAGGGCGCTATGCTGTTCCCTGCCCCTCCCCTGGGCCCACAGGGGGGTGCTCAGGCTTTGCCGCTGTAGCCGTACCGGCAAAGCCCTGTGGTTGTGGACACCAATCCCCCTGCCCGTGCCGGCAAGCCCACCCGGTGGAGTTTCTACCCACAGAGTCCTTTGGTCAGCAGAGCAAAACACAGTCCCCTGGTCCGAGAACAGCCCTGCAGGGGTCACTCCCTGGACCCTGGGGGAGTTGCCAGCCCGGCTGAGCCGACAGATCCCCTCCCAAAGTTGCGTTGCCCCGGCCAGTATCTGCGCTGGGCAGTTTGGCCGATTGTGTTTGCGCCAGGCACTAGAGTGCAGGCTGCCTTTGCCAGCTCCCCCTGCCCCGGCACACACCAGGTGCCCTACGGGTAAACGTCCCAGTGCTGCCCTCTGGCGCATTCCCACAATGTGTGGTGGGATCCTGGTGCCCGCAGGGAATTGTGGGAGCTTGGGATCAAGTTCCCCCACTTCCCTTTGTGCTCTCCTGCTGCCGGCTGTTCTCACGCCGTTCCTCGGATCGGGGGCCTGGAGCAGCGACGGGGCCCCAGCTTATACCGGACCAGCCGCGTAACGCTGCCCACCGCGAGTGAAACCTGCTGCGCCAGTAACAGCCTCTGCGGGCACAGCCATGCAGAGCCAGGACGCCTGGGTTCTGTGCGCAGCTCTGGGAGGGGAGCAGGGTCTGAGGGGGCTGGGAGCCAGGACTCCTGGGTTCTTTCCCTGGCTTTGAGCGGGGAGTGGGATATGATGGTTAGAAGGGGGTGCCAGGACTCCTGGGTTCTTTCCCTGGCTCTGAGGGGGGAGTGGGGTATGGTGGTTAGAGTGGGAAGGAGGAGGAGCTGGGAGCCAGGACTCCTGGGTTCTGTCCCCAGCTCTGGGCGTGACTTGATCTGTTAACGCTATAGATGCCAGTCAGTAGCGATGCCACAGCCCGCTCTGCATTGCCAGGGAATTATGGGATAGGAGTCGGGCTGGGGGCAGGCAGCTATAGGCAGCTCCGGCCGGGAACGCTGCCGGGCCAGCCATAGGTGAGTACACCAGCCCCCCTTCCCCGCCCCCCGATCGGGGCTGGGCTGCTCCTCCCCACTTACGCCCCCCCATGTCCCTTGCCTCCCCCCAGGAGGAGCGGATCCGGCGCGGGGACGACCTGCGCCTACAGATGGCCATCGAGGAGAGCAAGAAGGAGGCAGTGCCGGCCAAGGGCGAGGAGGTAACCCCTCCCTCTGGGGCTAGCTGGGGGGGCGGGGGTGGGGCTGGCATGGCGGTGGAGCCAGGGGCAGGGGGCAGGGTCTAGCCAGCTGGGGCGAGGCCTAGCTCGGGTTCGGCGGGGTCTGAGTTGGGTGTGGAGACGGGGGGTGGAGTTTAGCAGGGGGGGCTCTGACTTGGGGGCAGGATCTTGCTGGTGGAGTCTCACTTGGGGGCGGAGCCTGGGGCAGGGCCTGACTTGGGGGTGGAGCCCGGGGCAGGGCCTGACTTGGGGGCAGGGTCTAGCTGGGGGCGTCTAGGGTGACCAGAGAACGTGAAAAATCGAGACAGTGGGTGGGGCGTAATAGGAGCCTATATAAGAAAAAGACTCAAAAATCGGGACACTCTCTATGAAAACAGGACATGTGGTGACCCTAGTGGGGTCTGACTTGGGGGCAAAGCCTGGGGCCGGGTCTGACTTGGGGGCGGAGCCTCTTGCAGGGGGCCGGGTCTAGCAGGGGGCCCAGATTCAGGGACAGAGCCTGGGGTGGGTAAACGACGGCCCGGGGGCGCATCCGGCCCCCGAGCTCTCGCCAGGGAGTGGGGTTGGGGGGTTGCTCGCTCCGATTGCTCCCGGAAGCAGCAGCAGGTCCCTCCTCCGGCTCCTACGCATAGGGGCAGCCAAGGGGCTTCGCATGGTGCCCCCGCAGCTCCCATTGGCCAGGAACCACGGCCAATGGGAGCTTCAGGGGCGGTGCCTGCGGACGGGACAGGGTGCAGAGCTGCTTGGCCACGCCTCCGCGTAGGAGCCGGAGGGGGAGACATGCCGGCGCTTCCGGGAGCTGGTTCAGGTAAGTGCCGCCCAGAGCCTGCACCCCTGATCCCCCCCCGTGCCCCTGCCCCAGCCCTGGTCCCCCTCTCGCCCTCCTAACCCCTCGGTCCCAGCCTGGAGCAACCTCCTGCATCCCCTATGCCTCATCCCCAGCCCCACCCCAGAGCCTGCACCCCAACCCCCAATTTCATGCGAATCCATGGCCCACCATACAGTCTCCAGACCCAGATGTGGCCCTCGTCTAGGTGTTTGGGGTCTGACTTTGGGGCAGTGGGGTCTGTGGCAGGGGAAAGATCTAGCAGGGGGCCCAGATTCGAGGGCGGAGCCTGGGCATTGGGGTGTATCTGGGGTGACCGGCTGCTGCCTGTCTCACCACGTTTCTACCCCACAGTCATCGCTGATGGACCTGGCTGATGTCTTCACCTCGCCGGCCCCCCCTGCTGCCGGGGACCCATGGGGTCCCCCCGCCCCCACCGACCCATGGGGTGCCTCTGTGCCCGCTCCCGTGGGGCCGCCTGCCCCTGACCCCTGGGGAGGGACTCCTGGGGGCGTGGCTTCCACTGGCGACCCATGGGGAGCATCCGCCTCTGTCACGGCCCCGGGAGACCCCTGGGGGGGGCCCCCAGCCATCGCCAGCTCCGACCCCTGGAACCCGGAGGGGACGGGCCCATCCCCACTCCCTGGTATGTCTCCGCGTCGTGCGTGTCACTCCGGCCCCCTCCTGCCTTTGTCGCTAAAAAATGCTGAGTCCCAGTGCGCAGGGGTGGGGGGAGTGTGGTGGCCCCAGCCCTGTGCAAGGAGGGGCAAATCTGCCCCCCACTGAATGCAGTGGGGCAGGAGGGATGAGGGGAACTATCAAAGCTCTTGCCACGGCAGCGCGGTATCCACGTCCCTGATGGGGAAACTGAGGTACGGAGGGGGGCCATGGCAGGACCAGAAACAGAACCCAGGTTGGCTGAATCCGGGCTCTCCCCATGGGGCTGGGGAAGCAGCCCCTTGGCTAGGATCAGCCCCAAGGGCCCCACAGCAGGGAGATGGTG
Organism: Chelonoidis abingdonii; assembly: GCF_003597395.2. NCBI lineage: Eukaryota > Metazoa > Chordata > Testudines > Testudinidae > Chelonoidis > Chelonoidis abingdonii. Next base: position 14,523,288 of record NC_133779.1, on the reverse strand, counting down.
ACCCTCAGGCCAAGACTCCAGGTCCTGGAGGCGGCTGGGCTGGAAGCAGGAGGTTGAGTGTTGTGGGGGGATTCTGAGCTGCGTCCCTGGGGATTGTCCGTGCCAGTCCTGGAGCAGAGGTGGCCAAACAACCCTGCCTGCTGAGGAGAGTGCCCCCCACCGAGCCCCCCTGCAGCGCGGCGCCCCCCGCCCTGCTCCCCACAGCAAAGCACCCCCTGCCAAGCCCCCCATCCTTGCTCCCCACAGCCCGTTGTCCCCCCACAGCCCGGCACTCCCTGCCGAGCCCCCTGCAGCCTAGCGCCACCATGGGGCATTGGGGCCAGCACTGCCTGCCAGAGGAGAGCGCCCCCTGCTGACACCCTGCCCCACAGCCTGCAGTGCATTGTGGGTGTATTGGGGGAGAGGGAGCCACTGGCCCTGGCTGCTAACTGCTCGTCTCTCCTCCAGCTGGGGGCGTTGCAGTGAGTGGAGCGGCCCCCGCCAGTGATCCGTGGTCGTCGGGCCCAGCTGCAGCCCCCCAAGGGAAACCCGCGGCCGACCCCTGGGCCCCTGCGCAGACCTTCCCCGATCACTGGGGAGGGTCGCCTTCCAAAGCCAGCACCAACGGCACCGCAGGTGGGTGGGTCATGGGTCGCGAGGAGCCAGGACGCCTGGGTTCTCTCCCGGGCTCTGGGATGAGAGCAGGGCCTAGTGGATAGAGCAGTGGGGGGGCTGGGAGCCAGGACACCTGGGTTCTCTCACCGGCTCTGGGATGGGAGTAGAGTCCAGTGGATAGAGTGGGGAGGGCGGGGGGCTAGGAGCCAGGACGCCTGGGTTCTCTCCCCGGCTCTGGGATGGGAGTGGGGTCCAGTGGATGGAGCGGGGGAGCTGGGAGCCAGGACGCCTGGGTTCTGTCCCCAGCTCTGG
>NC_133779.1:14520489-14522371 GCF_003597395.2 Chelonoidis abingdonii | reverse complement strand
CCCCCCCCCCCGGCCCCCCTGTAACTCACCTCTTCCCTCCCCCTCCAGCCAGTGGTGCCTTTGAGCCGGACGAGTTCTCGGATTTCGACAGCCTGCGTCCGGCGCTGCCCAAGTCAGGGAGCAGCACAGGTGGGCTTGGGGGGCCCCTGGCTGCCCCCCCCCATTGCCTTTCCTCCCCCGTTTTACTTCGCTGCCCTGAGCGTGTGCCGGGGCTGCTGGGAAACTGGGGGCGGGGGGAACTGAATACATTCTCCTTGATGGGAACCGGCGCCCCCTAGAGGGGACAGGCCCTGTGCCCCATTCCCTGCCCCCCTGAGCCAGCCAGTCCCTGCCCTGGGGCCGGATGGGAGCTGGTGCCCCCTAGAGGGGAGAGGCCCCGTGCCCCATTCCCTGCCCCCCTGTGCCACTCGATCCCCACCCTGGGGCCAGATGGGAGCTGGTGCCTGGGGAGAGGCAGTGGGCTTAACTCCTTGTTGTCCAGAGGGGGCATTATGGGGTTATCAGTGGGTCGCTGCCAGACCAGAAGGGTGTCTGCAATGGGTCCCGCTGGGACCAGTCAGTATTTGCCCCTGTGACTGGGCTCACAGTGTGGCAAGGACGCCTCTCCCAGTGCCCCCGCCGCTGGGCCTGCCCAGGGGGGCTGGGCGGGGGTCTGAGCCCCTCCTCCATCTCTGCCCCCCAGGGGAGCTGGACCTGCTGGCCGGGGAGGTGCCAATGACGCGCTCGGCCGGCGCCCGGAGCCCCAGCACCTTCGACATGGCGGCTGTCGGGGGCTCGCTGGCCGAGGCCTCCAAACCCACCCGCAAGACCCCCGAGTCCTTCCTGGGCCCCAACGCCGCCCTGGTGGACCTGGACTCGCTGCTCAGCAAACCCCACGCGCCCCCCACCGCCAAGACCTCCAACCCCTTCCTGGCCACAGGTGAGCGCCCGGCCGGATGCCTGGGTTCTCCTGCTCTGGGAGGGGAGTGGGGTCTAGCAGTTGGGGGGAGGGGGCTGGGAGCCAGAACTCCTGGGTTCTCTCCCAACTCGGAGGGCGGGGGGGCGTGAGGCCTGGCAGTTGTGGGGAGGGGGCTGGGAGCCAGGACTCCTGGGTTCTCTCCCGGCTCTGGGAGGGGGGTGAGGCCTAGCGGTTGGGGGGAGGGGGCTGGGAGCCAGGACTCCTGGGTTCTCTCCTGGCCGTGTGGCTGGGCTCTCACCCTCCCCCTCTCCGTTCCAGGGACAGCGCCCGGGTCCCTGTCGACACCCGGAGTAGCAGGCGCCTCGGCCACTAACCCATTCCAGCCGGCCCAGCCCCCCTTGCTGACCCTCAACCAGCTCCGCGTCAGCCCCGTCATGGGGCTGGGCCCCCCTGCCGTCCCCTTCGCTCCCACCATGGGCTCAGTCACCCCCCTGGGGCCAGTCATGCCCGTGGTTGGGGTCCCGCCCCCTGGCCTGTCCCCCATGGCCATGCCCCCCATGATGCCCTCCCAGCCTGTCGTGCCCACCAGCGCCTCTGTTCAGTCCATGGGCAACACAAACCCCTTCCTGCTATAAGGGGGCCGGCCCAGGGGTGGGGGGTATGAGAGGGGAGCCCCCCGAGGGGCTGCTGGGGGAGGGGGAAGGGAGCCCATGCCATGGGGGGAGGTAGGTGGGGGGCCTGCTGCATGTGGCATCAGATTCTCCCCTTCATGGGCAATACCCCCCCCCCACCCGAGAATTCCTAAGGGGGGGCAGGGAGGCAGTGTTAAGCTCCGCCCCCTGCATAGCTCCACCCCCACTGAGGTCACGCCTCACTGTAAACTCCGCCTCCAAGTCCTGCCCCATCTTTCAGAAGTGGGGGTGCTCCTGCCCCTTAAGTTATAACTATGCCCCCCCTGCCCCCCATTGATCACACTACTTGCCC
>NC_133779.1:14516174-14517847 GCF_003597395.2 Chelonoidis abingdonii | reverse complement strand
CCCCTCCCCGCCCCCGGGGCTCTCTGGACCATCCCCCCCCCCCCCCCGCATCTGCTCCAGATCCCAGGGGCGGGATCCGTCCCCATCTGGCCCAGGTTCTGCTTCCTGACACCCCCGGCCCCAGGGGGCCAGAGCGATGCTCTCCAACTGCAGCTCCAGAGATGACCCCTCCCCCCGGGACACATGGGGGCCCTGCTGCCAGGGGAGGGCAGTGATGGCCGCCATGACCCCCCCACACCAGCGTCTCCTCTGGAGCCACCTGGGCGGGGCCACTGGACACCCCCCCCCCGTGAGGGACTTGCTGTCCAGGGGGGGCTGCCTTAATCCCCCCCAGCTCATGGAGCAGGGCCGGCACTAGGATTGAAACCCAGGACTGGACCCTGTGGGGTCTCTGCTATTGGCCTGTGGACTGAAGTGTAATGGGGGGGCCAGGTCTGAGCCGCACAGGCCCGCCCCCCGGATGTGCAACATCGACAGCACCCCCTGCTGGCTGTATTCATAATCCCTGATTTCCCCCCTGCAGCATGATCTCTGCCCTGGGGGGGGGCAGGGGGCTTGCGTGAGTGGCTGTGATGTGAACCCAGCTTCCCCCCCCCATTCCCAGACTCAACCCCCCACTGGAGGGGAGAGTCCCCCAATGCCCCCTGATTTCCCCCCAATCACAACCTGTGTATGAATTCTGCCAGGTGTGTCCCCCACCCCTTCACCAATCAACTGCAGGGAGGTAGGGGCTGCCCTTCCCCCTGGCCCCCCGACTCCCAGCAATGTCAGATCCTTTTCTGTGGTTGTGCGGGGTGGGGGGGCTCAGAAGAGGGGGCTGATCCTTAAGCCTGCCCCCCCTGCTGGGGGGAGGGGTCCCCCATCTGATTTCTGCTCCCCCGTTTGTGTCACCCCCCCCCCCCGATGTATGCAGATTGTGCTAAAATGAATTAATAATAAAGTGAGATTCTTCTAAGGCACCGATGGGACATCTGTAGGGGGCTGCTCTGGGGCGGGCAGAGGCACGAGAATGTATGGGGGGGTCACAGGAGATATCTGAGTATGTGGGGGAGGGAGGGGCTGGATTAATTTTATCTGATGGCTGGGCTTCAGGGTGGGGGAGGAGGGGCAGAATAGTGGGGGCTGGAGGAGGCGGGATACCGGGCTAGAGGGGTCTGTGGGGCTGGGGGAGGTGGGGTAGAGGGGCCTGTGGGGCTGGAGGAGGCGGGATACCGGGCTAGAGGGGTCTGTGGGGCTGGGGGAGGCGGGATACTGGGGGAGAGGCCTGTCCGCTCGGGATTTCGGTTGTGGGAGCAGGTCAGTCAGAAAAGCCGGGATGGGAAAAGACGCCAACATTTAATGAGTTGCGGCCCCGGCTCCCTGCTCTGCGGGGGCCCCGTTCCCCAGGTCCGCGGGGCCCCTGTTCCCCCGGTCTATGGGGGCCCCATTCCCCAGGTCCGCGGGGGCCCCGTCCCCCTGCTCTGCCGGGGGCTCCGTCCTGGCTGCCGCCGGCCCCTTCTTGGCCCCTGTGCTGCCCACCGGCCTCGCTCGCCTCCTGTAACAAAGGAAGGCCCTGTCCCGGGCCGGGGCCTCAGGCTCCTGCTCCCAGCCAGCCCCACACCCCGGCCGGAGCCAGCGCCCCCTAGAGGAGTGGCTGCATCCCACCCCCCCAACCAGCCCCCGCCACCCCAGAC
>NC_133779.1:14512472-14514188 GCF_003597395.2 Chelonoidis abingdonii | reverse complement strand
AGGGGCTGCGGGTTGGCAGTGAGGGGCACTGGCAGGGCTGGGGGGATCCCAGGGCTGGGCTAGCAGGGGTTGCAGCTCGGGAGTGAGGGGCACTAGCAGGGCTGGGGGAGATCCCAGGCCTGGGCTAGCAGGGGCTGTGGGTCGGGAGTGAGGGGCACCGGCAGGGCTGGGGTGGCAGTGCTGGGCTAATAGGGGCTGCGGGTCGGGAGTGAGGGGCACCGGCAGGGCTGGGAGGGATCCCAGGCCTGGGCTAGCAGGGGGCTGTGGGGCGGGAGTGAGGGGCACTGGCTCGGGCAGCAGGCGGACCCAGCGGGTACCTTGCTGTCGGATGGCTGCCGATGCTGCTCTCAGGCGCTGGGTGAAGTTCTGCTTTTCAAGTGCTGCCTCTTTCATCAGGTGCCCTGGATCTGCGGGGTGGGAGTGGGGGAGGGGAGGAATTGGGGGTGGAGGGCACTGCGTGTCACACGCCTTATTTGGGCCATGCCTGGCCCCCGTGCACAGCTGGGAAGGAAGCGCCGTGCTCGGCCCAGAGCTGAACTGCTCGTAGGAGGCCACTGGAGCACTGGCCATGGTTAAAACTCAGGGTGATGTTGCTCCCCACACCCCCCTTGTGTGCCAGCGCTGGGCTGACCTTGCCCCTGGGGTAGACGCAGGTAGGAGACTGCATTCGGTAACGTCCTGCTGGGAGGTGGAGTCCCTCCAGCGAAGGGAACCCCCACACACACCCTGTCCTGGCGGTGGGGTCTGCCCCGTGGCCCCAGGAAGGCCACTTCCTGGCTTGGGTTGGGTCATATGTTAGGGGAGGGGGAGAGAGACGTGGGCGAAGGTGGCGATGAAGCCCCTGATGGAAACCCCAAGGCACGAGGGAACAAACCTCTTGGGAGAGCTTTTGGGCACAGGGCTGTGTCAGAGAAGGCGTGGGATTGTGAACAAAGAGCCCGTCTCCTGCAGTGTTCGGGGGCCAAGTGCCTTTCTCCATCCCTGGCTGGTGCTCGAGTTGCAAGGGGGCCAGGATGCGACTGATGAAAGGGGATCGTCCCAAAGGTACCTGACCATCTCCAGCCCCAGTTCAGTCTAATCCAGGCCGCTGGGCTCAGTGTGAGGGAGGCCGGGTGGCGGGGGCGGGGGGACAGCCAGATGATCACACCGTCCCCACTGGCCTTAGAATCTAGGGCTCGATTTCTCCTCTGAATGGCAACGGGCCACAAGACCCTGAATTTTGGCTAATGGCTCAGGTCAAAAGGGAAAAGTCCCAATTTCTTGTCATCCCTTAGTTACTGGAGGGGCGTGGAGGGGCTGGGAGCCCGAATTCCTGGGTTCTCTCCCCAGCTCTGGGAGGGAAAGGCAAGCCCTGATCCATCACCGAGTTTGCTGCTCCCTCCGAGCGGGTCAGACAGGGCAGGCGAAGGGGGTCTGGGCCCCTGGCGCTCACCCTGCCGGTTGCGGGTGATGATCTGGTCCAGGCGATAGAAGAGCTTCCCAGCTTCTCGCTCCAGGCGCTCCCGTTCTGCGGCCGGACAGATGGACAGAGGTGAGGTTTGCTGCCCGTCAGCCCCTCCAGCACCCACCACGCCCCTCGGCCTGACTCAGGGGGGTGCTGGGCTGCAGGGAATGGGTCAGGGGGTCAGCAGGGGGGCTGGGCTATGGAGGTGGGGGGTGCTGCGCTGTGGGGAGGGGGACAGGGAGCTCAGCAGGAGTTGCTGGACTGCGGGGAGG
>NC_133779.1:14507330-14509839 GCF_003597395.2 Chelonoidis abingdonii | reverse complement strand
GAGCTCCCGCTCCAGCCCCGCGGCCCCCCCGGGCTGCGCCGCCCCCAGCAGCAGCCGCACGTCGTAGTGGACGTGGGGGGGCGCGTCCGGCCAGCAGCGCAGGCAGGGGGCGGCGCCCGGGGCCAGCAGGGGCAGCACCAGTACCACCAGCACCAGCATCGCCCCGGCAACCACCATGAGCTCACTTCCTGTTCTGTTGTAATCCTCCCTTAGAGGCTGCTTCTGCCTCTGACATCACTTCCTGTTTTGCCTCCAGGCCTGCCATAAAGGTCTGTGCCACTTCTGACATCACTTCCTGTTCCGCCACTGACATCACTTCTTGTTGTGCCTCAATTCTTCTTTAGCCCCTTCTGCGTCTGACATCACTTCTGTCGCTGACATCACATCCCAGATATCCTGTGACAAAGGGGGGGGATTGTCTGTAATATTTTTACTAAGCCCATGTGTGCCTCAGTTTCCCCGACGCAGTCAATGGCCACACTTTCCCCTTCACTCTCAACAAACCTTCACTGCTACCGTTGTTGTTTTCAATATTCAGTTTGCTCGCAAAGTGTTTCAACAAGGAGTTTAACTCATTGGGTTTCGCTCCGGGACCCCCGCCCAGAAACGAGTCTATCACCACCATCCATGGGTGGATGAGTGCGTGAGAATTCGAACGAGTTCCCCAGCCACCTCCCTAGAACTGGTTTGTGTCTCAACCCGGCCCTTCCTCCTGCTGCCCCGAGACCACGGCTGGGATCCGGGGGACTGTGCCCGGGGGAACAGGGCAACTCCTGGCACAGCGGGGGACCAAAATCCCAGGATGGCGATCAAGGTCAAGGGTCGGCAATCCCGCATCACTTCCCATTCTGCCTCTGACATCACTTCCTGTTCTGTCTCCAATCCTTTCTAAACCCCTCTTCTGCTGTGAACATCACTTCCCGTTCTGCCTTCGACGTCACTTCCTGAGTGCCTTCAACTCTTCTTTAGCTCTAGCTTCTGCCCCTGACATCACTTCCTGTTCTACGGCCACTCCTCCCACTAGCTGCCTGTTCTGCTTCTGACATCGTCTCTTGTTCTGCCTCCTCGTCTTCTTTTAACCGCCTGTCACGGACGGAGTCCCCGGGCGATGCTGGACCTGCTCCCTACGAAGCCCGGCAGGGCTCTGGTGAAGTCTCCTCTCTGTGAGCAGACTGGCTCCAGGGCAAGAAGCTCACACGGCTTCACCTTCCTGGGTCTGGCCCCAGAGCATTCAGCATCCTCTGCCCCTCCGTGTGCTTCACACGGCGAGTCCGCCCAGGTGGGGTCCTTGGGGAGCCCGTGGGCCCTGCACCCCAACTCCGCAGTCAGACGTGACTCTCAGCCAGCCAGTAAAACAGAGGTTTATTCAATGACAGGAACACAGTCTAAAACAGAGCTTGTAGGTACAGAAACTGGACCCCTAAGTCAGGTCAATCGTGGGGCCCCGGGGGTCTGGGCCTCCCTCTCTTTCCCCAGCCAGCTCCACAGTGAAACTCTCCAGCCCCATCTCTGGCCTTTGTCCTTTTTCCAGGCCAGGAGGTCACCTGATTTCTTTGTTCTCCAACACCTTCAGCTGGCACCTTGCAGGGGAGGGGCCCAGGCCATCAGTTGCCAGGAGACAGGGTGTCGGCCATTCTCTGTGCAGACAGCATCACACTGGCCCTCTGTGGCTCTACAACAACCACACACCCTGATCCCACCACCTAGATGCTTAAGAACTGCGTAGGGGAAACTGAGGCACCAACACCGTATTCAGAGAAAACAATAACAACATTCCCACTTCGTCACACTGCTTCTTCTGCCTCTGACATCACTTCCTGTTCTACACCTACTCCTCTCCTTAGATCCCAGTTCTGTTTGTGACATCATTTCCTGTGTTGCAGTCAACACCTTTTAACCTCCTCTTCTGCCTACGATGTCATTTCCTCCCTGCCCAAGAACACTCTGCCCCTCTGGTTCTGTGATGTCACCGGGGCGATGAGGTCACAGCGAGGCCGGGGATCTGTGGCCATGTCCTGCTCCCTCCTGTTCCTCCTGCTGCTGCTGTGCCCCCGGGGGGTGGGCGGCTGCCTGCACTGCGACCAGCCCTTCCTGCGAGGGCTGGGGGTGCTGCTGGGGGAGGCGGTGCCCTCTGAAGTGCCCAACCGAGACGCCCTAATTCAGCGCCAGGTGGAGGCCTTTGAGCGCCTCTACAGCACTCACCTGCCAGAGAAACACCACCGGGTGCTGGGTGTGCGGCCCCTCCCTGGGGGTACCTGGGCTGGGACAGCAGGGGACTGCGGGTTGGGAGTGAGGGACACTGGCAGGGCTGTGGGGAGCCCAGGACTGGACTAGCAGGGGGCTGTGGGTTGGGAGTGAGGGGCACTGGCAGGGCTGGGGGGGAGCCCAGGGCCGGGCTAGCAGGGGCTGCGGGTCAGGAGTGAGGGGCACCGGCAGGGCTGGGGGTATTGCAGGGCTGGGCTAGCAGGGGCTGCGGGTCGGGAGTGAGGGGCAGTGGCAGGGCTGGGGG
>NC_133779.1:14504073-14505985 GCF_003597395.2 Chelonoidis abingdonii | reverse complement strand
GGGCTGCGGGTCGGGAGTGAGGGGCAGTGGCAGGGCTGGGGGTATTCCAGGGCTGGGCTAGCAGGGGCTGCGGGTCGGGAGTGAGGGGCCCTGGCAGAGCTCTGGGGGAGCCCAGGGCTGGGCTAGCAGGGGCTGCGGGTCGGGAGTGAGGGGCACCGGCACAGTTGCTGGGGGGCAGAGAGTGCCCCCTTTGACCTCTTGGTTCCCTGTACAGATGTCCGCAGGATGCTGGCTGTGAAAGCTGCTCTGAGCGGCTGGCTGAGGGCTCTCAAGGAGACGCCCTGGAAAGGTGAGTCTGTGTGGGGGGTGAATCTGGGGGGGCTGAGAGTGGCCCAGGCTGGGGAGGGGGCAGGTCTGGGGGTTCCAGGGGGCAGGGACGCTGGGCAGGAGCCGGCAGTGGGGCTGTGGGACTCCGAAGGAGTGTGTGTGGACCACGTGACAGGTCCCCCCTATCTCGGCTGGTGTTGGGGGAGGGGCGCCAGGTGCGCATGGGGCCTGCTGCCCCCCAGCAGTGTCCGTCTGTCCCCCAGGGGTTCACCTGCTGCAGCTGACGCTGGCCCAGCACCGCGACTCCCTGCGAACTCACCTCCGAGAGGCCCTGGAGAGATTCGCCGACTTGGGTAAGTGCCCCCGGAGACGGGGAGCTGTCCCCCGCCCCATGGGACAGCCAGGGACTCCCCGTCTCCAGCCCCACGAGACGCAAGCAGCATTGCGGGCGGAGTGGGAAGATCTGGGTCCAGAGTCCTTGAGATCAGGGTAAGGCCCTCTGGGTGGTGGGCGGGCAGTGGGGGGCTCTGAGGGGCATGGGGGGCAGGGAGTGCCCCATGGGAGGGCGGCTGTAACGCTGCGTCTGTCTGTGCTTCCCCCACAGCCTGCTCCGAGGACTGCAGTGAGTGTGGCCCCCCGGAGCCGACCCACAACCTCCTGCCAGCGCCCCCTGGAGGGGAAAGGCCCTGGGCCCCATTCCCTGCCCCCCTGAGCCAGCCAGTCCCTGCCCTGGGGCTAGTTGGGAGCCAGTGCCCCCTAAAGGGGAAAGGCCCCAGGCCCCATTCCTGAGCCAGCCAGTCCCTGCCCTGGGGCTGAGGTGGGAGCTGGCGGCCCCTGGAGGGCAGGGCGGGGTCTCCCTGTGGGTCCCTGACCTGGTCCCCTCTTTCCACATCCCAGCGGTTACGGAGGGGCCAGTTCTCGACTGCTGGACCTGCCTTCGCATCAATGCCCAGTGCTTTGACGGGGAGCTGTGCGGAGGTAGCTGCTGCTGGGGGGCAGGACAGTGGGGTCGCAGCAGGGGGTTTGGGGGGCAGTGGGGGGGGGGAATGGGGTTCTGGGGGCGAGTGGTACAGGGCGTTTTGTTGGGCGTAACACTAACGGGCTTGGGGGGGCTGAATGGGGGCCTAGGGAGCGGCAGGGGGTGTGGGTACTGAGGGGTTGGGGACAGGGGGTGAATAGGGAGCCTACGCCTTTGGTTGGATGCAATGGGGGCGCTGGGGAGACGCAGAGGGGTGTAGGCGGACCAAGAGGGACTGAACCCAGGGGTCGCTGAGTCAAAGTAGAGGAGGATGGGTGTGGGGAGAAGGCACTTCGAGCTCAACCCCTTCATGTCCCTTCAGAAAGGGAACCCAGCGGACGCACGAAGCAGGAAGGAATCACTCCTCTATCTCTTCTGGTTGACCCAGTCCCAGTGCTACTCGGCCTCAGCACAGCCCTCTGTGAGTTGCCCTGCCTGGACACTGGGGGCTCAGGATGGGGCGGGCTGCCATGGTACCGCGCTCAACATTTCCTGCTCTTTTCCTCCTCTGACGCCCAACAGCTCACATTTTCACCATCCTCTTTGTCCACACACCTCACCAGATTATTACCTCCCATCACCCCAATACCTTTGGGATTCACCTCCAATCTGAGGCAGAATCTTGGG
>NC_133779.1:14502945-14504048 GCF_003597395.2 Chelonoidis abingdonii | reverse complement strand
CCTCTCAGAGCCAGGGAGAGAACCCAGGAGTCCTGGCTCCCAGCCCCCCTGCTCTAACCACTAGACCCCACTCCCCTCTCAGAGCCAGGGAGAGAACCCAGGAGTCCTGGCTCCCAGCCCCCCTGCTCTAACCACTAGACCCCACTCCCCTCTCAGAGCCAGGGAGAGAACCCAGGAGTCCAGGGGTGGGGGCAGGGGGCAGACCCTGACAGCTGCTCTCCCCTAGGTACTGCGTGTGCTGCCGACACCGCAGGTGGCTGGAGGACAGGGCCTGGGCCGGACCTGGCACGTGGCTGGCGTGGTAGCCAGGTTAGGGACTGACAAGGGGGCAGCGGGACCCGGACCCCCAGCCCGGGGGGGCAGCAGGACCCAGCCCCTCCCCCACCTGGGCATGCCAGGCCCCAAGGCTTCCCCAGTGTAAGCCTGGAAATAAAATACTGGTGTAGTTTGTACATAGATTCCTCGCTGGGAGTGGGGGCTAGTGGTTAGAGTGGGTGGGGGCTGGAAGCCAGGTCTCCTGGGTTCTCTCCCTGGCTCTGGGAGGGGAGCGGGGTCTAGTGGTTAGAGCAGGGGGCTCGGAGCCGGGACACCTGGGTTCTATCCCCGGCTCTGGGAGGGGAGTGGGGTCTAGTGGTTAGAGTAGGGTGGGAGCCAGGACCCTACCCAAAACCTTGTTGTCTATGTTTAATTTCAAGCTGGGGCAGGAGGGGTCTGCGATCTGGGGGCCGAGGGCTAGCGCCTCCTGTCTGTTATCTTCACCTCGGCAGTTCCAGCATCCTTGCAGTCCCGTCCCCAGGCGACTGCCAGGCCCCGGGCCGGGGTGCTTGTGTGGGTGCTACTGCCTCAGGGACTGCTGGTTCCTCCAATAGGTGACGGCCCTGGGGTGGGGGGGGGCAGAGTCAGATGGGCACGGACAGCGACTGCTCGCTCGTAGGGGATGCGGCCGTTCTGGGGGTCTCCGGAAATGCAGGCGGCTCTGGAGGGGTCTCGGGGGATGCAGCCGACTCTGGGGGCCATGGGGGATGCAGCTGAGTCTGGGGGGTGTCAGGGGGTGCAGCCAGCAAGGAGGGGAGCATGGAGGATGCAGCTGGCTCTGGGGGATC
>NC_133779.1:14486946-14498774 GCF_003597395.2 Chelonoidis abingdonii | reverse complement strand
CGCACAGCGCGATCTCTACGCGCACGCCAGCGCCACGCGCTCTCTCCCTGCCCCCCACCACTCTGCCCCCCGACTCCCCCCTACCAAGGCAGTGGTGCTGCTTCAGACACACGGCTTTGGCCTTCCTGCAGCTGGTGCAGTCGAAGACGTCATAGTAGAGCCAGCCTGGGAAGGGGGAAAGCGTGAAACCCCCAGACCCCCATCCAGCCCCCACCCCCATCCTGTGCCCCATTTCCTGCCCTCTGAACCAGCCAGTTCCAACCCCCCGGGGCCAGATCAGGGCCGGCACATCCTAGGGGGACAGGCCCCCTGCCCCATTCCCTGCCCCCCTGAGACAGCTGGTTCCTCCCCCCAGGGCCAGATCGGGGACAGGCCCCCTGCCCCATTCTCTGCCCCCCTGAGCCAGCCGGTTCCTCCCCCCGGGGCCAGATTGGGGCTGGTGCCCCCTAGGGGGACAGGCCCCCTACCCCATTCCCCACCCCCAGAACCAGCCAGTTCCTCCCTCTGGGGCCAGATCAGGGCCGGCACCCCCTAGGGGGACAGGCCCCCTGCCCCATTCCCCGAGCAGCGATGGAGTCGACTTACCACAGGTTTTGGGGTTACAAGCTGGGGAGAGAGAGAGAAAAAAACCGATCATGGCCCCAGACTGTGACTGAAGGGCCCCCCAGAACTGGGGGATTGAGGGGGGGGTTGGAGGAAGGGGGAGAGGCTCAGGGGCAGCCCCACCTCTGTCCCTGGGAATAGGTACCTTTTGCCTGATGGTCCTTCAGAGCCGATTTCAGCTCCATGGTTGTTCTGCGCCTGTAAGCTACCAGTGCGTCCAGCAGGGCCTGGTCTGCGGACAGATGGGGGAGTGACTCCGGTGCGGGGGATACTGTGGGGTGCCGGGAGAAGCGGGCTATGGGGTGTGGGGCTGTGCGGAACGGTAGGGTGCTGGGGGCATGGTACTGTGCGGTGTGGGGCACTGTGGGGTACCGGGGGCATGGGACTGTGGCATGCTGGGAGGTGCTGGACTGTGGGGGGTGGGGCTGTGGAGCGTGGGACTGTAGGGTGCAGGGCTGTGGGGCACAGTGGGGTGCTGCTGGTGCTGTGGGGCACAGGACTATTGGGCACTGTAGGATGCTGGGGGCTCTGTGGGGTGTGGGACTGTGGCGCGCTGGTGGTGCTGTGGGATGCTGGGGGGGCCCTGTGGGGTGTGGGATTGTGGCGCGCTGGTGGTGCTGTGGGATGCTGGGGGTACTGTGGGGTGCGGGACTGTGGGGCGCTGCTGGTGCTATGAGGTGCTGAGGGGTGCTGCACAGTGCTGGTGGTGCTGTGGGATGCTGGGGGCTCCGTGGGTGTGGGACTGGGAAGGGGGGCTGTGGGGTGCTGGTAGTGCTATGAGGCGTTGAGGGGTGCTGCACAGTGCTGGTGGTGCTGTGGGATGCTGGGGGTACTGTGGGGTGCAGGACTGTGGGGTGCGGGAATGTGGGGCGCTGCTGGTGCTGTGAGGCGTTGAGGGGTGCTGCACAGTGCTGGTGGTGCTGTGGGATGCTGGGGGCTCCGTGGGTGTGGGACTGGGGGGCACTGTGAGGTGCTGGTGGCACTGGGGGTGCAGGACTAGGGGCTGCTGTGGGGCACGGGTGATGCTGTGGGGCACTGGGGGGCTGTCACCTGTTAGGGCGCTTCGTTCCAGGCCAGCTGCCGTCAGCCTCACGCGGTGGATCAGGGCGTTGATGCTGCTCAGAGCTGGAAGTGGGGGAGAAAACATCGGCCCCAGGTGGACTGTGGTGCCCGCCCCCCATACTGCTCCCTGCAGCACAGCGCCCCCTAGCGTTGCCCTGGGGCCAGCCCTGAGTGCCAGGGCAGTGGGGGCTTGGGGGGTTGGGTACAGAGGGGACAGTGGAGTGTTGGTGGATTCAGATCTCATCCCTTCTGCCCTATGGCTCCCCCCCACATGCAGTGTCCTCAGGTTGTGCCCACTGGATACCCCCAGTCATGCCCCCCAGAGGTCCCTGGGCCATGCCCCCTACCGGCTGTGCCCGCAAACTGGCTGGTGGCATAGTGGCGGAAGAACTCGCCCTCCATGCCGCGCAGCAGGACCTGGGCCCGCGCCCGCAGGCGGCTGTCGCGGATCTGCCGGGGCACCAGGCCAGTGCGGAGCGATTCCAGGGTGCTGCGGATCTGCCGGTCACACTGCAGGCAACCCCCGGCCCCCGCCGCCAGCCAGGCCCCCAGCACGAGGGGAGCCAGGAGCGCCATGGAGCAACCTGGTGGGACGAGTTCTGCCCGTTCTCAGCCCCGCCGCGCGCCAGGCACCAGGGAGAATCCTCGGGGCGAGGGTGACCTCACAATGCAGTGTGGGATTGTGGGTACGGCGTGGGCAGAAGAGTGTGTGGGTACAGAGTCGTGCCGGGCGCTGCCCAGACACAGAGTCACCGAGATCGGGGCCCCGTCGGGCTGGGTGCTGCCCAGACACGGATTCCCTGAGATTGGGGCCCCGTCGGGCTGGGTGCTGCCCAGACACGGATTCCTTGAGATTGGGGCCCCATCGGGCCGGGCGCTGCCCAGACACGGATTCCCCGAGATTGGGGCCCCGTCAGGCTGGGCGCTGCCCAGACACGGAGTCCCCGAGATCGGGGTCCCGTCAGGCTGGGCGCTGCTCCGGGCAGATACAGAGCAAGAGAGATTCCCTGTCCCAACGATCGCCCAGTCTAATCGGACAACAGGTGGTAGGGGAAGTATAACGTAGCCCCAGCTTTGCTGTGCCCCCCATGAGCCTGGCAGGAGGGCGTGTCCCCTCTTGGTGGCATGGGAAGACCCCACCTCCCGATGCTGCTTGGTGCCCGGGCTGGGGGTTGAGTGTGGGTGACAGCAGCGGGCTGTGGGGGTGGCACAGAGTGCCTGGGCCGGGAGTGTGGGGGGTGCCAGGCTGGCTCCTCCTGCCAGCCAGATCAACTGAATTCCCAGGCTTGGTGCTGGGCTCCGGAGGGCTCGTTCTCCCGCGGCCCGGCAGCTGGTGCTGTGTCATTGCAGGCAGGGTCCATGGCCGGGGTGGGCGGAGGAACCCCCCAATCCTGGCAGCACCCAGTTCCAGCCCCTGACGGCTCAGGCCACAAGAGGTCAGGGCAACCTAGAGCCGCTGGGCGGGGCAGGGTGTGGGGGGTGAGCGCACCAGCCTGGGGGCCTGGGCAGTGGGGGTGTGTGTGCCGGCCCGGGGCTCCATGCACAGGGAATTCGGACAGAGGGTGAGTCTGGCAGCCGCTTGGGACCTCTGCAAGGGAGATTGAGGTCCTGTTCCCAGCTATGGGAGGGGAGTGGTGTCTAGTGGTTAGAGCAGGGGCAGTGAGTGTGTGTGTGTGGGGAGAGGGGGGCTGAGAGCCAGGACTCCTGGGTTCCGTGCCTGCGGTGGAAGGGGGCGCTTTGGTGGTCCAATGACTATCTGCCCCCCCGCAGGGCCCCAGACAATGGGCCCCATTGATCCCTCCATCCCCCGTCCCCCCCCAAGCTTCACACAAAGCGCCCCATTCAGCTTCTACTCGCCCCATCCCCGCCAGCATTTCCCCTCGGCCGATTGGTCAGAGCCCCTGCCACTCACTCTCACCTCCCGCCCACGCCGTAGTGGGCGAGGCGTTCCTCCCCCCACCAACCTATCCCAGGGCGGCTGTGGAGTCCCACCGCCCTGCCATTGGTGGGCTGCCTCAGGAGGGGGCGGGGCCAGGGCACCGGGAAACCTCCCCCAGCCCGGGGCAGCTCAGTAGCTCCTTGGCCGCTGGACCGGCAGCACCTGGGGTGATGTGGGGGGACGGGGGGGACCTGACTTTGTCCCCTCCCCCGCTCTTCTGGGGGGGCACCCGGCTGGCGGGGGGCGGCCCTTGGGCCTGGATGCGTCCAAAAATGCAATAATCTAATTGCATAAATTTACATAAATTTGCATAATCACCCGGCTGCCTCTCCGGGCCAGTGAGCACAGCTCGGCCTTGTCAATAGCCCGTGAGAGCTGCGGCCAACACCTCCCCGGCCCGGACACCTTCCTCTGGCCCTGCTCAGGTAACCGCAGCGCAGGCGGGCGCCGGTACCGGCCCGTGCTAGGAAGGGGGGGCCGCGATCCGGTCCGGGGGGCCTGTTAGCCCCAGCAGGGGGCTGGTCGGGGGTCCTGTTACCTGTCCCAGGGGTCCTGTTATCGGCACCATGGGGCTGGCCTGGGATCCCGTTGTCTGCAGCAGGGGGCTGGCCCAGGAGTCCTGTTACCTGTCTCAGGGGTCCTGTTATCCGCACCGTGGGGCTGGCCCGGGGATCCTGTTATCTGCACCGTGGGGCTGGCCCGGGGGTCCTGTTATCTGCAGCTGGGGGCTGGCCTGGGGGTCCTGTTATCCACACTATGGGGCTGGCCTGGGGGTCCTGTTATCCGCACTGTGAGGCTGGTCCAGGGGTCCTGTTATCTGCAGCAGGGGGCTGGCCTGGGGGTCCTGTTATCTGCAGCATGGGACTGGCCTCTGGGGGTCCTGTTACCTGGTCCCAGGGGTCCCGTTATCTTCACCAGAGGGCCAGCTGGGGGGTTCCATTATCTGTTCCCAGGGGCCCCATCATCTGCAGCAGGAGACTGGCCCGGAGGTCTCTTTATCTGGTCCCGGGAGTCCTGTTATCTGCAGCGGGGGGGTCCCCTTATCTGGCCCCTGGGGTCCCCTTATGCTTAGCAGGGTGCCAGCCTGGGGGTCCCCTGGTCCGACCCCCGGAGCTGGCCTGGGGCAAGGCTCAGTTTGGTTTGTTTCTTTGCTGGGGGCTGTGCAGTGACATGACATGATTCCCTTTCACGGGCGAGATCCTCTGCTGAGGCCTGGCAGGTGGGGTGGGGAACGGAACCTGCTGTCCGGTGGGTCCGTGTCTCGCTCACAGGCCGGGGCAGAGAGAGAGGAACCAGGCCAGGCAGGCTCCTTGACCCCCCAAAGTGGGGTCTGTTTAGGGCGAGACAGGCCAGAATTTTTCTGTGGCTTATGCTGGGCAAAGCGGCTCAGAACGTGGCATGAAATTCCCCCGGCACGGGAGGAGATTCCTGTGTTGGCACGTAGGCCGGGGAAGACTTTTTGGTGCCGCTCCGCGGGGGGGACTGAGGTGGGTTTGTGCCGGGGGGAAAAGACACCCGCACTCTTAGCTTTCCATAGGAGCTAAGGCCGTGAGACGGCAGCTCTGCCCTCCCCACCCCCTCGTGTGCTGAGCGACGCTGGCGACGGGCATCTGTCCTTGTTTAGCTGGGCTGTGGGCCCCGCTTCCCCGGAGAGGGGCTGGTTTCTAGCCGCAGCGGGTCGGCCCAGGCAAACGCAGTGGCTTGTGCCCAGAGGTTTATGTGGGCCTCGAGTTCTCGCGGGTGTTTTCCGTGGCTTCGGATACCCGTGTTGCTCGCGCACCAAACTCCTGCCGGCCCAGCCCAGCTGAGTATGGGAGCGATTATACCAGGCTGGCGAGGGCCTGGCTGCTGGAATAAACTCCTCCAGGGTACGGCCAGTTTCATACCGGGAAGGAAGGCCCCACGCTTCTCGATTTTGCAGGCCCCTGTCCCAGTACAGGCCCCTCTCCCCAGCAGAACGGCCCTGCACCCCAGAGAGAATTGCACCATATCAAATCACTCCCCTGCACCATTTTTTCCGGCAGCAGTTGGTGCCTGGGCCTGGCGTGGCTCGGGCTGGAGCTACGGCCATAAGGACTGGGTTAGGCTCTGAGCGGCACCGGGCCGTGGTGGGGACGGGAATCGTAGCCAGCAGCTGATTCGAACTGGCGGGGGTGGAGCGGTGGCCCCTGTCCGGTTGAAAGGGACGAGGGTGGGGATGGGAGGGTCCCGTCTCCAGGAGGGTGGGCGCCCGGGCACTGGGCCGGCTGTATTTATATCCCCGTGCTGAGAATCTGGGCCGGCTCCTTTTGCACCGAAAATAGGCGGCCGGCTCTCTTGTTCTTGGCAGGAGCCGTGAGCCTGAGGGGAGGCTGCCAGACCAATTAGCTGGCATGTCAGGATCGGGGAGCCAGAGGGGAGCGGAAGCACCTGCAGGGCCGGCCTGGCGTGATTCCCCCCCCCCGCTGTGTCTTCAGTGACAGTGCAGGGTTGGGGGGGAAGGAAGGGAGAGAAGAGGCCGCTGGGCATTTTGGGGCTGGGCCTTTCCTTAGGGGACTTTGATCTTTCAGATTGGCAGGGGCGGGGAATGGGATGTTTCCCTCCAAGCTGGTCCATGGCTCTAACCACTAACCTCCACTCCCCTTCCAGAGATAGGGAGAGAACCCAGGAGTCCTGGCTCTCAGCCCTCCTGCTCTAACCGCTAGTCCCCACAACCCCCCCGAGCTTCGGAGAGAACCCAGGAGTCCTGCTGTGAGCACTAGACCTCACTCCCTTCCCACCTCCATCAACCTCCCTTGTCAATAACTGCCCCTGTAGAGGGAGGTTGAGGGCAGGACAGGGAGATGGATTCCCACCCCCCCAGTCCCATCTACCCCGGTATCCTGCCCCTTCTCTGCCCACCAGCCCATCTCCCCTGGTTTTGGCAGACTCCCTGCCTGGTGCTCACTGAGCTGGGGTGAGGGGGGCGCCTGGCCAGACGATTCACGAGGGGCTGGGGGCGGGGTGTGACGCAGCCTGGCCTGTGGGTCTCAGAGGCATTCCTGGCATTCCACAGCACAGATCACAATTATGCTGAGAGCACCCTCCCCTCACCCCTGGCGTGATGGGTCTGGCTCAGAGCCCTGACCCTGCCAGAGCTGGGGGGAGAACCCAGGAGTCCTGGCTCCCAGCCCCCCTGCTCTAACAACTAGTCCCCACTCCCCTCCCAGAGCTGGGGAGAGAACCAGTCATGATGGCCAAAGCCTGCTTGTGTCTCCTAGGGATTATTCCCCCCTGAGGCATCGGGGCCCGTCCTGCCTGCCCGGGGAGAGCACCCCCTGCTGAGCCCCCCGCTCCCTGCAGCCCAGTGCCCCCTAGTGCTGCCTTATGGCATCGGGGCTAGCCCTGCCTGCCCAGGGAGAGCCCCCTGCTGCGCCCCCCTCAGCCCAGCGCCCCCTAGTGCTGCCCTAGGCATGGGGCCTGCACTGCCTGGCTGCGGAGAGCGCCCCCTGCTGATCCATCTCCAGGGCAGTCCGGTGGGTCCAGCCGTGTCGTCCCTCCTCCACGTGCTGACCTGGCCAGAACCCGCTTCGCCAGCTTCCCCACTTGGCAGCAGCGCAGTGGCAGGGGGTTCCCCAGGTGTCGAGGCACCTCAGGGCCTCTGGCTCATCCACGACGCTCCCAACAATGCCTGCTCCGTGCGCTGATTGATGAGCTAATTAACGGGCTGCCTGGGCACAACTGGCGGGAGAGTAGGGTCTGGGCTGGGTTCCCGACCCTCCACGGCCGGGGCATCGGCTGGAACGCAGCCAATCACTGGGGTCAGGGTTTTGTCCCCGGCTCTGGGAGGGGAGTGGCATGTGGTTAGGGGGAGGGGGGAGGCTGGGAGCCAGGACTCCTGGGTTCTAAGCTGACTCTGGGAGGGGAATGGGGTCTAGCGGTTAGATCAGGGGGTTGGGAGCCTGGACTCCTGGGTTCTCTCCCCAGCCCTGGGCGGATGCGGTTGGAGCAGGTGATTCTGGAATTTGCACCCTGCCCTGCTGAGCAGCCCGATCCACCTGCCTTGGCCCTGGGCCAAAGGGCGGGCGGGGAGGGGCCATACCTGCCTCTTCGCTCCTTGTTAGGGAATGAGCTGAGCCAAGCTGAGCCCTGCCCGGGGTGGGGGGCGGGATGACACACCAGCCAACATACAAAGTATTGGCAAGTCCAAGCAGTGGGGCTAGTGACCCCCCCCGCCCCAGCTCTGCCGGTGCCCCTTCCTCCTGACCCACAGCCCCCTGCTTGCCTAGCCCTGGGCTCCAACCACAGCTGATTTTCAGTTTCTGGTGGTGATGGGCTCTGAATCAGTCAAGACTATTCAGGCCTCCCGCTGGGAGCCAGGACTCCTGGGTTCTCTTACCCCCCCCCCCGCCTGCTCTGGGAGGAGGGTGGGGTCTGGTGGGTCAGAGCGGAGGCGGGGCTGGGTCTGCCCCTCCCCAGTGCCAGGAACTGCCCCATGCCAGCCGCTGGGGTTGGCAGTTCCCTCCTATCTCCTCCCTGCTTCAGTGACGCGGCCTGGCAGCTCCGCCGGGCGCTGCTGCCTGAGAAACCGGGATTGACCCTTGCCCAGGACAGGCCAGGTGAGGGGCGCATCTGGGGGTGGGGGGTGGATTAGAGCCTGGGTTGTGCTCTGAGGTCCCCCCCTCTGGGGCAGGGGGTGGCTGGGGTGAGCCCCCTCCCCAGCTGAAGGGCCGGTTTCGGGGGTTGGAGCCAGGGCCCGCCCCCCTGTGTGCACCCGGTGAGCGAAACACCTGCAGGGAGAGGGCAGGCTGGGGCTTGTCCTGCTGGGGGGAGGAAGAATTCTCTCGGCTGCGGGAGTGGGGAAATGCAGCTTGGCCCCACCCTCGACCGACCCTGCTGCCCCCCAGTGAAGCAACTGAGGGACAGGAAAATTAACAGAGTCAGGAGAGAACCCAGGAGTCCTGGCTCCCAGCCCCCCTGCTCTGACCACTAGCCCCCACTCCCCTCCCAGAGCCGGTGCCCCTCAGTCCGGACCCACAGCCCCTGCTAGCCCAGCCCTGGGCTCCCCCCAGCTCTGCCGGTGCCCCTCATTCCCGACCCACAGCCTCTCCCCCCAGCCCTGCCGGTGCCCCTCACTCCCGCCCTGCAGCCCCCTGCTAGCCCAGCTCTGGGCTCCCCCCAGCTCTGCCGGTACCCCTCACTCCCGCCCCGCAGCCCCCTGCTAGCCCAGCTCTGGGCTCCCCCCAGCTCTGCCGGTACCCCTCACTCCCGCCCCGCAGCCCCCTGCTAGCCCAGCTCTGGGCTCCCCCCAGCTCTGCCGGTGCCCCTCACTCCCAACCCGCAGCCCCTGCCAGCCCAGCCCTGGGTTCACTCCCGCTCCACAGCTACTCAAGCTCAATAACAACCCAGCGTACTCAGCCCCAGCCATCCTGAGAGACCCTAGAATAACAAACCCTGTGTCTGTGCTCCCCAGTGCTCCCCAGAATCCCTTCAGTGACAAACCATGTGCCTTCCCCCCACCAGCAGAGAGACCCTACAATAACAAACAGTTCTGGACAGATCACAGTGAGAAAATCCCGCTCCCTCCACCCAAGAGTTTTCAATTCCCAGACTCATGGGTGCTTGTTCCCGCCTGGAGGGGGGCGCGGGGGGCAGGGAGGCCGTAGTGCCAGGCTAGGGTTAGCTGTGGAGCTGGAGAGCGTGTGAGTGTGCATGTGCGTGTGTGTGAGTGCGAGTGATGGGATGAGGTGGGGGAGACCCAGGGGGTCTCCCTCTCCCCATCTGGGCCCCCAAATGGCCTGAGGGAAGGGCAGGTGGGGAGCAGGAGGGGGAATCACTGGGTCTGGTTGCCATGGGGCCGGAATCGGGCTGGCGGGTGCCGTGAGTTGGCCGATCTCAGCTGTAGTGGCCAGAGCTCAGCTCCCCGCATCGCAGCCCGGCCTCGCCGCTTCCAGTGCAAGGAGGGCTGCGGGTCGGGAGTGAGGGGCACCCTCAGAGCCTCTCTGTCTGGCGGAGCCTCTCAGGCCTGCACAGGCTGGTTTGTTATTGTAGGGTCACTCTGTGGCTTCTTGGGTTTGTTATTGTAGATCTTCCTGCTGTGGTGTGCTCTGGTGTGTTATTGTAGGGTCTCTCGGGGCTGGTTTGTTATTGTAGGGTCTCGCAGGGGGTGGCATGGTCTGGTGTGTTATTGTAGGGTCTCTCGGGGCTGGTGTGTTATTGTAGGGTCTCTCGGGAGTGGCGTGGTCTGGTGTGTTATTGTAGGGTCTCTCGGAGTTGGTTTGTTATTGTTGGGTCTCTCGGAGGTGGCGTGGTCTGGTGTGTTATTGTAGGGTCTCTCGGAGTTGGTTTGTTATTGTTGGGTCTCTTGGAGGTGGCGTGGTCCGGTGTATTATTGTAGGGTCTCTCAGGGCTGGTGTGTTATTGTAGGGTCTCTCGGGGGTGGCGTGGTCCAGTGTTTTATTGTAGGGTCTCTCTTGGCTGGTGTGTTATTGTAGGGTCAATCAGGGGGGCGGCGTGGTCCGGCTTGTTCTCGGAGGGTCTCCCTGCGGCACTGACCCCACCCGTCTTCCCCCAGGCTCCGCCCGTTGCAGCCATGGCGGCGCGGGTGGCTCAGCGGGACGCTGCCGAGCGCTACCTCTTTGTGGACCGGGACTCGGTGGGGAACCCGGCCATGCAGGCAGACTGGACCGCCAAGCGGCTGGTGTGGGTGCCCTCGGAGCGGCACGGCTTCGAGGCGGCCAGCCTGCGGGAGGAGCGGGCCGACGAGGTGCTGGTGGAGCTGGCGGAGAACGGGCGCCAGGTGCTGGTGCCCAAGCATGAGGTGCAGAAGATGAACCCCCCAAAGTTCTCCAAGGTGGAGGACATGGCCGAGCTGACCTGCCTCAACGARGCCTCTGTGCTGCACAACCTCAAGGAGCGCTACTACTCTGGCCTCATCTACGTGAGTGAGGGACCCCGGCGTCCGGGAGCCCAACCCCCTCCGCGCCCCTCCCAGAGCCGGGGAGAGAAGCCAGGAGTTCTGGCTCCCAGCCACCCTGCTCTGACCATTAGGCCCCACTCCCTCCCAGAGCTGGGGAGAGAACCCAGGAGTCTTGGTTCCCAGCCCCCCTGCTCTGACCACTGGCCCCCACTCCCCTCCCAGAGCTGGAGAGAGAACCCAGGAGTCCTGGCTCCCAGCCCCCCTGCTCTGACCACTAGGCTCCACTCCCCTTCCAGAGCCGGGGAAAGAACCCAGGAGTCCTGGCTCCCAGCCCCCATGCTCTAACCCACTAGACTCCCTCCCACCCGCAAACTAAGGGTTCCCAGCACCCCAGATATGAAAAAGCCACTCGTCCCCCTCCCCCCGATGCAGCCAAGAGTCCCGAATGTGCCCCCCCCAACCTATTGTCATGGGGGCTGGGAGAGATGTGGGGTGGGGGAAGCCGCAGGGCTGGGCGGTGACATCTAGAGGGGCCCTGCCTGGAGCCTGCCAGGGGCTGCCCCAGCCTGCGCTGCCCGATGTCCCCACTAGGGGTCGCCCCACCCCGTCCATGGCCTGTCCTAGCAGGTGTGGGGCTGGGCGCGTCTCTGGGCTGGGGGAGGCAGGGAGTGGCCTGTACTTTGCCCCAGGCAGGGAGGGCTGGGCCAAGGTGAGGGGCGGGACAGGTGGATTCCATGGGGCTGGCTCACGGGCCGGGGTGGGGGTGGAGCACAGCCGAGAGCTTGGCAGGGAACCCGTTAGGGTCAGCCCTGCCCCGTGGGAGCTGTGGGCCCAGCACTAGGGGGCCTGTGTTGCGGGGTGATGGGCTCAGCAGGGAGTGCTGTGCTGTGGGGCAGGGGGCCTGTGCTATGGAGCAGGGGGCTCAGCAGGGGGGCGCTGTGCTGTGGGGCGGGGAGCTCAGCAGGGGGTGCTGTGGGGCAGGGGACTCAGTAGGGGTGATGTGCTGTGGGGCGGGGGGTTCAGCAGGGGGTGCTGTGCTGTGAGGTGGGGGGCTCAGTAGGGGGCGCTGTGTTATGGGGCAGAGGGCGCTGGGCTGTGGGGCGGGGTGTTCAGCAGGGGGCGCTGTGCTATGGGGCAGAGGGCTCTGGGCTGTGGGGAGGGGTGTTCAGCAGAGGGCGCTGTGCTATGGGGCAGGGGGCACTGGGCTGTGGGGCAGGGGGCTCAGCAGGTGGCTCTGTGCTGTGGGGCGGGGGGTTCAGCAGGGGGTGCTGTGCTATGGGGCAGAAGGCGCTGGGCTGTGGGGGGGATTTAGCAGGGCGCACTGTGCTATGGGGCAGGGGGCACTGG
>NC_133779.1:14479079-14484407 GCF_003597395.2 Chelonoidis abingdonii | reverse complement strand
GCGCCCCCAGGGAGGTGCCCCCACCCTGTCCCCCACTGAGCCCCCCTCCAGGCCTCACCCCAGCCCCTCACCCTTCCCTGCTCAGGACATGCCTGTCCCTGCTTAGCATGAGATCGGGTCACGGGGTGGCAGCTTGGCCCCCTTCCCCCTGGGAGCGATGCCCCCCTGACCTGGGTCCAGCCCCCCTCTTCCATCTATGGGGATTTGGGGCTGGTCAGCCACTGCTGGGCCCCACGGATGGGTCCGAAGCTGGTCACGGCCCCAACCCCAATACTGCAGGGAGAAAAACACTCCATCCCCTGTGGAACCCAGGAGTCCTGGCTTCCAGCCACCACCGCAAACCCACTAGATCCCACTTCCCTCCCAGAGCCAGGGAGAGAACCCAGGCGTCCTGGCTCCCAGCCTCCCCTGCTCTAATCACTAGACCCCATTCCCCTCCCAGAGCCAGGAGGGAACCCAGGCATCCTGGCTCCCAGCCCCCCCTGCTCTATCCACTAGACCCCACTCCCCTCCCAGAGCCAGGAGAGAACCTTGGCATCCTGGCTCCCAGCGCTGAGCTTAGACTATGTCAGTTCTTGAGTTGCCAGAGGTCTCCCATGGTGCCCCCGGGTGGGCCTGGATCTGCCCCCACCCTGCTGCGCTGGCCTGGGCACTTCGCCCAGCCTGGGGCAGGGACATGCCCGGCCAATGCCCCTCGGCTCTGTAATTAGCTGGGATTTAATTGGTGGGTGGCCCCGCCTGTAATTACAGACCCTGAGCCCAGCTGCCATGGGGAGCCGTGAGATGTTAGGGCTGGGAGCCAGGATGCCTGGGTTCTCTGTACGGCTCTGGGAGGGAAGTGGATTCTAGTGGTTAGAGCAGGGGGTGCTGGGAGCCAGGACTCCTGGATTCTCTCTACAGCTCTGGGAGGGGAGTAGGGGCTAGTGGTTAGAGGAGGGGAGGCTGGGAGCCAGGACTCCTGGGTTCTCTCCCCAGCTCTGTGAGGGAAGTGGGGATACAAAGCCCCATCAGATCCCCTGATCTCCCCTTCCCCCCTTTTCATGCACTCGTTAGCGATCAGGTGGGCGCTGGTTGTGGTCAAAAGAAAGTCCAGCTGTGTCTCCTTCCTCCTGGCCTTGCATAGGGTCCTGCCCCCCAACACCCCCCAGGGGGCTCAGGCCAGCTGTACCGAATGGGGGCACCCTTGACCCTCGCTCTGGCACGACCCCTTTCCTCTGGGTTGGCCCCCGAACGCCGGGCCCTGCTTGGGAATTAACTACTAGGAATCAGTTTCCCTGTTGTAGTGGTGCTGTGGGGAGAACCCAGGAGTCCGGGCTCCCTGCCCTTCCCCCACTGATTCCCTGCCTCTCTCTCTGCCCTCCCCAGACGTACTCAGGGCTGTTCTGTGTGGTCATCAACCCCTATAAGAACCTGCCCATCTACACGGAGCAGATTGTCGAGATGTATCGGGGCAAGAAGCGCCATGAGATGCCGCCCCACATCTACGCCATCTCGGAGGCTGCCTACCGCAGCATGTTGCAGGGTGTGTGTGTGTGTGTGTGACCCCTGCTGGACCTTACTGTGTGTGTGTCCAGCCCTGCCCCCTGTGTGTTTGTGTGTCACCCTGCTGGGGGCTGGGCCCTACTCTGTGTGTGTGTGTGGCCCCTGCTCGGTGTGTGTGTGTGTGTGACCCCTGCTGGGAGTGTGTGTGTGTGTGTGGCCCCTGCTGGGGGCTGGACCCTGCTGTGTGTGTGTGTGTTGCCCTTGCTGGATGTGTGTGTGTATGTGTGGCCCCTGCTGGATGTGTGTGTGTGTGTGTGGCCCCTGCTGGGGGCTGGGCCCTGCTCTGTGTGTGTGTGTGTGTGTGTGTGACGGAGTCCCCGGGCGATGCTCTGGAACGGCTCCCCACCAAGCCAGTCAGGACTTTGAGGAGCCTCCTCTCCCTCGGAGCAGACTGTCTTCAGGGCCAGAAGCTCACACGGCTTTTCCACGGAGCATTCAGCATCCTCTGCCCTCCTTGCGCTTCGCACAGCGAGTCACCCCGGCTGGGTCCTGGGGAAGCCAGAGGACCCCGCATCCACATTTCGCAGTCAGATGTGACTCTCAGCCAGCCAGTAACACAGAGGTTTATTCGGTGACAGGAACGCGGTTTAAAACAGAGCTTGTAGGTACCGCTAGCTGGACCCCTCGGCTGGGTCCATTCTGGGGGGCAGTGAGCCAGACCCCCACGTCTGCACTTCAGTCCTTGTCCCCAGGCAGCTCCCGACTGAAAACCTCTCCAGCCCCTCCTCTGCTCAGCTCCTTTCCCGGGCCAGGAGGTCACCTCACCTCCTTGTCTCCAAACCTTCAGCTGGCACCTTTGCAGGGGAGGGGTCCAGGCCATCAGTTGCCAGGAGACAGAGTGCCAGGCATTTAGGTGCACTGGCCCTTTGCTCTGCTAGATACTTAAGAACTGCATAGGGGAAACTGAGGCACCAACACAGTATTCAGAGAAAACATTAAGACCATTCCTAGTTTCACAGTGTGTGTGTGTGTCCAGCCCTGCCCCCTGTGTGTGTGTGTGTGACCCCTGCTGGGAGTTGGGCTCTGCTGTGTGTGTGTCCAGCCCTGCCCTGTGTGTGTGTGTCCTGCTGGGGGCTGGGACCTGCTCGGCGTGTGTGTGTCCGTGCTGGGGGTTGTGTGGGCNTGTGTGTGTGTGTGTGTGTGTGTGTGTGTGTGCACCCAGCACTGCCCCCTGCTGGGCTGTGTGTTTATGTGTGTGCACCCAGCGCTGCCTCTTGCTGGGGTGTGTGTACAGCCAGCGCTGCCCCCTGCTGGGCTCTGTGTGTGTGTGCGCGTGTGCGTGTGCACCCAGTGCTGCCTCCTGCTGGGCTGTGTGTGTGTGTGTGTGTGTGTGTGTGTGTGTGTGCACCCAGCACTGCCCCCTGCTGGGCTGTGTGTTTATGTGTGTGCACCCAGCGCTGCCTCTTGCTGGGGTGTGTGTACAGCCAGCGCTGCCCCCTGCTGGGCTCTGTGTGTGTGTGCGCGTGTGCGTGTGCACCCAGTGCTGCCTCCTGCTGGGCTGTGTGTGTGTGTGTGTGTGTGTGTGTGTGTGTGTGCACCCAGCACTGCCCCCTGCTGGGCTGTGTGTTTATGTGTGTGCACCCAGCGCTGCCTCTTGCTGGGGTGTGTGTACAGCCAGCGCTGCCCCCTGCTGGGCTCTGTGTGTGTGTGCGCGTGTGCGTGTGCACCCAGTGCTGCCTCCTGCTGGGCTGTGTGTGTGTGTGTGTGTGTGTGTGTGTGTGTGTGCACCCAGCACTGCCCCCTGCTGGGCTGTGTGTTTATGTGTGTGCACCCAGCGCTGCCTCTTGCTGGGGTGTGTGTACAGCCAGCGCTGCCCCCTGCTGGGCTCTGTGTGTGTGTGCGCGTGTGCGTGTGCACCCAGTGCTGCCTCCTGCTGGGCTGTGTGTGTGTGTGTGTGTGTGTGTGTGTGTGTGTGCACCCAGCACTGCCCCCTGCTGGGCTGTGTGTTTATGTGTGTGCACCCAGCGCTGCCTCTTGCTGGGGTGTGTGTACAGCCAGCGCTGCCCCCTGCTGGGCTCTGTGTGTGTGTGCGCGTGTGCGTGTGCACCCAGTGCTGCCTCCTGCTGGGCTGTGTGTGTGGTGCTGCCCCATGTACCCGTCACTGCAGCCCTAGTGCTGTTGCAGGGGCGAGTCAGGCGCCGGGAAGACGGAGAACACCAAGAAGGTGATCCAGTACCTGGCCCACGTGGCCTCCTCCCACAAGGCCCGCAAGGAGCAGAGCATCCCGGTGAGAGTCCACATGCGCTAGCCTGGCACTGGGCACCCATGGGTGCTGGGGTGGGTGCTCCATGTGGGGGCAGGCGGGTACTACTGGGCCTCAGCATCTGTGCCAGCTCACCTGGCCAGTTCGGGGTGCCTTCCTCCCCCCCAGCTGCCCATATAAACCCACCCCCCCAACACCTGTGTCTAGACCCTACCAGCTCCCCACCACCCTGATGTGCCCCCCCAAGCTGTGTTTGTGCCCTGTGTGTTACCCCAAAGTCCCTGGAGCAATTAGGAAGGTGGGTCTGGGGCTGTAGTGAGGGATAGAGCTATCTAGTGCTGAGAGGGAGGGGGGTGGGTACCAGTACGTCTGGGTTCCACCCCAGAGAGGCCGCATCTCAGTGCTGGGTGAGGCGTCCCCATATAGCCAGGCCCTGTGACCCACTCCAGAGGGGCTACCTCCCAGCGCGGGTGAGGGGTCCCCATATAACCAGCCCTAGCCCCCTGGAGGTGGCTGTGTTCTGACTGTTGGCAGCGTGGCCGAAGGGGGCCGTTGGTGGGTGCAGTGGGATACCCGCGTCCTCCAGCAGTAACTTCTCCTCTCCCCTGTCTTGCTGCCCCCAGCTGGAGTCGCCGAACCTGGCCAGGCACCCGGCAAGTGGACGCATCGTGTGCCACCCGCCTGCCCACCCGCAGCCATTCCTGCCTTTTGAATGGCGACCCATAGCCTCGCCCCCTTGGCACGCGGTTCATTGAGTTCCCTTTTGCTGCTTTGCCTGGCTTTGTTATATTTTTTTGGGCTGTCTTTGGCAAAGGCTTTTTTGTTGCATCTGCCCCAGTGCCAGGAGCCAGGACTCCTGGGTTCTCTCCCCCGCTCGGGGAGGGGGGTGGGGGCTGGTGGTTAGAGTCGGGGGCGGGGGAGTCGATTCCTGGCTTGTGTCGCTGTCGCCTCGTTTTGTCCTGTTCGGTCGCCCCCCTCGTCGCCGCTCCGACTAACCCTCCGGTTCTGTTTGTCTTTTGGCCCCTCCCCACCCCATCTCGTGTGCGTGTGACCCCTCCACAGAGCTCCGGCCCCATCTCCTACGTGAGTAGTGCCCAGCCCCGCGGTTCCTGTGGTAACCCCCAAATCCCCAGGGGTGGGGGGAGGGTCACCTGTATAATAGCGCCCCCTGCTGGGAGAAGTGGGGGCCCAGAGCAGCCGGGAGCTCCCTGCGCCCCACAGCGCCCCCTGCTGGGAGAGGTGGTGGCCCAGAGCAGCTGGGAGCTCCCTGCACCCCACAGCGCCCCCTGCTGGGAGAGGTGGGGGCCGGAGCAGTCGGGAGCTCCCTGCGCCCCACAGCGCCCCCTGCTGGGAGAAGTGGGGGGCCCAGAGCAGCCAGGAGCTCCCTGCCCCCCTTGTGCCCCCCCGGTGTGACCCCAGCCCTCTCCCTGCAGGGCGAGCTGGAGCAGCAGCTGCTTCAGGCCAACCCCATCCTGGAGGCCTTCGGCAACGCCAAGACGGTGAAAAATGACAACTCCTCCCGATTCGTGAGTGTGGGGGGGCGGCAGGGCTGGGGGGGGAGGAATGAGGGGAAGGGGCAGGTC
>NC_133779.1:14475233-14478508 GCF_003597395.2 Chelonoidis abingdonii | reverse complement strand
GTGAGTCGGGGGGGGGGGGGGGGGCAGAGGAGTCCTTCCACCCACAACATCAATTCCATTGCACCCTCTGTCCCCCACCAGGGTAAATTCATCCGGATCAATTTTGACGTGGCCGGCTACATTGTTGGAGCCAATATAGAGACCTGTATCCTTTGGGCTGGGGGGGCAGGATGGGAGGGGAGTGGGCAGGGCACATGCCCCCTAGCAAAGTTTGGCGGGGGGTGATTCCCCCTCCCTGAGGTATCGGGAGGCTCTGGGGCTGCGTGTGGGGGTGATTTCCCCTCCCTGAGGTATGGGGAGGCTCTGGGGCTGCGTGTGGGGGTGATTCCCCCTCCCTGAGGTATGGGGAGGCGCTGGGGCTGCGTGTGGGGGTGATTCCCCCTCCCTGAGGTATGGGAGGGCTCTGGGGCTGTGTGGGGGGGTGATTCCCCCTCCCTGAGGTATGGGGGGGCTCTGAGACTGCGTGTGGGGGTGATTCCCCCTCCCTGAGGTATGGGGGGGCTCTGTGGGAGCGGGGTGGGTCCCAGGGCCGTGTCCTTTTCCTTAGCCCCGGCTCAGACCTGCTGGAGAAATCTCGTGCCATCCGGCAGGCCAAGGACGAACGAACCTTTCACATCTTCTACCAGCTGCTGATGGGGGCAGGCGAGAACACAAAGGGTACGGAGCCTCCCTGCGAGCCCCACGACTCGCCCAGACCTGGGGAGAACCCAGGAGTCCTGGCTCCCAGCCCTGCCCCACTCTGGACCCCACTACCTCCCTGACACGCTCTCTGGGGCCTGAGAGAGTACAGCAGTCCTGTGTGGGGCTCCTTGGGGCAGGCTGGTCGGACGTGGTGCTGACCCCATCCCTGCCGGTCCTGGCTGGGGGGAGGCCAGTCGAACGTGGTGCTGACCCCCTCCCTGCTGGTCCTGGTGTGAGGCAGCCGGTTGGACGTGGTGCTGACCCCGTCCCTGCTGGTCCTGGTGGGAAGCAGCCGGTTGGATGTGGTGCTGACCCCGTCCCTGCCGGTCCTGGTGGGAGGTGGCTGGTTGGACATGGTGCTGACCCCATCCCTGCTGGTCCTGGTCGGGGGCAGGTGGCCGGCTGGGTGTGGTGCTGACCCCATCCCGGCTGGTCCTGGCCGGCGGGAGGTGGCTGGTTGGACATGGTGCTGACCCCGTCCCTGCTGGTCCTGGCAGGAGGTGGCTGGTCGGACGTGGTGCTGAACCCATCCCTGCGGGTCCTGGCGGGAGGCGGCCGGTCGGATGTGGTGCTGACCCCGTCCTCTGCCGGTCCTGGTGGGAGGCAGCTGGTTGGACGTGGTGCTGACCCCGTTCCTGCTGGTCCTGGCGGGGGGGAGGCGGCCGGTCGGACGTGATGCTGACCCCATCCCTGCTGATCCTGGCCGAGGGGAGGCCGGTCAGACGTGGTGCTGACCCTATTCCTGCTGGTCCTGGCCGGGGGCAGGTGGCCGGCTGGGCGTGGTGCTGACCCCGTCCCTGCTGGTTCTGGCGGGAGGCAGCCGGTTGGACATGGTGCTGACCCCGTTCCTGCTGGTCCTGGCGGGAGGTGGCTGGTTGGACGTCCCTGCTGGTCTTCTGGGGAGGCGGCCGGTTGGACGTAATGCTGACCCCGTCCCTGCTGGTTCTCGGGGGAGGCGGCTGGTCGACCCGTCCCTGCTGGTCCTGGCCGAGGGGAGGCCGGTCAGACGTGGTGCTGACCCCGTCCCTGTCTCCCCCCAGCTGAGCTGCTGCTGGAGCCGTTCAACCAGTACCGGTTCCTGTCCAATGGGTTCCTGCCCATTCCGGGCCAGCAGGACAAGGAGATCTTCCAGGAGACCATGGAGTCCATGCGCATCATGGGCTTCTCTCCCGAGGAGATCCACAGTGAGTCGCCCCTCCGTTCGGGGGCAGATCCCCACCCAGGGTGGGGGCTCACCTGGTACCAAGAAGGGATTATGGGGGTGGAAACCTGAAGGGTGGAAGCCTATGTAGATTGGGACTTAGGAGAGGAGGGTCGAAAGGTGTCTGGGGCAGAGTATGGGAGGGGTGGTGGGCCAGGAACTGGCAGCCTGTGTGGGGTTGATCTAGTGGAGGGGGGATGGGGGACCCTGGGTTGGGGGGCAGGATCTCGGGGGACCTGCAGAGGGTCAATCTAGTGGAGGGGGGTGTGGGGGTGGGACAGGGGGCCTGCTGACACGTGGGGGAGATCAAGTAGTGGTCACTTGTTATCTCTTGGGGTGGCGGGTCTGGGCATGGGCAGTGGAAGTGCTGTGTGTGGTGGAGGGGCTGGGGCAAGCTGCGCTCTGTGCCACACGGCGCAGGGGCTTCAGCAGGAAAAAAGGGTGGCGGGCGGGGGGGCAGGAGGACAGGGGACCCCTTGCGCAGGAGGTTCGAGTGCGGTCGTCGACGTGCCCCACTGCGTCCCCGCCACGCGTGAACCCCCCGGGAGTTCGCTCATGGCCTGCTCGGCGAGGAGATTGCTGGGTTCCCCAAATGCCACGACAAGAGCTTTTGGTGGAGAAGCGCTGATCCACGGAGCAGCGCGGGGGGCACCCAAGTTCCAGAAACCCCGAAACTGCCCGCGACAAGGCAGACTTCTGCATCATCCAACTACGCCATCGGCAAGGTGTGTGTGGTGTGGGTGATCTGTGTCTGTCTCTCTCCATGTCCTGGGGCGGCTTATGCAGTAACCTAGTTTTCCATCAAATATCCCAATTCACTCCGATGGCCAGGCACTAGCTTCAGTGATATCTGCACTCACCCTTCCAGCAGCCGGGAGAGAACCAGGCGTACTCTGAGCATCCAGCCACCCTTGCCCCGCGCTAGCACCAGGACCCTCGTCCTGCACAGGGCCGGGAGAGAACCCCAGGAGTTCCTGGCTCCCCCATTTGCTTGCTGTCTGTCCTGTCAATGTACTCCTCATGTCCTAATTGACCACCCCCCTCCTCTGTGAATTTTAAACCTCCAGATTTTTGTCATTGATCATGGCAGTCCCACAAGCCCCAGCTCACATCGGACTGTGGGGGCTTGGGGGTGTCACCCTCCAGCCCTCTGGACCCATGCCGCCCCCACAGATGTGAAGGTTTACAACGGCGGGAATGAGTGGCTGATGAAGAACATGGATCCCACACCCTGACATTGACAACGTGGCACACCCTGCCTGCACCAGAGCAAGAGCGCTTCCGCCGAGCTCTGGTAACGGATGGTAGTGGGGGGGCCAGTTGCCTGCTGGCCAGGGGTGCTGGGTCTGGGGGCGGCATACTTGCTGGCTTGGAGATCTCTCTCTTTTGTTTT
>NC_133779.1:14471477-14475208 GCF_003597395.2 Chelonoidis abingdonii | reverse complement strand
TCACCTCCTGCCGAGCCGCCACTGCCAGCTCATGTGCACAGAGCCCTGCACGCCAGCCCCACGCCCTACATACACACAGCACTATCTCCATGCCCAGAACTCCCATCCGTCTGAGACAGGCCAGTAGAGCCCCTACTGAGCTCATCCCCTTGCAGGCAGAGCACCCCTCGTCCTGCCC
The DNA here is from genome assembly GCF_003597395.2 of Chelonoidis abingdonii. Classification (NCBI taxonomy): domain Eukaryota; kingdom Metazoa; phylum Chordata; order Testudines; family Testudinidae; genus Chelonoidis; species Chelonoidis abingdonii. The sequence goes on along the minus strand of NC_133779.1, from coordinate 14,475,030 downwards.
CCACGGCTTCTGCCCAGACCCCCATGCACTCCTTGGCAGCAGAGCCTCCATCCGAGCCCCCCACATCAGCCGGCCACAGTCACTTCGGGCCTGCCCGGAACAGCCCCGCCCAAGACAACAGTGACTGCGCACTAGAGCTCCCCCTCCGACCTTGCCTGCTCCACAACCGGTGGCCAGAACCCCGTGCAGCCATGCACAGAGCCCCCACACCAGCCCCTCACAGTCTCACAACAGCAGCTACTTCCCCTCTCTAGCCACAGACAACCGCCGCCTCCAGATACAGTGACCCTACTTCGCGCTCGTGCCCCCCTGCAGCAGGAGCCCCCTGTCCCACCCCCAACTACTCTGCATCAGCACCCTACTGCCCAACAGCGGCTACCACCACCCTGCCCCATGTAGGCACAGAGCCCCTGCCCTGGACGCCCGCTTCCCCGGATGACAACAGGGTGACCCCCTACAGAGTTCCCCCTCCCCAGCGCATCCCTGCTCAGCCCTCTCCTGTCGGCGACCGTGCAAGGCCTCCCTCCTGCCCAGCCCACTGTCTGGCCACCGCGCTGCAGCACGAGTGCCGCCCTGCACAGTACCCTGCCCCTGGCACAGCAGAACAGAGCGCCCCGAGTGGTCCTGCCCAGTCCCGCCAGCAGCAACGGTGCCGCCCTAGCCCCACCCCTGCCGCCCGTGGGACAAAGAGCACACTCAGCGCCGCAGCCCCCCAGCAGCACTGGTCCCTGACCCGCCCTGCCACAGCCCCCGCTGACCGGAGCGCTACGATGATGTCGAGTTCACGGCTGCAAGGTCGAGGCGCGAATCGATGAGTCCCAGGCGATGCCCTCGCACGCTGATTACTAGCCTACTGGCTCCAGCACGAACATTGGTGTGGTTGAATATGCTGCTGGCAGCTGGCATCGTATTGGAGTATGTGATATGCAAGAGCGCGTGCTCGATAGGAGTTCAAGGTCTAGCGGGGGGGTGCGGCAGGTACAGGTGGCAGCTGGGTGGAGAGCGCTGGGGGAGTTCGGTGGTGCAGCGGGGGCCGGGGGGGCTAAGGCGCCGGTGCCGACCTGGATAGATCTCAGAAGCCGGCTATGTCGATGGAGGCCCGAGTGAGGGAGGCTGCCCTGGAGCGACTTGTGCGGTCCCAGGCAGCCGAGTGTGAATGCGATGAGATCGAGCCAAGGCAGGAACAGCGCTCGTCAGATGCGCCTTGGCCAGCGCCATCGAATAGGCGAAAAGTACCGCACTGGGGGCAGAGAGTCAGCCCCTGTGCCTGGCGGCTATCCCCCCTCCGGCGCTCGCTTATCGCCGCCGGCAAGCCTCTGTCACCAGCCCCCGCCCTGCTGCCGATCGCGGCCTGCCGCTCCCCCTCATACACACTGCAAACCTGGCACCTATCATCCCCCCGCACACCTAGGTCTCTGCCACGGCCCTTCGCACTGTGGCCCGCTGATACCCCGCACTGCCCTCTCCTACTCACCGACCATCCTGCTCTCTGCTTACACCCGCTGCCCACTCCCCCCACCGCCCATGGTCCCCACCACCACGATCGCTTCCTCTGCGGCTATCAGCCACGACCCCTATGCCTCTCCCAACATGCCCCTGCCCCCACCCCCTACCACACCCCTGACCACATCAGCGCTCCTGCCCCCCCAGTGGTTCACAAGCTCCACGTTCCCTGGCATCTGTGCCCGCCCCATCCCCCGGCAGCAGAAACTCACCCCCCAGCCACCACCTGCATCTTAGTCTGGGCCCTTCTCACGTAGGTCGCAGCCCTGATCTATTGAAATATGCGCGCGATGAGGATAGTGCGCGGTGAGAACTCCGTCACCGTTCAGCCCCAGCCAGGGTGGCAAGAAGCTTGCTGGGCGGCTGGAGGGCAGGGAGAAGCGCAGGACCAGGGGCGGAGGAGCAGCCTCCCCTCCCCACAACCAGCCTCCACCTCTACTGCCTCCCTCTTCCCCCCCCCACCCCGGCCTATCCCCACCCTCAACCGCAACCCCCTCTCCCCCCTTCCTCCCACCGTGAAGGCCACGGCCTCCCTCTCCCGCCTACAGCCTCTTACATCCACCAGCCCCCTCGCTCCCCAGGGTGTGGGGGTGGGACAGGGGGCTCCTGCTGCAGGGGGGAGCTCAGTAGGGTCACTGTATCTTGGGGTGGGGCGTCTGGGCATGGGGTGAAGTGCTGTGTGTGGTGGAGGGGGCTGGGCAAGTGGCTCTGTGCCACAGGGCAGGGGGCAGAGTGGCGGGGCAGGGGAGGGGACCCCTTGCGCAGGGGTTCAGTGGGGTGACGGCCCCCCGCCCCCGCCAGGTGAACCCCCCGGGAGTGCTGGCCCTGCTGGACGAGGAGTGCTGGTTCCCCAAAGCCACCGACAAGAGCTTTGTGGAGAAGGTGATCCAGGAGCAGGGGGGGCACCCCAAGTTCCAGAAACCCCGACAACTGCGCGACAAGGCCGACTTCTGCATCATCCACTACGCCGGCAAGGTGTGTGTGTGTGTGTGTGTGTCTGTCTCTCTCCCTGCTGGGGGCTTGGCAGACCTAGTTTTCCCATAATAACCCAATTCACTCCGATGGCCCCAGGCTAGCTCAGTGATATGCTGCCCACTCCCCTCCCAGAGCCGGGGAGAGAACCCAGGCGTCCTGGCTCCCAGCCACCCTTGCCCCGCTCTAAGCACCAGACCCTCGTCCCTGCCCAGGGCCGGGGAGAGAACCCAGGAGTCCTGGCTCCCATTTGCTGTGTCGTCCTGCTCACTGTACTCCCCCAGTCCTATGACCACCCCCCTCCGCTGTGATTTTAAACCCTCCAGATTGTCAAGTGACAGGGAGTCCCACAAGCCCCAGCTCACATCGGACTGTGGGGGCTGGGGTGCCCCCCAGCCCTCTGACCCATGCGCCCCCCCACAGGTGGATTACAAGGCGGATGAGTGGCTGATGAAGAACATGGACCCACTGAATGACAACGTGGCCACCCTGCTGCACCAGAGCACAGAGCGCTTCACCGCCGAGCTCTGGAAGGATGGTAGGGTGGGGGGGGCAGTGCCGGGCCAGGGGGGTGCTGGGCTGGGGGCGGGCTTGGAGGGGGAACACCCTCACTCTCCCCACAGAGCCAGTGTCTGCTCCCTTCATCTACTGCCTCAGATGCCGCACTCCCTGCACCCCCCAGGTCCCCCACAGGCGCCCCTGGCACAGCACCTCTGTGCATCCCCCAGTGCCCCACAGAGAGCCCCAGCTACTGCCCTCCACTGCCGCCACAGACCCCCCCGGCACAGCACCTCTGTGTACCCTCCAGACCTCACAGATAGCCCCAGCTACTGCCCCTCACTGCCTCCACAGATCCCCCGGCACAGCACCTCTGTGCACCGCCCAGTGCCCCACAGACAGCCTCAGCTACTGCCCCCCACTGCCTCCACAGACCCCCCGGCACAGCACCTCTGTGTACCCTCTAGACCTCACAGATAGCCCCAGCTACTGCCCCTCACTGCCTCCACAGATCCCCCAGCACAGCACCTCTGTGCACCGCCCAGTGCCCCACAGACAGCCTCAGCTACTGCCCCCCACT
>NC_133779.1:14465297-14469389 GCF_003597395.2 Chelonoidis abingdonii | reverse complement strand
CCTCTGTGCACCCCCGCCCCCCACAGCCATTGGCCCTTGTGCCCCCTCGACAGCCCCAGCCACTGCCCCCACTGCCTCCACAGGCCCCCCTAGCTTAGCACCTCTGTGCAGCCCCCGGCATCCCCCAGCCATTGGCCCTTGTGCCCCCCCGAAAGCCCCAGCCACTGCCCCTCACAGACCCCGCCCCCTGGCACAGCACCTCTGTGCACCCATGGCCCCTCGCAGACCCCCCCAGGCACAGCACCTCTGTGCACCCCCTGGCCCCCACCCAGACAGCACCAGCCACTGGCCCTTTGTGCCCCCCATAACAGCCACCATCCGGTGGCCTCCACCTGTCCCCCCACATTCACTCCCCAGGAATCAAGTGACTCAAAGCAAAGCCCACTATAAATAACGGGGGGCACGGGGGTCGCTAGCAACCCCTGCCACTGACCCCCCCATGACCTCTGTGACCCCCCCAAGTAACATCCACTAATTCGTGACCTCTCCTCCACCCCCCGGCATTCTGGCCTCAGGGCCTGGGGGGCTGCTGGGATGTTCCCCCCACTTACCTCCCCCCCCATGATGATTTCTCCCCCCCTATTAACCCCTTTGGTGCTGTAACTAACTGCCTCTCGCTGTTCTGCCGTGTTCTCTGCCCTGCGGGCCTGGCCCCGTCTGTCCTTGATCTCTCTGTCTGTCCGTCTGTCCTTGATCTCTCTGTCTGTCTGTCTGTCTGACCCCCCCCCCCACCCTCTGCCCCACCTCTGCGTCGGCCTCTCCAGAGATCGGGAACATCCAGAAGGTTTATTTCTTTGACAGCTACGCCGGGGTGTCCTCAGGCCAAGGTGAAAGTACGTCCACGTTCTCCCCCCGTCAGCCCCCCCAGCTCATCCCCCCTCACATTGCCCATCCTGCTCACATCACCCCCCCAGCCTCAGCTGCCCTCCCCCGGCTAAGATCCCCGCCTCTCCGCAATGGCTAAGCCCCAGGGAGGGGGATCAGGGCCCGTCTAGCCAGACCCACTCTCCCACCAGGCAGCAGCCCCCCAGTCGGCTCTTTGTCAGCGGGGGGGCAGGAGAAGGACCGTTCCTCTGTCACCCCTTGGCTCATCTGTCTGCATCCTCCATCCATTCAGGGCCCTCTGCTCGCTACAGTGGGGGGAGCTGTCGGGCGCTGGCTGGGGAGGGGGGACTCCTCGCTACCCCAGCCCCACCTCTCCCTGGTGGGGGCACTGTGGAGTGTTTGGCTGTGGGGGGGTTCCCCACTATCCCAGCCCCACCTCTCCCAGTGGGGGGGACTGTGGGATCTGGCTGTTGGGGGGGTCTCCCCACTATCCCAGCTCCACCTCTCCCAGCGGGGGGCGCTGTGGGGCGCTGGCTTGGGGGGGTCTCCCCACTATCCCAGCTCCACCTCTCCCAGCGGGGGGCGCTGTGGGGCGCTGGCTTGGGGGGGTCTCCCCACTATCCCAGCTCCACCTCTCCCAGTGGGCGGCGCTGTGGGGTGCTGGCTTGGGGGGGTTTCCCCACTCCCCCACCTCCACCTCTCCCAGCGGGGGGCGCTGTGGGGCGCTGGCTTGGGGGGGGTCTCCTCGCTACCCCAGCCCCACCTCTCCCAGCGGGGGGCGCTGTGGGGCACTGGCTGGGGGGGGTTCCCCACTACCGCAGCCCCACCTCTCCCAGCAGGGGGCACTGTGGGGTCTGGCTGTTGTGGGGTCTCCCCACTATCCCAGCTCCACCTCTCCCAGCGGGGGGTGCTGTGGGGCACTGGCTGTGGGGGGGTGTTCCCGGCTGACCCCACCCCCTCGCCCACAGTGGACCGGATCGTGGGCCTGGACCAGGTGAGCGGCATGGGGGACGTGGCTTTCGGGGCCTCCTACAAGACCAAGAAGGGAATGTTCCGTACTGTGGGCCAGCTCTACAAGGAGTCGTTGGCCAAGCTCATGGCCACCCTGCGCAACACAAACCCCAACTTCGTGCGCTGCATCATCCCCAACCACGAGAAGCGGGTGAGCTGTCGGGCCCTGGTGCCAGCTGGGCGTGCGAGGGGGCACAAGGGGAAGGGCCAGTTGCCCCCCCAGGCACGTGGCACTTGTGGGGAAGCGGGAATGGCAGTGGGAGCAAGGGGGCTGAATAGGGCAAGCGGGGGCAGGGGATCTGCTGTGCAAGAGCAAGGGGGAGTGTGCAAAGCTCGTGAGCGGCATTGTTCGTGCAGGGGAGTGGGAATGGCTGTGCAAGAGTGAATGGGAATGTGCACAATTGTGCATGGGGCATTGTGCATGTGGGGAAATGTGACCAGCTGTGTGACAGTGAGTGTGCAAAGCCGTGCAAGAGCAGTCAGTGTCTGGGGATGTGTGAACTGAGTGAGAGTGTGGTCTGTGTGTGTGCAAAGCTGGGTGAGCACCATTGTCCCGGCAGGTGAGACTGAATGGCCATGTGAGCACAAAATTGTGCAAGTGTCATAGTGTGTGTGTGGAAATGTGAACCACTCTGCAAGAGTGAATGTGAGTGTGCACGTGGCATCATTCATAGAGGGCAGTGTGACCTGCCATGGAAGAACAAGTGTGTGTGTGCAAAACAGTGTGTCATTGTTCATGCAGGGGCATGTGAATGGCTGTGCGGGTGTGAGTGTGAAAAACGTTGTGAGTACCAATTTCATGCACGGAGTGTGACTGGCTGTGTGAGAGCGAGTGTGAGCACAAAATCATGCAGTCGCCATTGTGCCTGTGAGGAAATGTGAACTGTGGTGAGAGCGCTAATGTGTGTGTTGTTGCATTGTTCATGTGCGGCAGTGCAAACTGGTGTGCAAGACTGAGTGTGAGTATGCAAAACCGTTCAAGCACTGTCAGCATGTCGAGAATTGTGAACCATCATATGAGAGCAAGTGTGCAAAACTGGGTGAGCTCTAGTGTTCCTGCGGGGGAGGTTGAATGACTGTGCAAGAGCAAGAGTGCATGCACAATTGTGCACGTGCCATTGTGTGTGCAGGGAAGTGTGAACCTCTGTGACATCGTCCGTGCTAGGCAGTGTGACTTGCCATGCAAGAGCAAGTGTGGGTGTGCAGAGCTTTGTGAACACCATCAGCGTATGCAGAAGTGTGAACAGCCAGGTGAGAATGAGTGTGCAAAACAGTGCAAGCACCATTGCTTATACATGGAATTGTGAACAGCTGTGCAAAAGCAATTGAGTGTGCAAAAATTGTGCAAGTGCTTTCAATATGGGGAGAAGTGTGAACTGCTGTGAGATGTAAAGTGTGAGTGCAAAACTGTGCAAGCACTATCAGCCTCCGAGGAAGTGTGTGTTGCGGTGAGAGTGAGTGAGTGTGCACACATATGAAGGTGTTTGTGCCCTTGCTGGGTGTGCACCACTCCCCATGTATCCTCACATGCGCACACACATACACACACACGAGTGAGGGAGCATGTGTCCCCGTGAGAGCCGGTGTCAGCCGTTGTGCACAAGGGAGGGCGTGCGAGGGTGAGCTGGCGAAGGGGCTTCTGCAGGGCTGGCACCAGTGTGCTGTGGGTGTGTGTGGAAGTGGGAAGGGACAAGGACCAGCGAGCGTGAGCATTGCTGAGGGCTCATGGTACCAGCCTGGGGTGGGCATGCAAACGAGCATGCCTCGGGCAGGCGGGTAGCTGCTCTGGCTGGTGTGCACGGCTGCAGCCTGCGTTGGTGCGGTGCCCCTGGGCGGTGGAGGGGCAGTGTGTAGGTGCGAGGGGCTGGGAGCTGAGGCGTGCCAGCCCTGGTGTGCCGCATGAGTGCCCCGTCCCCCCTTCCCTGGGCTCTGACATCCCTTCCTGCAGGCCGGGAAGCTGGAGCCCCACCTGGTGCTGGACCAGCTGCGCTGCAATGGGGTGCTGGAGGGCATCCGCATCTGCCGCCAGGGCTTTCCCAACCGCATCATCTTCCAGGAGTTTCGCCAGAGGTACCCCCCGGGCCCATCTACCGTGGTATCCCGCCTCCCCCCGGGCCCATCTACCCTGGTATCCCGCCTCCCCCTGGCCCATCTACCCTGGTATCCCGTCTCCCCCATCCAACCTGGGCCAATCTACCCTGGTATCCCACCTCCCCCGTCCACCCTGGGCCCATCTACCCTGGTATCCCGCCTCCC
>NC_133779.1:14459685-14462822 GCF_003597395.2 Chelonoidis abingdonii | reverse complement strand
GGGGGTGTCGGTGTGAGGGGTCTGGAGCCAGGCTGGGGGCAGCAGTGGGGGTGGGGAGCCGGGATCCAAGGCCGGGGGTCAGGGTCTGTGTGTGTGGGGGTCTGGGCTCACCCCCCCATTGACTCCTCCCCGCAGGTGAAGCCGCTGCTGCAGGTGACGCGGCAGGACGAGGTGATGCAGGCCAAGGCCGTGGAGCTGCAGAAAGTGCAGGATCAACATGTGAAAACCCAGAGCGAGCTCAGGGAGCTGGAGAGCAAGTACCAGCAGGTGAGGTGTAGGGGAATGAGGGACCAGGAAGGGGCCTGACTCCTGCCCCCCCACTCCCTTATGAGAGCTGGGAAGAGAACCCAGGAGTCCTGGCTCCCAGCCCCCCTGCTCTAACCACCAGACCCTATTGCCCTCTCAGACCCAGGAGAGAACCCAGGAGTCCTGGCTCCCAGCCCCCCTGCTCTAACCACTCGACCCCACTCCCCTCTGGGACCTGAGGTTAGAACCCAGGAGTCCTGGGTCCCAGCCCCCCAAGTCCACTAGCCCGCCACCCCCCAGGAGCTGGGGATAGAACCCAGGAGTCCTGGCTCCAAGCCTCCCCACCTCGCTCTAAGCACTACCTCCCACTTCCTTCTAGGAATTGAGAATGGAACCCAGGAGTCCTGCCTCCCAGCCCCCCCAGCCCACTGACCCCCACTCCTCTCCCAGAGCTGGGGAGAGAACCCAGGAGTCCTGCTTCTCAGCGCCCCCCCAGCCCACTAACCCCCACTCCCCTCCCAGAGCCTGGGAGAGAACCCAGGAGTCCTTGCTCCTGGCCCCCGTGCTCTAAGCACTAGCTCCCCCTCCCCTCTGGGAGCCGGGGCGAGAACCCAGGAGTCCTGGCTCCCAGCGCACTAGCCCGCCGTGCCCCACAGCTGGCGGAGGAGAAAGCAATCCTGGCGGAGCAGCTGCAGGCGGAGACGGAGCTGTTCGCCGAGGCGGAGGAGCTGCGGGCGCGTCTGGCCACCAAAAAGCAGGAGCTGGAGGAGATCCTGCATGAACTGGAGGGGCGGGTGGAGGAGGAGGAGGAGCGCTGCCAGCAGCTGCACAATGACAAGAAGAAGATGCAGCAGCACGTTCAGGTACCAGGGGACGAGGAGGGGGACCTCCTGGTGGTGCCACGGCCTGAGGGGCACAGCCCAGCTGGCACATCCAGGCCAGCCCATGGGGCTCTGCTGGCATCCCACATCTTCTTCCAGAGCCAGGAGAGAACCCAGGAGTCCTGGCACCCAAGCCCCCCCTGCTCTAACCACTAGGCACCACTCCCATCCCAGAGCTGGGATCGGGAAGGGGGCCCTCTCCCACCTGTCTTGTGAGGCTGTTCTGTGACTGGCTCCTCTTTGCCTGGGCTGTCTTGGGAGGGAGCTGCCCCGGCTGCCCCTACTGCTAGCCAGCCCCACACCCTACAGCCCTCCACGGGTGCCCATGCCCCTGAGCTCCGCCGATGGCCAGCTCTGTGCCCCCTGATGCCCACCAGTGCCCACCCCCCTGAGCCATGCAGGCCTCGTCCTCTGCTACTGCCCATGTCCTGAGCCCCACCGACGGTCAGCCCCAAGCCCTCTGACATCCCGCTCCCCCCCAGGACCTGGAGGAGCAGCTGGAGGAAGAGGAAGCGGCTCGGCAGAAGCTGCAGCTGGAGAAGGTCACCACGGAGTCCAAGATGAAGAAGATGGAGGAGGATTTGCTCCTGCTGGAGGACCAGAACTCCAAGCTGCACAAGGTGAGGTGGCCCCGGGCTGTGTGCCCCGCATGCTGGGGATGGGAGTCCGGTCCCCGCTGCCCAGTCCACCCTTTGTGCCCCCTCCCTGTGGGGCTCTGTGCCCCCTTGCCAGCCCCTGTGGTTAGTTTCTTCATGGGGGTGAGAGGAGATGCTCCCGGGTCTGTGTGTCTTAGCCTCAGTTTGGATCCTGTTCTCACTCTGGATCGGAATGTGGGTTTGAGCCCAAACTGAGATCTGAATTGTGATCCAGATGTGACTCTGGATCTTAATTGGGAGCCGAGTTTTTCGTGACACCTAGAATGGAGTCTGAATCTGGTTCGGATTCTGGCTCTTAATCTCCTGCTGAATTGGAATCCAGATCTGCCTCTGGATCTGAATTTTAATCCAAATATTCGCCAATTGTTAATCTGGATCTGAATCTGAATTTTAATCTAAACCTACATTTGAATTCTAATCTAGATTTGAATCCAAATCATATTATTCTGGATCTGGATTTTAATCTCACTTTGAATCTGGATATTAATTTGACTCTGGATCTGAATTTGAATCCAAACGTACACTAAATCTTAATCTGAATTTGGATCTTAATCTCATTCCAAATCTGAATTTTAATTCAAACCTGTATATTAATCTGAATCTAAATTTGAGTCCACATTTTAATTGCCCCCTGAATCTGTCTCTTAATCTCACACTGAATCTGACTCTTGATCTGAATTTGAATCCAAACATACACTGGATCTTAATTTCACTTTAAATCTGGACCTTGATCTGAATCACAGTGCACTCTTGAATCTGGATTTTAATCTTAATCTGACTCTCAGTTGCAGTTTTAATCTGAATTATAGTCCACACTTAAATCTGATTTAAGATCCAGAACAGGGTCTGTTTCTGAATTTGAATCTAAATTTGATTTTCTGATGCTGATCTGGCACTGCTTTTGATCTGAATCTGGATCCAGATCTCATGTAGGAGCAAGACGCAAATGCAACTGAATCTGAATCCAAGCCTGGATGGGGATGTTACAAATCCCCATCTGATCCCTAATCTGGATACGAATAGGAATTAGAACCCAAACTCTCAAACGATTCGAAGTCCAGTTCTGAACCCAAATCCGGGATGGTTGCGCTGAACCGTGATCCAGATCAGGACCTCGCCAGCTGGGGTGTGACCCAGAGCTGAAGCTGGCTCTGTGCTGTGATCTAAATCTCCATCAGAATCGGCGTTTCCATACCTATTCAGATCTGAATCCGGATCCAGCTGCGAAGCATCCCCCCGAACCTGCTCGCGCCCTATCTGGAGTCCATCCCCCGTTCCTTTCCCAGTGGGGAGGGTTGGTGGGAGCGGGTGGGTCCCCGGCATGGCCTGACTTCCGCCCCGCGTCCCCCAGGAG